>NW_026557988.1:0-304129 GCF_026930045.1 Uloborus diversus | reverse complement strand
AGTCCCAGCCTGAACGAAAATCTTCAATGTATACTTTTAGTTTCTAATTTGAAATTTCTTCTTCTTTTTTTTTTTTAATTTTTCTCTTTTGCGAATATTGATTATTTATGTAGGGAGAAAAATTCTGAGTCAGTTTAATTATTCGACCTGTAAATTTCAAAGTGTTTGAATCAATAATTACCAAGGTGCATTTTTTGTTTTTATTATATTTAAGACTTCCATCGACAGAGCTCCGATAGCCTAATGGCTAGACCGTTGGGTTCTTAGCGCGTGGTACTGGGTTCGAGTCCCGGCCGGAAAGGAAATCTTAAATGCAAATATTTTTTTCTAATTTTATAATTCTTTTTTTTTTATTTTTCCCTTTTGCGAAGTCAGTCAGTCAGTCTGACAGTCAATCAGTCAAGCACTCAGTCATTCAGTCTCAGTCAGTCAGTCCAGTCAGTCAGTCACTCAGTCAGTCAGTTAGTCCTTCAGCCAGTCAGTCAAGCAGTCAGTCATTTAGTCTCAGTCAGTCAGTCATTCAGTCAGTCAGTCAGTCAGGCAGTCAGTCAGTCAGTCAGTCGGTCAGTCCTGTGCAGTCAGTTAGTCACTAAAGCAGTCAGTCAGTCTCAGTCAGTCAGTCAGTCAGTCAGTCCAGTCCAGTCTCAGTCAGTCAGTCAGTCAGTCTCGGTCAGTCAGTCAGTCAGTCATTCAGTCAGTCAGTCAGTCAGGCAGTCAGTCAGTCGGTCAGCCTTATTCAGTCAGTCTGTCAGTCAGTCAGTCAGTCAGCCTTATTCAGTCAGTCTGTCAGTCATCCTTATTCAGTCAGTCTGTCAGTCAGTCAGTCGGTCAGTCCTGTCCAGTCAGTTAGTCAGTCAAGCAGTCAGTCAGGTAGTCAAGCAGTCAGTCAGTCAGTGTCAGTCAGTCATTTAGTCATTCAGTCAGTCAGTGAAATAGCCAGTCAGAGAGTCAAGCAGTCAGTCAGTCAGTCTCAGTCAGTCTGTTAGTCAGTCAGTCAGTCAGTCAGTCAGTCAGTCCAGTCTCAGTCAGTCAGGCAGTTAGTCAGTCAGTCTCGGTCAGTCAGTGAGTCAGTCAGTCAGTATCAGTCAGTCAGTGAGTCAGTCTGTCAGTTAGGCAGTATCAGTCAGGCAGTAAGACTCCGCTCGACAGAACTCCGATAGCCTAATGGCTAGACCGCTGGTCTTCCAAGCGAGTGGCCTGGGTTCGAGTCCCAGCCGGAGCGAATATCTTCAATGTATATATCTCTTTTCTAATTTGAAAATTCTTTTTTTTTTCAATTTCTTTCCTTTGCAATTATTGATTATTTATGTAGGGAAGAAAATTCTGAGTCAGTTTAATTTTTCGACACGAAGATTTCAAAGTGTTTAAATAAACAATTACCAAGGTGCATTTTTTGTTTTTGTTATATTTAAAACTCCCACCGACAGAGCTCCCATAGACTAATGGCTAGAGTGTTAGGCTTCTAAGCGAGTGGCCCTGGGTTCGAGTCCCAGCCTGAACGAAAATCTTCAATGTATACTTTTAGTTTCTAATTTGAAATTTCTTCTTCTTTTTTTTTAATTTTTCTCTTTTGCGAATATTGATTATTTATGTAGGGAGAAAAATTCTGAGTCAGTTTAATTATTCGACCTGTAAATTTCAAAGTGTTTGAATCAATAATTACCAAGGTGCATTTTTTGTTTTTATTATATTTAAGACTTCCATCGACAGAGCTCCGATAGCCTAATGGCTAGACCGTTGGGTTCCTAGCGCGTGGTACTGGGTTCGAGTCCCGGCCGGAAAGGAAATCTTAAATGCAAATATTTTTTTCTAATTTTATAATTCTTTTTTTTTTATTTTTCCCTTTTGCGAAGTCAGTCAGTCAGTCTGACAGTCAATCAGTCAAGCACTCAGTCATTCAGTCTCAGTCAGTCAGTCCAGTCAGTCAGTCACTCAGTCAGTCAGTTAGTCCTTCAGCCAGTCAGTCAAGCAGTCAGTCATTTAGTCTCAGTCAGTCACTCATTCAGTCAGTCAGTCAGTCAGGCAGTCAGTCAGTCAGTCAGTCGGTCAGTCCTGTGCAGTCAGTTAGTCACTAAAGCAGTCAGTCAGTCTCAGTCAGTCAGTCAGTCAGTCAGTCCAGTCCAGTCTCAGTCAGTCAGTCAGTCAGTCAGTCAGTCATTCAGTCAGTCAGTCAGTCAGGCAGTCAGTCAGTCGGTCAGCCTTATTCAGTCAGTCTGTCAGTCAGTCAGTCAGCCTTATTCAGTCAGTCTGTCAGTCATCCTTATTCAGTCAGTCTGTCAGTCAGTCAGTCGGTCAGTCCTGTCCAGGCAGTTAGTCAGTCAAGCAGTCAGTCAGGTATTCAAGCAGTCAGTCAGTCATTTAGTCATTCAGTCAGTCAGTGAAATAGCCAGTCAGAGAGTCAAGCAGTCAGTCAGTCAGTCTCAGTCAGTAAGTTAGTCAGTCAGTCAGTCAGTCAGTCAGTCAGTCAGTCCAGTCTCAGTCAGTCAGGCAGTTAGTCAGTCAGTCTCGGTCAGTCAGTGAGTCAGTCAGTCAGTATCAGTCAGTCAGTGAGTCAGTCTGTCAGTCAGGCAGTATCAGTCAGGCAGTAAGACTCCGCTCGACAGAACTCCGATAGCCTAATGGCTAGACCGCTGGTCTTCCAAGCGAGTGGCCTGGGTTCGAGTCCCAGCCGGAGCGAATATCTTCAATGTATATATTTCTTTTCTAATTTGGAAATTCTTTTTTTTTTTCAATTTCTTTCCTTTGCAATTATTGATTATTTATGTAGGGAAGAAAATTCTGAGTCAGTTTAATTTTTCGACACGAAGATTTCAAAGTGTTTAAATAAACAATTACCAAGGTGCATTTTTTGTTTTTATTATATTTAAAACTCCCACCGACAGAGCTCCCATAGACTAATGGCTAGAGTGTTAGGCTTCCAAGCGAGTGGCCCTGGGTTCGAGTCCCAGCCTGAACGAAAATCTTCAATGTATACTTTTAGTTTCTAATTTGAAATTTCTTCTTCTTTTTTTTTAATTTTTCTCTTTTGCGAATATTGATTATTTATGTAGGGAGAAAAATTCTGAGTCAGTTTAATTATTCGACCTGTAAATTTCAAAGTGTTTGAATCAATAATTACCAAGGTGCATTTTTTGTTTTTATTATATTTAAGACTTCCATCGACAGAGCTCCGATAGCCTAATGGCTAGACCGTTGGGTTCCAAGCGCGTGGTACTGGGTTCGAGTCCCGGCCGGAACGAAAATCTTCCATGTATATATTTCTCTTCTAATTTGAAGATTTTTTTTTTTTCAATTTCTTTCTTTTGCAAATATGGATTATTTATGTACGGAAGAAAATTCTGAGTCAGTTTAATCATTCGACCTTTAGATTTCAAAGATTTTAGATCAATAATTGCTAAGGTGCATTTTTTGTTTTTATTATAATTAAGACACCGATCAACAGAGATCCGATAGTATATTGGCGAGAGCGTTGGGCTTCCATGAGTGTCGCCCTGGGTTCAAATCCCAGCCGGAAAGGAAATCCTAAATGCAAATATTTTTTTCTAATTTTATAATTCTTTTTTTTTTATTTTTCCCTTTTGCGAAGTCAGTCAGTCAGTCTGACAGTCAATCAGTCAAGCACTCAGTCATTCAGTCTCAGTCAGTCAGTCCAGTCAGTCAGTCACTCAGTCAGTCAGTTAGTCCTTCAGCCAGTCAGTCATTTAGTCTCAGTCAGTCAGTCATTCAGTCAGTCAGTCAGTCAGGCAGTCAGGCAGTCAGTCAGTCGGTCAGTCCTGTGCAGTCAGTTAGTCACTAAAGCAGTCAGTCAGTCTCAGTCAGTCAGTCAGTCAGTCAGTCCAGTCCAGTCTCAGTCAGTCAGTCAGTCAGTCAGTCAGTCATTCAGTCATTCAGTCAGTCAGGCAGTCAGTCAGTCGGTCAGCCTTATTCAGTCAGTCTGTCAGTCAGTCAGTCAGTCAGCCTTATTCAGTCAGTCTGTCAGTCATCCTTATTCAGTCAGTCTGTCAGTCAGTCAGTCGGTCAGTCCTGTCCAGTCAGTTAGTCAGTCAAGCAGTCAGTCAGGTAGTCAAGCAGTCAGTCAGTCAGTGTCAGTCAGTCATTAAGTCATTCAGTCAGTCAGTGAAATAGCCAGTCAGAGAGTCAAGCAGTCAGTCAGTCAGTCTCAGTCAGTCAGTTAGTCAGTCAGTCAGTCAGTCAGTCCGGTCTCAGTCAGTCAGGCAGTTAGTCAGTCAGTCTCGGTCAGTCAGTGAGTCAGTCAGTCAGTATCAGTCAGTCAGTGAGTCAGTCTGTCAGTCAGGCAGTCTCAGTCAGGCAGTAAGGCTCCGACCGACAGAACTCCGATAGCTAATGGCTAGACCGTTGGTCTTCCAAGCGAATGGCCTGGGTTCGAGTCCCAGCCGGAACGAATATCTTCAATGTATATATTTCTTTTCCAATTTGAAAATTCTCTTTTTTTTTTTTCAATTTTTTTCTTTTGCAAATATTGATTATTTTTGTAGGGAAGAAAATTCTGAGTCAGTTTAATTTTTCGAAACGCAGAATTCAAAGTGTTTAGATAAATAATTACCAAGGTGCATTTTTTGATTTTATTATATTTAAAACTCCGACCGTCAGAGCTCTGCTAGACTAATGGCTAGAGTGGTGGGTTTCCAAGCGAGTGGCCCTGGGTTCGAGTTCCAGCCTGCGCGAAAATCTTCAATTTATATTTTTAGTTTCTAATTTGAAAATTCTTCTTCTTTTTTTTTTAATTTTTCTCTTTTGCGAATATTGATTATTTATGTAGGGAGAAAAATTCTGAGTGAGTTTAATTATTCGACCTGTAGATTTCAAAGTGTTTGAATCAATAATTAAAAAGGTGCGATTTTTGTTTTTATTATATTTAAGACTTCAATCGACAGAGCTCCGATAGCCTAATGGCGAGACCGTTGGGTTCCAAGCGCGTGGTACTGGGTTCGAGTCCCGGCCGGAACGAAAATCTTCAATGTATATATTTCTTTTCTAATTTGAAAATTCTTTTTTTTTTTTTTTTTCATTTTCTTTCTTTTGCAAATATCGATTATTTATGTACGGAAGAAAATTCTGAGTCAGTTTAATCATTCGACCTTTAGATTTCAAAGATTTTAGATCAATTATTACCAAGGTGCATTTTTTGATTTTATTAACTCCAACCGTTAGAGCTCTGCTAGACTAATGGCTAGAGTGGAGGGCTTCCAAGCGAGTGGCCCTGGGTTCGAGTCCCAGCCGGAACGAATATCTTCAATGTATATATTACTTTTCGAATTTTATTTTTTTTTTCAATTTCTTTTGCGAATATTGATTATTTATGTAGGGAGAAAAATTCTGAGTCAGTTTAACCTCTTTACTGTGAGAACTTCTTCGCCAAAAAAGGTCCTTTTATGCGTAAACATTTTGAAGAGAAATGTTCACTTCCCAGCAATGCATTTGATTCCGGGACCTCCTGGGTTGCTACTCCTTTCGTTTTACAAAGGAGCTTCTGCTTGATCAATCTAGCCATTATGGGGATCCAGCGCGCGATGGTTTCTAAAGAGTGGGAGGGAACGTTGTCCCTGAGGTGCAAGGGGTAGGTTGACGATGACAGCTGGAATGTATTCATTTTGGCTTTCTCTTTTCTTAGGTTTGTTCCGGAAACCATTTTGAAATTCTCCTAGCTTCAAAAGGACCTCTAAGCATTTTACTACGAATCTCCGAAATATTTACTTATATTCAGACAGACGTTATATATTTTGTAAATGCTAATCAAACTAGTTTAGTTATTGAAATTTGCTGTTCAACTTTTAAAACTGCGCAATTAAATCAATTTAATTTAAAAATTGAAAAAATAAGATTAAAAAAAACAAAAAACAAAAATTGATGGAAGTTGAAATAACTTTCCCTTACCACAACTTTAACATGAAGTTCTTTATATTCTATGGATAATTAGATTGCTTATTAAAACTGCGAAGCTTAGTATTTGCTACATGATTATACTATGATAAGCAATGTTATTTTTTTTACAAACTAACGGTTTGTAGTTTTGCTGCATAAATTTTAATATAGTAGCCAAAAGCTGGGGCATTAACTTTCATCACCTATGGCTTGAGTCACACCCATTTACCTGGGTGTGCTACTGTTTCCTTGGTTCCAACCAACTTAAAACCAATGTTTTCTAGCAATGAAATTCAGACTGAAACATTTATAATTTATCCTGTTCTATATTAATAATTTCAAGCCGGCAAAAAATTCAATAGCGATTGTATTTTTTTTAAACGATAAACTTGAATGCTTTGTATATGTTATATTGTCATTCGGAACCGACGTCTACAAACTTACAATTGAAGAAGAGTTTGCTTACAAAATGTAACTGTAGATGGGGCAAACCTAACCTGGCAGCATTTTGAAGGCTGAGCAGATCCTAATAACATCACGACGCTGTCAGGTTAGGTTTACCTCAACTGTAGCTGAAATCAAAATCAAATGCAGGATCCGACTAAAATATGGGGAGAGGGGCGTAGATAGACTTTGATGCTCTCCCCCCCCCCCAACCGCAAAATTTAAATTACAACATAGTGCTTATTTTTCTGAACGTACGCCCTCATACTTCTTGCGCCCCCCCCCCCCCGCACCGCGGGGTTGTCATGTGCGCCACTGGATTTAGCCATTGGCTAAATCAAAATCTAAGTCACTTGGGAGCATTTCAAAAGCAGGAGCCGTAGGCTATGGCCCAGTTCCCAGATGGTAATTCTGATTACGCCAGTGACTGCTATAATACCTAAGCACTAAATTGATTTTTCTTTCAACCTTTCTTGACCCGCGGGCCGGCAACATCTTTTTAAAAGAACTCCCGGACCGGTCAGTTTTTTTTCTTGCCTTATTTATTATTATTTTTTATATGAAAAAAAAAAAAAGAAAATGACTCGCAGAACCTGAAAAATCTGCTAAAAATCTAATCTGACCGGAGAATCCCCCCCCCCCCCCTTTTTTTCTCCTTTTCTTTTTATTTATTTATTTTTTTTCCTCAAAAAAAGGGGAAATTTTTGACTTGCGGATTGTTGTGGAAAAAGTTAGTGGGCAGTCGAGTTTTTTTTTACTACATATTAGAGATTTGTTGCAAAACATTTTATAGCAAAGGTTGTAGATAGCTAATTGTTGTAACAACTATCCATAAGTAAGTGAGCATTTGAGAAAAATCAGACAATTTTGAAAATTAATCACCAAATTCATGCAAAAACCGTTACATAGGATATTATTAGACTTTTACATTTATTTCTTTATTTGTTTTTGAATAAAGAATTTTTAATTTGTTTATTTCATAGCTGCGTCACCTGGGCTTCAATCGGTCTACCTCGAAAATAAAAGTTATGTCAAACGATCAGGCTAAATAATATTAAAAATCTTCAAAATTTCCTGACAAAGCGAGAAAAATTTACCAAAATAGAAAATTTTTAAATCCCCCAATTATTGAAAAAGCCTCAAAACAAAAGGTAGAATTTTTTTTGTTCATATTCGAGAAAAAAAAAACGGCAACAGATCTCTCTTCTCAATGATTTTCGTCACGCTACTAATTTTTATAAAATCATTGTTCAACAATGACCGTAAGCAGCAACGAATTTCAAATTGCTTACCTACATCTTAAGATTGAAATTAGTTAAAAACAGTTGTAACTCACGTTCTAATCACCTTGGTACATTGAACAAATGATGCAGAAAAATCAGTGGTTTCCATGGATATTTTATTCTAATTTTTGTGAGCATTTTTTTTTTTTTTTTTTGCCCTCATATTATAGAAAAACGCCATTTTTGGATATTATTATTAGAATTCAAACGGTTTGGTTTTTCTTTTTTTTCGCGTTCGAAAACCCCCTTACGTTCTTTCTTGGGTGCTCAAGTACCTCCCTGCCAAATTGTTCGAGATCCGACGTAAACTGTGGATTTATATAGGGCGCCATACACACACACATACGTATATATATATTGACTGTTTTATTTATATAGATTTTAAATCGAGGACGAGCAAAAAACCCTGAGGACCGGCAAATTTTTCCTCCTTACTGGTACCGGTCCACCCAACCACCAAGCAGGGGAGGGGAGGGCCCACAAATAAAGATGGTGACTAGCGACTCAAGTATCGTTGTCGGGTCGTGGGAGTACGTATTCTTTCGGCAAAGATAGGGGGGGGGGTATTTGGCTAAATTGTCATCTGCGCTGTTTTCTTCATCAGAAGATTCTTGGTCATTAGAATAAATACTATAATCAGAGCTGTCGTTGCTCGAATAATCTGCGTCTGACATTATGAAGCATATAAGTATTCGCTAAGAAGATAATGTTCTAAATGCATCGAATGTTCAACAAAGAATGAAGGCCTTCTCGTTGTAGATACAACAATGTAGCTACTGTGAAGTGCGCATGAACAGCCAGTATACACCTTATCAGTCAGACATTGCACCTATGAAAAGCAAGAGCAAAGAATTAATCCCCTTTCAAAAGAAAACCTGAACTATTGTAGAAGAATCAACGTGGGAATTCGTGCTTGAACGAGCATTAGAATCTAGTTTCTGTGATTAGAATTAGTACTCGAAAAAGATCTGGGTTGTGTTAGTATATGTTTAAACTAATGCACATATATTATACGTGTATATATAAGTAAGAGGGGAAAGCATACATTTTTGTATTTTTATCCTTTCTTCTTTCAAACTATTAAAATTTGTTCTTGTTTCTTAATTTTTTTTGTATTCGCTGCAATGAGATTTTACTGTATTATTTAATGATTTTTTTTATCATTGATTAAATTTATTATTATTTTATTTATTTATTTATTTTTTGACATTTTTTTGACTTAAGATTTTCTATTCAAATTCACCAGCTGTTAGTGAATCTTGCTATTATAAAACTTTACATTCCACAATTGTGTTTGTGGCAAAGAAAGTAGGGCTAATGGAATGCACTGATACGACAGCGAACCTGTTTCCGTATTCATCTATCTCTCTTGGGAGTGTCTGAAGTCTTTTATTCGCATTGGATTCTAAGCCTTTCTGAATAGATATCTTTTTGGGGTGCAAACAGCTCACACACACGTGTTGTATTTTCTACCTTGTCACTCTAATAGTAAAAGTGACCCGATGTAATAACTGCTACTTTTTAAATCTTATTTTAAAAAAAAAAAAAGAAAAACAGGAAGAACATATTGATTAGAAGGAAAACTACCAGCCTCAACTTGGAGTTTGGGACCACAAAAAGCAACAGCATAAGTAAAGGTGGTTTTGAACGATTTTACGTAACAATTTGCATTATTTTTACCATAGAAATTCAAATATTTCGGGGGGCAGCATCCCTTCCCCTTCGTTCCTTTAAACTACATCATTGCAGATTGATACATTTAATTGATTCACGTTATGCCACGATTTTTTTGCACTACGTTTAGTTTACACAAACTAAAACGCCGCACAAGTTTAGATTCAGCTGACTCTTTGTAATAAAATAAAAACGTCCAACTAGATTCTCTCTCTGTTTACATATATTTATAATCGACTAGTATGGGGGACAACTGCCCTCTTTTCTTTCAAAAGAAAAGGTTCCTATTATTTTATAAAAATTAAAAAATGTAGCATCGAATTGAAAGAAGTGCCATATGACCATTAGTCCCAATATTTGAGGTCGTGCCCCGGACATTTTGAGAAAAGGTCTGTTAATCAATAATAACGTTAAAATTAAATTTTAGAAAAAGTCACCTGTACACTGTACAGGCACCGTCTACCTACCCCCTTCCCCTCCCCTCAGGTATCTCCAACTTTTTTGTGCACCAGCTGCTTATGTTCTCTCTAATTATATCTTTATCTCTCGCACTCTTGCAAGGAAAGTGACACAACTCAAAATTTGAGAAAAACGTACTAGATATTTATTTTAAATCTAAATTTAATGCTCTTTTTTTGCCAACAAAACTCGCACAATACTTCTGGCATATGTCGAATTTCTCGGGTAGAGAAAGAATTTCCGACCCCGCAATGTGATATAATTTCAAGTCGTCAGGATGCATCCCACCCCTCCTAGGAGCTCTGAAACATTTAACTGAGACACCCTGCATATATAATAATGCATCATGTTTCTCTGCAGTTTTTTCAGTTCGAGCTTTACCAGGTGTATGAGAAGCGTTTCGCAATTTCATCTTAAAATAATTAATATTTTCCTTTGAAAACATTTGCATAAAAGGTGCAATATGTAATATTTTTCTATTTTTAAATAAAAACTTGAAGCACTAGATGATTAATAAGTTTAACATCGTTTAAAACAGCACTAATTTGCAAAAAAAAAAAAAAAAAAAAAAAGGTGCAGATAGAAGAGTATTGCAGTGAAGAGGAGGATTGCAATGAGAAACTTGTAATATAAGAAGATGTGAGCTTTGAATGTTATAAGGTAATCAGAACATCCAATAAAGTCCATATCTAAGTTAAAAAAAATTTTCTATGAAAAAGGTCTTCCTTGCCCCCCCCCCCTTTCCCGAAACATGTAACTGGAGTTTTTGGTAAACTTGTGCTGTTTCCAAAGTTGTTGATTTTTTTCCCCATTTACTTTTTAGTTCAGATATTTATTTATTTCATACTAGGAAATTTATTAAGAGCTTGACGGAAAGGCATTCTGTAGAGAAAAGAAAAGCGCAAAACAGATATCGGTATAACAAGTTAGAATTTTATCTTGAGAGGGGTTTGTCGTAACAGTTCGTAAATAAATATATTTCAGAAGACTTGAATTGCAAATATCAGTCCAAGTTCAGGATTAATTTTAAGTGATAAGTATTGTAGATTACCTCGAATGTTTAGGGGAGTACTCTGAACACATTGAATTTGCTCTAAAAACCTTTCATACATGGGCGGATTTATGGGGGGCAGAGGGGGGCAATGCCCCCCCCAGTTTTGGGAGGACTTTATGTAGTAACAACACATCTTCCAAAAATTAAAAAAAAAGAAATCTTTTTTTTTTTGAGTAGTTCACAAGAGCATGGGTGGATTTATAGGGGGGGGGGGCAAAAAGTGCAATGCCCCCATTTTGAGAGGAGTCCATGTAGTAACAACTTATCTTCCAAAATCTTATAACAAAAAAAAATCACGATTTTTTTTTCTTTTTTGAATAGTGCAATGAAAATGAAGAGAATAGCGAATGTTCTTTTCTGAAGGGAGAAAAGAAAAAGAAAAAAACCGAACATTAAATACAAATAGTACAGCTGTCACTGGGGTACTGAAAATTGGTCTAAATTCACTATTTTGGACTGAAAACCATTTGGGCAAGTATATGAATGAAAATATAGGCTAAACGAGCTATGCATTCAGCTGCAACACTTATAATAATTGACGCTTGGGCCCCTCCCTCCCCCCTCCCCAATTTGCGCTAACAAAACGATCTACTCGCTACGATTTGTTTTCTCTCTTTTCAGAATGCTTATTTTCAATTTGCGTGATTTCAAAAACTAGATGTTTTAGGTTGTTACAGACGAAAGATTTTGAAGAACCTTCTGGTATCACACGTTCAAATGAAATTGACTGATTTGAAATGTATGCTATTGCAAAAGAAGTGCATAGCTAAAAGGTTTTTGTACAGCAAAATACTATCAAATGTAACAGTTTACACCATACTCAACGAATGTATATAAAAATGAAACAAAAGACTAGAAAAATTGTCCAACCATTGAACAAACAGAACGTAAAATCACTGTAAACAATGCGTTAATTTTTTAGGGGAAAAATTAGGAATCCCTAGCAGTTCAAAACTAAATTTCTGATTTTCCAGAATCATACATTGTAAGGAAAACATCTGAATAAAAGAAAAAGTGAGGGAGATATATTTCCGGCACGAAAGCTTTGCACAATTCTTGTAAGATCACATTACTACCTGATGAAATGTTTTTCTGTGTTTTCTTTATTTTTTAAAGGAAAAACATTGTATACATGAAACTAATAGTTAGAACTGTTTTTCATGTGCTTGGAAAATTTTTAGCTTGTCTTTTTTTATTTTATTTTTTTGAGAAAGAAAAGTAAATACTATCGCAAACTGAATAAATTTCAGTTATCTGGACGCTCTGATTAATTGAATCTTTTTACTTAGAGGGAAAATACCATTTTCCTTACTTTCTAAATACTGTTTAAAAATTAAGGTAAGTCATAATCATCTGAAGTCTAAATGGGACAGTTATTGTCATTATTGAAGTCTGAGTAAATCAGTCATCAAAAGTTTTGGAAAAATTTGCTGAAATTTGATAAACACCGATAAAAACCTTACACAGATTGGTAAAATCGTAAAACTCCTTTAACTGTTAAAACTGACGAATTTTCGTTAAAATTACAAAAAATCAAACGAAAATCTGCAGGTAAATTACAATTACATGTAGCGCCGGATTTGCCTATAAGATAAACAAGTTATAGCTTAGGGCCCCTGCTTTGAAGTGGACCCCTAACTCCCAAAAAATTTTGATTCGTTCCTTAAAAAAATTGAAACTGCTTGAAAAACTAATTTCATTTTCAAGTACTTGAAAACCTTGAATATTTGGGAAGCGTGTGGCTACAAACCTTAAATTTTAAAATTTCTAACAAATCGTAGGGGGAGGAATGCCAAAATGTGTCAAATTCAGCTCTTTGCTACATCATGCATCAAAAATCAAGGTTCTCGCGTTTGTAACATATTACTTGAAATAAATTTTTTCGTGACTCACATGCTTCATATCTTGCTATTTATTTAATCCCGAATGCAGAATTTTGAAAATTCTTTTGTATTGATTGCTTTTATCTTACTTTTACTGGATATTGTTAATCTGTTTAGCCTGGGAAAAACATGATACACTACCCCTATTCCTTTTCGTTTTCTACTCTACTTATAATTTAAAAAAAAAGTTGTAATGAGAAATTAAAGTTTATTTTTTCTTTTAAACTTAAAATAGCCGTTTCTTACAAAGTTTGAACAATACTGTACAACTGTATAATCTACAACTCAATTTCAGGGACTGGAAAGTGCAAATTATTGGTTCTAAAATCCCTGAAAAGAATTCGCGCAGTATAGCCTACCAGGGCTCTTGAGCCAAAAACCCAATCTAACTAACCAAAGCTTGAAAATAATTAGACAAGTCTTTGAAACTCCTAAGCAAAGTGTGCTTCAATTTGTATAAATTAAGAATTGTTCAAATGGGTAGTATGTTACTCTCTTGATACCTATTCTCTAAATCAGTGCACCATTTCTTTTAAAGTATTAACTTGCATCACAAAGCACTTTTAAAGCGTAAAACTTAAAAAAAAAAGGATTTGCCTATTATTTCCATTTAACCCTTATAAGACTTCAAAATGCAGAATTTTATATCCATTTTATGTAATTTCCTCCCGAGACCCCCGGGCCCCCTAAAATTGGAGATATTCTATATCCCACTTAAAAGGGAGCCCCGCGTCACTCTCTTAATACCAGCCCCCTCTCTTTTAAGGTCAACTCAAAAAGGACAGCATGATTACACACAGTAATGAAAACGGCACATAAAAAAGTAAAGAATGGCCTTATGCATCACAGAAAACAGATAAAAATATGGGGGGGGGGGGGGATGGCAATTAAAAATTTTGCTCCAAAAAAAAAAAAAAAAAAAAAATCCTGCCCCCCCCCCCCCCAAGAACTCAGTCCTAAATCCGCCTATGCTTTCATACTTCCTCTTCAAGAGTTGATAAAGCATAAGAGTTTCGTGGTGGTATTACATACTTCATAAAAAATAATTTAATTAATGGAAAAGTATGCATTTTATACCAATAAGCTTCTATCTTTTTGCTTTGAAAAACGGGCTTGTAACTCCAAAACAGATGACAGCATTTTGGGGGGGGGGGGGGACTTTGCATTTTTTTAAACCAAAATGGTGCTTTTATTTCATTATTTTAAACCACTCGTAAGCATGATCTTTTTTGCAAATATTAAAAATTTAATTTTACGGAACTGTGTTGTGTGACAAGAAAATTTTCCTCTCAATTCCGGATTTAACGCAAAAAATCGAAAAGAATTAATAATAAAAAAAATAAATACATGAAATAACCCACATTATTAGATTAAGTTCATATTCCATCGGACAATAGTGTCACTTAGAGTTCTTAGGGACGCTAGTGCCATGAACTTTCATTTTATATGAGAGATTAAATTTATGATATTTTCGAAAAAGTATAATTGACAGGTTATTTATATTTGAACAGACTAATAAAGATTTTATGCTGGGACGCTAGTTATACTTTTATATTTATTTCAGAGTAAGATTTCTAATTCAGATCTTTTTGTATTTGATAATTAATTGTAAAGAAAACTTCATTTTCAGCATTTTGCGAGAATATTCATTTTTAGTACCTAATTTCAATCTAAAAATACACAATTTCTGAGTACACATCCATTTCAAGCAGCGTTAGGATGAACTTACTCATAGCTCTCGAACACGTGCGCCTGTCCAGTGAGCGGAAATAAATTAGATCGACAACTGACTCTCCACCTACTCGCGGTTGCTCCTTTTTTCGGAATTTATCTTAAGACACCCGCGGTTAGTTGCTTCGAGTACTGCAGGAAAGTCCACTGCCCCTACTCAAGGGGCTCGGGCTACACAGTTAAAGGTACATAAACCTCACCCCGAGCTCAGCTCGGGCTACGCAGTTAAGAGGTTAATAATTTGACCTGTAGATTTCAAAGTGTTTGAATCAATAATTAAAAAGGTGCATTTTTTTTATTGTATTTAAGACTTCAATCTACAGAGCTCCGATAGCCTAATGGCTAGACCGTTGGGTTCCAAGCGCGTGGTACTGGGTTCGAGTCCCGGCCGGGACGAAAATCTTCAATGTATATATTTCTCTTCTAATTTGAAGATTCTTTTTTTTTCAATTTCTTTCTTTTGCAAATATGGATTATTTATGTACGGAAGAAAATTCTGAGTCAGTTTAATCATTCGACCTTTAGATTTCAAAGATTTTAGATCAATAATTACTAAGGTGCATTTTTTGTTTTTATTATAATTAAGACACCGACCAACAGAGATCCGATAGTATATTGGCGAGAGCGGTGGGCTTCCATGCGTGTCGCCCTGGGTTCAAATCCCAGCCGGAAAGGAAATCTTAAATGCAAATATTTTTTTCTAATTTTATAATTCTTTTTTTTTTATTTTTCCCTTTTGCGAAGTCAGTCAGTCAGTCTGACAGTCAATCAGTCAAGCACTCAGTCATTCAGTCTCAGGCAGTCAGTCAGTCAGTCAGTCGGTCAGTCCTGTGCAGTCAGTTAGTCACTAAAGCAGTCAGTCAGTCTCAGTCAGTCAGTCAGTCAGTCAGTCCAGTCCAGTCTCAGTCAGTCAGTCAGTCAGTCTCGGTCAGTCAGTCAGTCAGTCATTCAGTCAGTCAGTCAGTCAGGCAGTCAGTCAGTCGGTCAGCCTTATTCAGTCAGTCTGTCAGTCAGTCAGTCAGTCAGCCTTATTCAGTCAGTCTGTCAGTCATCCTTATTCAGTCAGTCTGTCAGTCAGTCAGTCGGTCAGTCCTGTCCAGTCAGTTAGTCAGTCAAGCAGTCAGTCAGGTAGTCAAGCAGTCAGTCAGTCAGTCAAGCAGTCAGTCAGGTAGTCAAGCAGTCAGTCAGTCAGTGTCAGTCAGTCATTTAGTCATTCAGTCAGTCAGTGAAATAGCCAGTCAGAGAGTCAAGCAGTCAGTCAGTCAGTCTCAGTCAGTCAGTTAGTCAGTCAGTCAGTCAGTCAGTCAGTCAGTCCAGTCTCAGTCAGTCAGGCAGTTAGTCAGTCAGTCTCGGTCAGTCAGTGAGTCAGTCAGTCAGTATCAGTCAGTCAGTGAGTCAGTCTGTCAGTTAGGCAGTATCAGTCAGGCAGTAAGACTCCGCTCGACAGAACTCCGATAGCCTAATGGCTAGACCGCTGGTCTTCCAAGCGAGTGGCCTGGGTTCAAATCCCAGCCGGAGCGAATATCTTCAATGTATATATTTCTTTTCTAATTTGAAAATTCTTTTTTTTTTCAATTTCTTTCCTTTGCAATTATTGATTATTTATGTAGGGAAGAAAATTCTGAGTCAGTTTAATTTTTCGACACGAAGATTTCAAAGTGTTTAAATAAACAATTACCAAGGTGCATTTTTTGTTTTTGTTATATTTAAAACTCCCACCGACAGAGCTCCCATAGACTAATGGCTAGAGTGTTAGGCTTCTAAGCGAGTGGCCCTGGGTTCGAGTCCCAGCCTGAACGAAAATCTTCAATGTATACTTTTAGTTTCTAATTTGAAATTTCTTCTTCTTTTTTTTTAATTTTTCTCTTTTGCGAATATTGATTATTTATGTAGGGAGAAAAATTCTGAGTCAGTTTAATTATTCGACCTGTAAATTTCAAAGTGTTTGAATCAATAATTACCAAGGTGCATTTTTTGTTTTTATTATATTTAAGACTTCCATCGACAGAGCTCCGATAGCCTAATGGCTAGACCGTTGGGTTCCTAGCGCGTGGTACTGGGTTCGAGTCCCGGCCGGAAAGGAAATCTTAAATGCAAATATTTTTTTCTAATTTTATAATTCTTTTTTTTTTTATTTTTCCCTTTTGCGAAGTCAGTCAGTCAGTCTGACAGTCAATCAGTCAAGCACTCAGTCATTCAGTCTCAGTCAGTCAGTCCAGTCAGTCAGTCACTCAGTCAGTCAGTTAGTCCTTCAGCCAGTCAGTCAAGCAGTCAGTCATTTAGTCTCAGTCAGTCACTCATTCAGTCAGTCAGTCAGTCAGGCAGTCAGTCAGTCAGTCAGTCGGTCAGTCCTGTGCAGTCAGTTAGTCACTAAAGCAGTCAGTCAGTCTCAGTCAGTCAGTCAGTCAGTCAGTCCAGTCCAGTCTCAGTCAGTCAGTCAGTCAGTCAGTCAGTCATTCAGTCAGTCAGTCAGTCAGGCAGTCAGTCAGTCGGTCAGCCTTATTCAGTCAGGCAGTATCAGTCAGGCAGTAAGACTCCGCTCGACAGAACTCCGATAGCCTAATGGCTAGACCGCTGGTCTTCCAAGCGAGTGGCCTGGGTTCGAGTCCCAGCCGGAGCGAATATCTTCAATGTATATATTTCTTTTCTAATTTGGAAATTCTTTTTTTTTTCAATTTCTTTCCTTTGCAATTATTGATTATTTATGTAGGGAAGAAAATTCTGAGTCAGTTTAATTTTTCGACACAAAGATTTCAAAGTGTTTAAATAAACAATTACCAAGGTGCATTTTTTGTTTTTATTATATTTAAAACTCCCACCGACAGAGCTCCCATAGACTAATGGCTAGAGTGTTAGGCTTCCAAGCGAGTGGCCCTGGGTTCGAGTCCCAGCCTGAACGAAAATCTTCAATGTATACTTTTAGTTTCTAATTTGAAATTTCTTCTTCTTTTTTTTTTAATTTTTCTCTTTTGCGAATGTTGATTATTTATGTAGGGAGAAAAATTCTGAGTCAGTTTAATTATTCGACCTGTAAATTTCAAAGTGTTTGAATCAATAATTACCAAGGTGCATTTTTTGTTTTTATTATATTTAAGACTTCCATCGACAGAGCTCCGATAGCCTAATGGCTAGACCGTTGGGTTCCTCGCGCGTGGTACTGGGTTCGAGTCCCGGCCGGAAAGGAAATCTTAAATGCAAATATTTTTTTTTCTAATTTTATAATTCTTTTTTTTTTTATTTTTCCCTTTTGCGAAGTCAGTCAGTCAGTCTGACAGTCAATCAGTCAAGCACTCAGTCATTCAGTCTCAGTCAGTCAGTCCAGTCAGTCAGTGACTCAGTCAGTCAGTTAGTCCTTCAGCCAGTCAGTCAAGCAGTCAGTCATTTAGTCTCAGTCAGTCAGTCATTCAGTCAGTCAGTCAGTCAGGCAGTCAGTCAGTCAGTCAGTCGGTCAGTCCTGTGCAGTCAGTTAGTCACTAAAGCAGTCAGTCAGTCTCAGTCAGTCAGTCAGTCAGTCAGTCCAGTCCAGTCTCAGTCAGTCAGTCAGTCAGTCTCGGTCAGTCAGTCAGTCAGTCATTCAGTCAGTCAGTCAGTGAGGCAGTCAGTCAGTCAGTCAGCCTTATTCAGTCAGTCTGTCAGTCATCCTTATTCAGTCAGTCTGTCAGTCAGTCAGTCGGTCAGTCAGTTAGTCAGTCAAGCAGTCAGTCAGGTAGTCAAGCAGTCAGTCAGTCAGTGTCAGTCAGTCATTTAGTCATTCAGTCAGTCAGTGAAATAGCCAGTCAGAGAGTCAAGCAGTCAGTCAGTCAGTCTCAGTCAGTCTGTTAGTCAGTCAGTCAGTCAGTCAGTCAGTCAGTCCAGTCTCAGTCAGTCAGGCAGTTAGTCAGTCAGTCTCGGTCAGTCAGTGAGTCAGTCAGTCAGTATCAGTCAGTCAGTGAGTCAGTCTGTCAGTCAGGCAGTATCAGTCAGGCAGTAAGACTCCGCTCGACAGAACTCCGATAGCCTAATGGCTAGACCGCTGGTCTTCCAAGCGAGTGGCCTGGGTTCGAGTCCCAGCCGGAGCGAATATCTTCAATGTATATATTTCTTTTCTAATTTGAAAATTCTTTTTTTTTTCTATTTCTTTCCTTTGCAATTATTGATTATTTATGTAGGGAAGAAAATTCTGAGTCAGTTTAATTTTTCGACACGAAGATTTCAAAGTGTTTAAATAAACAATTACCAAGGTGCATTTTTTGTTTTTGTTATATTTAAAACTCCCACCGACAGAGCTCCCATAGACTAATGGCTAGAGTGTTAGGCTTCCAAGCGAGTGGCCCTGGGTTCGAGTCCCAGCCTGAACGAAAATCTTCAATGTATACTTTTAGTTTCTAATTTGAAATTTCTTCTTCTTTTTTTTTAATTTTTCTCTTTTGCGAATATTGATTATTTATGTAGGGAGAAAAATTCTGAGTCAGTTTAATTATTCGACCTGTAAATTTCAAAGTGTTTGAATCAATAATTACCAAGGTGCATTTTTTGTTTTTATTATATTTAAGACTTCCATCGACAGAGCTCCGATAGCCTAATGGCTAGACCGTTGGGTTCCTAGCGCGTGGTACTGGGTTCGAGTCCCGGCCGGAAAGGAAATCTTAAATACAAATATTTTTTTCTAATTTTATAATTCTTTTTTTTTATTTTTCCCTTTTGAGAAGTCAGTCAGTCAGTCTGACAGTCAATCAGTCAAGCACTCAGTCATTCAGTCTCAGTCAGTCAGTCCAGTCAGTCAGTCACTCAGTCAGTCAGTTAGTCCTTCAGCCAGTCAGTCAAGCAGTCAGTCATTTAGTCTCAGTCAGTCACTCATTCAGTCAGTCAGTCAGTCAGGCAGTCAGTCAGTCAGTCAGTCGGTCAGTCCTGTGCAGTCAGTTAGTCACTAAAGCAGTCAGTCAGTCTCAGTCAGTCAGTCAGTCAGTCAGTCCAGTCCAGTCTCAGTCAGTCAGTCTCGGTCAGTCAGTCAGTCAGTCATTCAGTCAGTCAGTCAGTCAGGCAGTCAGTCAGTCGGTCAGCCTTATTCAGTCAGTCTGTCAGTCAGTCAGTCAGTCAGCCTTATTCAGTCAGTCTGTCAGTCATCCTTATTCAGTCAGTCTGTCAGTCAGTCAGTCGGTCAGTCCTGTCCAGGCAGTTAGTCAGTCAAGCAGTCAGTCAGGTAGTCAAGCAGTCAGTCAGTCAGTGTCAGTCAGTCATTTAGTCATTCAGTCAGTCAGTGAAATAGCCAGTCAGAGAGTCAAGCAGTCAGTCAGTCAGTCTCAGTCAGTAAGTTAGTCAGTCAGTCAGTCAGTCAGTCAGTCAGTCCAGTCTCAGTCAGTCAGGCAGTTAGTCAGTCAGTCTCGGTCAGTCAGTGAGTCAGTCAGTCAGTATCAGTCAGTCAGTGAGTCAGTCTGTCAGTCAGGCAGTATCAGTCAGGCAGTAAGACTCCGCTCGACAGAACTCCGATAGCCTAATGGCTAGACCGCTGGTCTTCCAAGCGAGTGGCCTGGGTTCGAGTCCCAGCCGGAGCGAATATCTTCAATGTATATATTTCTTTTCTAATTTGAAAATTCTTTTTTTTTTTCAATTTCTTTCCTTTGCAATTATTGATTATTTATGTAGGGAAGAAAATTCTGAGTCAGTTTAATTTTTCGACACGAAGATTTCAAAGTGTTTAAATAAACAATTACCAAGGTGCATTTTTTGTTTTTATTATATTTAAAACTCCCACCGACAGAGCTCCCATAGACTAATGGCTAGAGTGTTAGGCTTCCAAGCGAGTGGCCTTGGGTTCGAGTCCCAGCCTGAACGAAAATCTTCAATGTATACTTTTAGTTTCTAATTTGAAATTTCTTCTTCTTTTTTTTTTTAATTTTTCTCTTTTGCGAATATTGATTATTTATGTAGGGAGAAAAATTCAGAGTCAGTTTAATTATTCGACCTGTAAATTTCAAAGTGTTTGAATCAATAATTACCAAGGTGCATTTTTTGTTTTTATTATATTTAAGACTTCCATCGACAGAGCTCCGATAGCCTAATGGCTAGACCGTTGGGTTCTTAGCGCGTGGTACTGGGTTCGAGTCCCGGCCGGAAAGGAAATCTTAAATGCAAATATTTTTTTCTAATTTTATAATTCTTTTTTTTTTATTTTTCCCTTTTGCGAAGTCAGTCAGTCAGTCTGACAGTCAATCAGTCAAGCACTCAGTCATTCAGTCTCAGTCAGTCAGTCCAGTCAGTCAGTCACTCAGTCAGTCAGTTAGTCCTTCAGCCAGTCAGTCAAGCAGTCAGTCATTTAGTCTCAGTCAGTCAGTCATTCAGTCAGTCAGTCAGTCAGGCAGTCAGTCAGTCAGTCAGTCGGTCAGTCCTGTGCAGTCAGTTAGTCACTAAAGCAGTCAGTCAGTCTCAGTCAGTCAGTCAGTCAGTCAGTCCAGTCCAGTCTCAGTCAGTCAGTCAGTCAGTCTCGGTCAGTCAGTCAGTCAGTCATTCAGTCAGTCAGTCAGTCAGGCAGTCAGTCAGTCGGTCAGCCTTATTCAGTCAGTCTGTCAGTCAGTCAGTCAGTCAGCCTTATTCAGTCAGTCTGTCAGTCATCCTTATTCAGTCAGTCTGTCAGTCAGTCAGTCGGTCAGTCCTGTCCAGTCAGTTAGTCAGTCAAGCAGTCAGTCAGGTAGTCAAGCAGTCAGTCAGTCAGTGTCAGTCAGTCATTTAGTCATTCAGTCAGTCAGTGAAATAGCCAGTCAGAGAGTCAAGCAGTCAGTCAGTCAGTCTCAGTCAGTCTGTTAGTCAGTCAGTCAGTCAGTCAGTCAGTCAGTCCAGTCTCAGTCAGTCAGGCAGTTAGTCAGTCAGTCTCGGTCAGTCAGTGAGTCAGTCAGTCAGTATCAGTCAGTCAGTGAGTCAGTCTGTCAGTTAGGCAGTATCAGTCAGGCAGTAAGACTCCGCTCGACAGAACTCCGATAGCCTAATGGCTAGACCGCTGGTCTTCCAAGCGAGTGGCCTGGGTTCGAGTCCCAGCCGGAGCGAATATCTTCAATGTATATATTTCTTTTCTAATTTGAAAATTCTTTTTTTTTTTCAATTTCTTTCCTTTGCAATTATTGATTATTTATGTAGGGAAGAAAATTCTGAGTCAGTTTAATTTTTCGACACGAAGATTTCAAAGTGTTTAAATAAACAATTACCAAGGTGCATTTTTTGTTTTTGTTATATTTAAAACTCCCACCGACAGAGCTCCCATAGACTAATGGCTAGAGTGTTAGGCTTCTAAGCGAGTGGCCCTGGGTTCGAGTCCCAGCCTGAACGAAAATCTTCAATGTATACTTTTAGTTTCTAATTTGAAATTTCTTCTTCTTTTTTTTTAATTTTTCTCTTTTGCGAATATTGATTATTTATGTAGGGAGAAAAATTCTGAGTCAGTTTAATTATTCGACCTGTAAATTTCAAAGTGTTTGAATCAATAATTACCAAGGTGCATTTTTTGTTTTTATTATATTTAAGACTTCCATCGACAGAGCTCCGATAGCCTAATGGCTAGACCGTTGGGTTCCTAGCGCGTGGTACTGGGTTCGAGTCCCGGCCGGAAAGGAAATCTTAAATGCAAATATTTTTTTCTAATTTTATAATTCTTTTTTTTTTATTTTTCCCTTTTGCGAAGTCAGTCAGTCAGTCTGACAGTCAATCAGTCAAGCACTCAGTCATTCAGTCTCAGTCAGTCAGTCCAGTCAGTCAGTCACTCATTCAGTCAGTTAGTCCTTCAGCCAGTCAGTCAAGCAGTCAGTCATTTAGTCTCAGTCAGTCACTCATTCAGTCAGTCAGTCAGTCAGGCAGTCAGTCAGTCAGTCAGTCGGTCAGTCCTGTGCAGTCAGTTAGTCACTAAAGCAGTCAGTCAGTCTCAGTCAGTCAGTCAGTCAGTCAGTCCAGTCCAGTCTCAGTCAGTCAGTCAGTCAGTCAGTCAGTCATTCAGTCAGTCAGTCAGTCAGGCAGTCAGTCAGTCGGTCAGCCTTATTCAGTCAGTCTGTCAGTCAGTCAGTCAGTCAGCCTTATTCAGTCAGTCTGTCAGTCATCCTTATTCAGTCAGTCTGTCAGTCAGTCAGTCGGTCAGTCCTGTCCAGGCAGTTAGTCAGTCAAGCAGTCAGTCAGGTATTCAAGCAGTCAGTCAGTCAGTGTCAGTCAGTCATTTAGTCATTCAGTCAGTCAGTGAAATAGCCAGTCAGAGAGTCAAGCAGTCAGTCAGTCAGTCTCAGTCAGTAAGTTAGTCAGTCAGTCAGTCAGTCAGTCAGTCAGTCAGTCCAGTCTCAGTCAGTCAGGCAGTTAGTCAGTCAGTCTCGGTCAGTCAGTGAGTCAGTCAGTCAGTATCAGTCAGTCAGTGAGTCAGTCTGTCAGTCAGGCAGTATCAGTCAGGCAGTAAGACTCCGCTCGACAGAACTCCGATAGCCTAATGGCTAGACCGCTGGTCTTCCAAGCGAGTGGCCTGGGTTCGAGTCCCAGCCGGAGCGAATATCTTCAATGTATATATTTCTTTTCTAATTTGGAAATTCTTTTTTTTTTCAATTTCTTTCCTTTGCAATTATTGATTATTTATGTAGGGAAGAAAATTCTGAGTCAGTTTAATTTTTCGACACGAAGATTTCAAAGTGTTTAAATAAACAATTACCAAGGTGCATTTTTTGTTTTTATTATATTTAAAACTCCCACCGACAGAGCTCCCATAGACTAATGGCTAGAGTGTTAGGCTTCCAAGCGAGTGGCCCTGGGTTCGAGTCCCAGCCTGAACGAAAATCTTCAATGTATACTTTTAGTTTCTAATTTGAAATTTCTTCTTCTTTTTTTTTAATTTTTCTCTTTTGCGAATATTGATTATTTATGTAGGGAGAAAAATTCTGAGTCAGTTTAATTATTCGACCTGTAAATTTCAAAGTGTTTGAATCAATAATTACCAAGGTGCATTTTTTGTTTTTATTATATTTAAGACTTCCATCGACAGAGCTCCGATAGCCTAATGGCTAGACCGTTGGGTTCCAAGCGCGTGGTACTGGGTTCGAGTCCCGGCCGGAACGAAAATCTTCCATGTATATATTTCTCTTCTAATTTGAAGATTTTTTTTTTTTTCAATTTCTTTCTTTTGCAGATATGGATTATTTATGTACGGAAGAAAATTCTGAGTCAGTTTAATCATTCGACCTTTAGATTTCAAAGATTTTAGATCAATAATTGCTAAGGTGCATTTTTTGTTTTTATTATAATTAAGACACCGATCAACAGAGATCCGATAGTATATTGGCGAGAGCGTTGGGCTTCCATGAGTGTCGCCCTGGGTTCAAATCCCAGCCGGAAAGGAAATCCTAAATGCAAATATTTTTTTCTAATTTTATAATTCTTTTTTTTTTTATTTTTCCCTTTTGCGAAGTCAGTCAGTCAGTCTGACAGTCAATCAGTCAAGCACTCAGTCATTCAGTCTCAGTCAGTCAGTCAGTCACTCAGTCAGTCAGTTAGTCCTTCAGCCAGTCAGTCATTTAGTCTCAGTCAGTCAGTCATTCAGTCAGTCAGTCAGTCAGGCAGTCAGGCAGTCAGTCAGTCGGTCAGTCCTGTGCAGTCAGTTAGTCACTAAAGCAGTCAGTCAGTCTCAGTCAGTCAGTCAGTCAGTCAGTCCAGTCCAGTCTCAGTCAGTCAGTCAGTCAGTCAGTCAGTCATTCAGTCAGTCTGTCAGTCAGTCAGTCGGTCAGTCCTGTCCAGTCAGTTAGTCAGTCAAGCAGTCAGTCAGGTAGTCAAGCAGTCAGTCAGTCAGTGTCAGTCAGTCATTAAGTCATTCAGTCAGTCAGTGAAATAGCCAGTCAGAGAGTCAAGCAGTCAGTCAGTCAGTCTCAGTCAGTCAGTTAGTCAGTCAGTCAGTCAGTCCGGTCTCAGTCAGTCAGGCAGTTAGTCAGTCAGTCTCGGTCAGTCAGTGAGTCAGTCAGTCAGTATCAGTCAGTCAGTGAGTCAGTCTGTCAGTCAGGCAGTATCACTCAGGCAGTAAGACTCCGCTCGACAGAACTCCGATAGCCTAATGGCTAGACCGCTGGTCTTCCAAGCGAGTGGCCTGGGTTCGAGTCCCAGCCGGAGCGAATATCTTCAATGTATATATTTCTTTTCTAATTTGAAAATTCTTTTTTTTTTTCAATTTCTTTCCTTTGCAATTATTGATTATTTATGTAGGGAAGAAAATTCTGAGTCAGTTTAATTTTTCGACACAAAGATTTCAAAGTGTTTAAATAAACAATTACCAAGGTGCATTTTTTGTTTTTATTATATTTAAAACTCCCACCGACAGAGCTCCCATAGACTAATGGCTAGAGTGTTAGGCTTCCAAGCGAGTGGCCCTGGGTTCGAGTCCCAGCCTGAACGAAAATCTTCAATGTATACTTTTAGTTTCTAATTTGAAATTTCTTCTTCTTTTTTTTAATTTTTCTCTTTTGCGAATATTGATTATTTATGTAGGGAGAAAAATTCTGAGTCAGTTTAATTATTCGACCTGTAAATTTCAAAGTGTTTGAATCAATAATTACCAAGGTGCATTTTTTGTTTTTATTATATTTAAGACTTCCATCGACAGAGCTCCGATAGCCTAATGGCTAGACCGTTGGGTTCCAAGCGCGTGGTACTGGGTTCGAGTCCCGGCCGGAACGAAAATCTTCCATGTATATATTTCTCTTCTAATTTGAAGATTCTTTTTTTTTTCAATTTCTTTCTTTTGCAAATATGGATTATTTATGTACGGAAGAAAATTCTGAGTCAGTTTAATCATTCGACCTTTAGATTTCAAAGATTTTAGATCAATAATTACTAAGGTGCATTTTTTGTTTTTATTATAATTAAGACACCGATCAACTGAGATCCGATAGTATATTGGCGAGAGCGTTGGGCTTCCGTGAGTGTCGCCCTGGGTTCAAATCCCAGCCGGGAAGGAAATCTTAAATGCAAATATTTTTTTCTAATTTTATAATTCGTTTTTTTTATTTTTCCCTTTTGCGAAGTCAGTCAGTCAGTCTGACAGTCAATCAGTCAAGCACTCAGTCATTCAGTCTCAGTCAGTCAGTCCAGTCAGTCAGTCACTCAGTCAGTCAGTTAGTCCTTCAGCCAGTCAGTCAAGCAGTCAGTCATTTAGTCTCAGTCAGTCAGTCATTCAGTCAGTCAGTCAGTCAGGCAGTCAGTCAGTCAGTCAGTCGGTCAGTCCTGTGCAGTCAGTTAGTCACTAAAGCAGTCAGTCAGTCTCAGTCAGTCAGTCAGTCAGTCAGTCCAGTCCAGTCTCAGTCAGTCAGTCAGTCAGTCTCGGTCAGTCAGTCAGTCAGTCATTCAGTCAGTCAGTCAGTCAGGCAGTCAGTCAGTCGGTCAGCCTTATTCAGTCAGTCTGTCAGTCAGTCAGTCAGTCAGCCTTATTCAGTCAGTCTGTCAGTCATCCTTATTCAGTCAGTCTGTCAGTCAGTCAGTCGGTCAGTCCTGTCCAGTCAGTTAGTCAGTCAAGCAGTCAGTCAGGTAGTCAAGCAGTCAGTCAGTCAGTGTCAGTCAGTCATTTAGTCATTCAGTCAGTCAGTGAAATAGCCAGTCAGAGAGTCAAGCAGTCAGTCAGTCAGTCTCAGTCAGTCAGTTAGTCAGTCAGTCAGTCAGTCAGTCAGTCAGTTCAGTCTCAGTCAGTCAGGCAGTTAGTCAGTCAGTCTCGTTCAGTCAGTGAGTCAGTCAGTCAGTGAGTCAGTCTGTCAGTCAGGCAGTATCACTCAGGCAGTAAGACTCCGCTCGACAGAACTCCGATAGCCTAATGGCTAGACCGCTGGTCTTCCAAGCGAGTGGCCTGGGTTCGAGTCCCAGCCGGAGCGAATATCTTCAATGTATATATTTCTTTTCTAATTTGAAAATTCTTTTTTTTTTCAATTTCTTTCCTTTGCAATTATTGATTATTTATGTAGGGAAGAAAATTCTGAGTCAGTTTAATTTTTCGACACGAAGATTTCAAAGTGTTTAAATAAACAATTACCAAGGTGCATTTTTTGTTTTTATTATATTTAAAACTCCCACCGACAGAGCTCGCATAGACTAATGGCTAGAGTGTTAGTCTTCCAAGCGAGTGGCCCTGGGTTCGAGTCCCAGCCTGAACGAAAATCTTCAATGTATACGTTTAGTTTCTAATTTGAAATTTCTTCTTCTTTTTTTTTTAATTTTTCTCTTTTGCGAATGTTGATTATTTATGTAGGGAGAAAAATTCTGAGTCAGTTTAATTATTCGACCTGTAAATTTCAAAGTGTTTGAATCAATAATTACCAAGGTGCATTTTTTGTTTTTATTATATTTAAGACTTCCATCGACAGAGCTCCGATAGCCTAATGGCTAGACCGTTGGGTTCCTCGCGCGTGGTACTGGGTTCGAGTCCCGGCCGGAAAGGAAATCTTAAATGCAAATATTTTTTTTCTAATTTTATAATTCTTTTTTTTTTATTTTTCCCTTTTGCGAAGTCAGTCAGTCAGTCTGACAGTCAATCAGTCAAGCACTCAGTCATTCAGTCTCAGTCAGTCAGTCCAGTCAGTCAGTCACTCAGTCAGTCAGTTAGTCCTTCAGCCAGTCAGTCAAGCAGTCAGTCATTTAGTCTCAGTCAGTCAGTCATTCAGTCAGTCAGTCAGTCAGGCAGTCAGTCAGTCAGTCAGTCGGTCAGTCCTGTGCAGTCAGTTAGTCACTAAAGCAGTCAGTCAGTCTCAGTCAGTCAGTCAGTCAGTCAGTCCAGTCCAGTCTCAGTCAGTCAGTCAGTCAGTCTCGGTCAGTCAGTCAGTCAGTCATTCAGTCTGTCAGTCAGTGAGGCAGTCAGTCAGTCAGTCAGCCTTATTCAGTCAGTCTGTCAGTCATCCTTATTCAGTCAGTCTGTCAGTCAGTCAGTCGGTCAGTCAGTTAGTCAGTCAAGCAGTCAGTCAGGTAGTCAAGCAGTCAGTCAGTCAGTGTCAGTCAGTCATTTAGTCATTCAGTCAGTCAGTGAAATAGCCAGTCAGAGAGTCAAGCAGTCAGTCAGTCAGTCTCAGTCAGTCTGTTAGTCAGTCAGTCAGTCAGTCAGTCAGTCAGTCCAGTCTCAGTCAGTCAGGCAGTTAGTCAGTCAGTCTCGGTCAGTCAGTGAGTCAGTCAGTCAGTATCAGTCAGTCAGTGAGTCAGTCTGTCAGTCAGGCAGTATCAGTCAGGCAGTAAGACTCCGCGCGACAGAACTCCGATAGCCTAATGGCTAGACCGCTGGTCTTCCAAGCGAGTGGCCTGGGTTCGAGTCCCAGCCGGAGCGAATATCTTCAATGTATATATTTCTTTTCTAATTTGAAAATTCTTTTTTTTTTTCAATTTCTTTCCTTTGCAATTATTGATTATTTATGTAGGGAAGAAAATTCTGAGTCAGTTTAATTTTTCGACACGAAGATTTCAAAGTGTTTAAATAAACAATTACCAAGGTGCATTTTTTGTTTTTGTTATATTTAAAACTCCCACCGACAGAGCTTCCATAGACTAATGGCTAGAGTGTTAGGCTTCCAAGCGAGTGGCCCTGGGTTCGAGTCCCAGCCTGAACGAAAATCTTCAATGTATACTTTTAGTTTCTAATTTGAAATTTCTTCTTCTTTTTTTTAATTTTTCTCTTTTGCGAATATTGATTACTTATGTAGGGAGAAAAATTCTGAGTCAGTTTAATTATTCGACCTGTAAATTTCAAAGTGTTTGAATCAATAATTACCAAGGTGCATTTTTTGTTTTTATTATATTTAAGACTTCCATCGACAGAGCTCCGATAGCCTAATGGCTAGACCGTTGGGTTCCTAGCGCGTGGTACTGGGTTCGAGTCCCGGCCGGAAAGGAAATCTTAAATGCAAATACTTTTTTCTAATTTTATAATTCTTTTTTTTTATTTTTCCCTTTTGCGAAGTCAGTCAGTCAGTCTGACAGTCAATCAGTCAAGCACTCAGTCATTCAGTCTCAGTCAGTCAGTCCAGTCAGTCAGTCACTCAGTCAGTCAGTTAGTCCTTCAGCCAGTCAGTCAAGCAGTCAGTCATTTAGTCTCAGTCAGTCAGTCATTCAGTCAGTCAGTCAGTCAGGCAGTCAGTCAGTCAGTCAGTCGGTCAGTCCTGTGCAGTCAGTTAGTCACTAAAGCAGTCAGTCAGTCTCAGTCAGTCAGTCAGTCAGTCAGTCAGTCCAGTCTCAGTCAGTCAGGCAGTTAGTCAGTCAGTCTCGGTCAGTCAGTGAGTCAGTCAGTCAGTATCAGTCAGTCAGTGAGTCAGTCTGTCAGTCAGGCAGTATCAGTCAGGCAGTAAGACTCCACTCGATAGAACTCCGATAGCCTAATGGCTAGACCGCTGGTCTTCCAAGCGAGTGGCCTGGGTTCGAGTCCCAGCCGGAGCGAATATCTTCAATGTATATATTTCTTTTCTAATTTGAAAATTCTTTTTTTTTTTCAATTTCTTTCCTTTGCAATTATTGATTATTTATGTAGGGAAGAAAATTCTGAGTCAGTTTAATTTTTCGACACGAAGATTTCAAAGTGTTTAAATAAACAATTACCAAGGTGCATTTTTTGTTTTTATTATATTTAAAACTCCCACCGACAGAGCTCCCATAGACTAATGGCTAGAGTGTTAGGCTTCCAAGCGAGTGGCCCTGGGTTCGAGTCCCAGCCTGAACGAAAATCTTCAATGTATACTTTTAGTTTCTAATTTGAAATTTCTTCTTCTTTTTTTTTAATTTTTCTCTTTTGCGAATATTGATTATTTATGTAGGGAGAAAAATTCTGAGTCAGTTTAATTATTCGACCTGTAAATTTCAAAGTGTTTGAATCAATAATTACCAAGGTGCATTTTTTGTTTTTATTATATTTAAGACTTCCATCGACAGAGCTCCGATAGCCTAATGGCTAGACCGTTGGGTTCCAAGCGCGTGGTACTGGGTTCGAGTCCCGGCCGGAACGAAAATCTTCCATGTATATATTTCTCTTCTAATTTGAAGATTCTTTTTTTTTTCAATTTCTTTCTTTTGCAAATATGGATTATTTACGTACGGAAGAAAATTCTGAGTCAGTTTAATCATTCGACCTTTAGATTTCAAAGATTTTAGATCAATAATTGCTAAGGTGCATTTTTTGTTTTTATTATAATTAAGACACCGATCAACAGAGATCCGATAGTATATTGGCGAGAGCGTTGGGCTTCCATGAGTGTCGCCCTGGGTTCAAATCCCAGTCGGAAAGGAAATCCTAAATGCAAATATTTTTTTCTAATTTTATAATTCTTTTTTTTTTATTTTTCCCTTTTGCGAAGTCAGTCAGTCAGTCTGACAGTCAATCAGTCAAGCACTCAGTCATTCAGTTTCAGTCAGTCAGTCCAGTCAGTCAGTCACTCAGTCAGTCAGTTAGTCCTTCAGCCAGTCAGTCATTTAGTCTCAGTCAGTCAGTCATTCAGTCAGTCAGTCAGTCAGGCAGTCAGTCAGTCAGTCAGTCGGTCAGTCCTGTGCAGTCAGTTAGTCACTAAAGCAGTCAGTCAGTCTCAGTCAGTCAGTCAGTCAGTCAGTCCAGTCCAGTCTCAGTCAGTCAGTCAGTCAGTCAGTCAGTCATTCAGTCATTCAGTCAGTCAGGCAGTCAGTCAGTCGGTCAGCCTTATTCAGTCAGTCTGTCAGTCGGTCAGTCAGTCAGCCTTATTCAGTCAGTCTGTCAGTCATCCTTATTCAGTCAGTCTGTCAGTCAGTCAGTCGGTCAGTCCTGTCCAGTCAGTTAGTCAGTCAAGCAGTCAGTCAGGTAGTCAAGCAGTCAGTCAGTCAGTGTCAGTCAGTCATTAAGTCATTCAGTCAGTCAGTGAAATAGCCAGTCAGAGAGTCAAGCAGTCAGTCAGTCAGTCTCAGTCAGTCAGTTAGTCAGTCAGTCAGTCAGTCAGTCAGTCAGTCCGGTCTCAGTCAGTCAGGCAGTTAGTCAGTCAGTCTCGGTCAGTCAGTGAGTCAGTCAGTCAGTATCAGTCAGTCAGTGAGTCAGTCTGTCAGTCAGGCAGTATCACTCAGGCAGTAAGACTCCGCTCGACAGAACTCCGATAGCCTAATGGCTAGACCGCTGGTCTTCCAAGCGAGTGGCCTGGGTTCGAGTCCCAGCCGGAGCGAATATCTTCAATGTATATATTTCTTTTCTAATTTGAAAATTCTTTTTTTTTTTCAATTTCTTTCCTTTGCAATTATTGATTATTTATGTAGGGAAGAAAATTCTGAGTCAGTTTAATTTTTCGACACAAAGATTTCAAAGTGTTTAAATAAACAATTACCAAGGTGCATTTTTTGTTTTTATTATATTTAAAACTCCCACCGACAGAGCTCCCATAGACTAATGTCTAGAGTGTTAGGCTTCCAAGCGAGTGGCCCTGGGTTCGAGTCCCAGCCTGAACGAAAATCTTCAATGTATACTTTTAGTTTCTAATTTGAAATTTCTTCTTCTTTTTTTTTAATTTTTCTCTTTTGCGAATATTGATTATTTATGTAGGGAGAAAAATTCTGAGTCAGTTTAATTATTCGACCTGTAAATTTCAAAGTGTTTGAATCAATAATTACCAAGGTGCATTTTTTGTTTTTATTATATTTAAGACTTCCATCGACAGAGCTCCGATAGCCTAATGGCTAGACCGTTGGGTTCCAAGCGCGTGGTACTGGGTTCGAGTCCCGGCCGGAACGAAAATCTTCCATATATATATTTCTCTTCTAATTTGAAGATTCTTTTTTTTTTCAATTTCTTTCTTTTGCAAATATGGATTATTTATGTACGGAAGAAAATTCTGAGTCAGTTTAATCATTCGACCTTTAGATTTCAAAGATTTTAGATCAATAATTACTAAGGTGCATTTTTTGTTTTTATTATAATTAAGACACCGATCAACAGAGATCCGATAGTATATTGGCGAGAGCGTTGGGCTTCCATGAGTGTCGCCCTGGGTTCAAATCCCAGCCGGGAAGGAAATCTTAAATGCAAATATTTTTTTCTAATTTTATAATTCGTTTTTTTTATTTTTCCCTTTTGCGAAGTCAGTCAGTCAGTCTGACAGTCAATCAGTCAAGCACTCAGTCATTCAGTCTCAGTCAGTCAGTCCAGTCAGTCAGTCACTCAGTCAGTCAGTTAGTCCTTCAGCCAGTCAGTCAAGCAGTCAGTCATTTAGTCTCAGTCAGTCAGTCATTCAGTCAGTCAGTCAGTCAGGCAGTCAGTCAGTCAGTCAGTCGGTCAGTCCTGTGCAGTCAGTTAGTCACTAAAGCAGTCAGTCAGTCTCAGTCAGTCAGTCAGTCAGTCAGTCCAGTCCAGTCTCAGTCAGTCAGTCAGTCAGTCTCGGTCAGTCAGTCAGTCAGTCATTCAGTCAGTCAGTCAGTCAGGCAGTCAGTCAGTCGGTCAGCCTTATTCAGTCAGTCTGTCAGTCAGTCAGTCAGTCAGCCTTATTCAGTCAGTCTGTCAGTCATCCTCATTCAGTCAGTCTGTCAGTCAGTCAGTCGGTCAGTCCTGTCCAGTCACTTAGTCAGTCAAGCAGTCAGTCAGGTAGTCAAGCAGTCAGTCAGTCCCTGTCAGTCAGTCATTTAGTCATTCAGTCAGTCAGTGAAATAGCCAGTCAGAGAGTCAAGCAGTCAGTCAGTCAGTCTCAGTCAGTCAGTTAGTCAGTCAGTCAGTCAGTCAGTCAGTCAGTCCAGTCTCAGTCAGTCAGGCAGTTAGTCAGTCAGTCTCGGTAAGTCAGTGAGTCAGTCAGTCAGTGAGTCAGTCTGTCAGTCAGGCAGTATCACTCAGGCAGTAAGACTCCGCTCGACAGAACTCCGATAGCCTAATGGCTAGACCGCTGGTCTTCCAAGCGAGTGGCCTGGGTTCGAGTCCCAGCCGGAGCGAATATCTTTAATGTATATATTTCTTTTCTAATTTGAAAATTCTTTTTTTTTCAATTTCTTTCCTTTGCAATTATTGATTATTTATGTAGGGAAGAAAATTCTGAGTCAGTTTAATTTTTCGACACGAAGATTTCAAAGTGTTTAAATAAACAATTACCAAGGTGCATTTTTTGTTTTTATTATATTTAAAACTCCCACCGACAGAGCTCGCATAGACTAATGGCTAGAGTGTTAGTCTTCCAAGCGAGTGGCCCTGGGTTCGAGTCCCAGCCTGAACGAAAATCTTCAATGTATACGTTTAGTTTCTAATTTGAAATTTCTTCTTCTTTTTTTTTAATTTTTCTCTTTTGCGAATATTGATTATTTATGTAGGGAGAAAAATTCTGAGTCAGTTTAATTTTTCGACACAAAGATTTCAAAGTGTTTAAATAAACAATTACCAAGGTGCATTTTTTGTTTTTATTATATTTAAAACTCCCACCGACAGAGCTCCCATAGACTAATGTCTAGAGTGTTAGGCTTCCAAGCGAGTGGCCCTGGGTTCGAGTCCCAGCCTGAACGAAAATCTTCAATGTATACTTTTAGTTTCTAATTTGAAATTTCTTCTTCTTTTTTTTTAATTTTTCTCTTTTGCGAATATTGATTATTTATGTAGGGAGAAAAATTCTGAGTCAGTTTAATTATTCGACCTGTAAATTTCAAAGTGTTTGAATCAATAATTACCAAGGTGCATTTTTTGTTTTTATTATATTTAAGACTTCCATCGACAGAGCTCCGATAGCCTAATGGCTAGACCGTTGGGTTCCAAGCGCGTGGTACTGGGTTCGAGTCCCGGCCGGAACGAAAATCTTCCATGTATATATTTCTCTTCTTATTTGAAGATTCTTTTTTTTTTTCAATTTCTTTCTTTTGCAAATATGGATTATTTATGTACGGAAGAAAATTCTGAGTCAGTTTAATCATTCGACCTTTAGATTTCAAAGATTTTAGATCAATAATTACTAAGGTGCATTTTTTGTTTTTATTATAATTAAGACACCGATCAACAGAGATCCGATAGTATATTGGCGAGAGCGTTGGGCTTCCATGAGTGTCGCCCTGGGTTCAAATCCCAGCCGGGAAGGAAATCTTAAATGCAAATATTTTTTTCTAATTTTATAATTCGTTTTTTTTATTTTTCCCTTTTGCGAAGTCAGTCAGTCAGTCTGACAGTCAATCAGTCAAGCACTCAGTCATTCAGTCTCAGTCAGTCAGTCCAGTCAGTCAGTCACTCAGTCAGTCAGTTAGTCCTTCAGCCAGTCAGTCAAGCAGTCAGTCATTTAGTCTCAGTCAGTCAGTCATTCAGTCAGTCAGTCAGTCAGGCAGTCAGTCAGTCAGTCAGTCGGTCAGTCCTGTGCAGTCAGTTAGTCACTAAAGCAGTCAGTCAGTCTCAGTCAGTCAGTCAGTCAGTCAGTCCAGTCCAGTCTCAGTCAGTCAGTCAGTCAGTCTCGGTCAGTCAGTCAGTCAGTCATTCAGTCAGTCAGTCAGTCAGGCAGTCAGTCAGTCGGTCAGCCTTATTCAGTCAGTCTGTCAGTCAGTCAGTCAGTCAGCCTTATTCAGTCAGTCTGTCAGTCATCCTCATTCAGTCAGTCTGTCAGTCAGTCAGTCGGTCAGTCCTGTCCAGTCAGTTAGTCAGTCAAGCAGTCAGTCAGGTAGTCAAGCAGTCAGTCAGTCAGTGTCAGTCAGTCATTTAGTCATTCAGTCAGTCAGTGAAATAGCCAGTCAGAGAGTCAAGCAGTCAGTCAGTCAGTCTCAGTCAGTCAGTTAGTCAGTCAGTCAGTCAGTCAGTCAGTCAGTCCAGTCTCAGTCAGTCAGGCAGTTAGTCAGTCAGTCTCGGTAAGTCAGTGAGTCAGTCAGTCAGTGAGTCAGTCTGTCAGTCAGGCAGTATCACTCAGGCAGTAAGACTCCGCTCGACAGAACTCCGATAGCCTAATGGCTAGACCGCTGGTCTTCCAAGCGAGTGGCCTGGGTTCGAGTCCCAGCCGGAGCGAATATCTTTAATGTATATATTTCTTTTCTAATTTGAAAATTCTTTTTTTTTCAATTTCTTTCCTTTGCAATTATTGATTATTTATGTAGGGAAGAAAATTCTGAGTCAGTTTAATTTTTCGACACGAAGATTTCAAAGTGTTTAAATAAACAATTACCAAGGTGCATTTTTTGTTTTTATTATATTTAAAACTCCCACCGACAGAGCTCGCATAGACTAATGGCTAGAGTGTTAGTCTTCCAAGCGAGTGGCCCTGGGTTCGAGTCCCAGCCTGAACGAAAATCTTCAATGTATACGTTTAGTTTCTAATTTGAAATTTCTTCTTCTTTTTTTTTTAATTTTTCTCTTTTGCGAATGTTGATTATTTATGTAGGGAGAAAAATTCTGAGTCAGTTTAATTATTCGACCTGTAAATTTCAAAGTGTTTGAATCAATAATTACCAAGGTGCATTTTTTGTTTTTATTATATTTAAGACTTCCATCAACAGAGCTCCGATAGCCTAATGGCTAGACCGTTGGGTTCCTCGCGCGTGGTACTGGGTTCGAGTCCCGGCCGGAAAGGAAATCTTAAATGCAAATATTTTTTTTCTAATTTTATAATTCTTTTTTTTTTTTATTTTTCCCTTTTGCGAAGTCAGTCAGTCAGTCTGACAGTCAATCAGTCAAGCACTCAGTCATTCAGTCTCAGTCAGTCAGTCCAGTCAGTCAGTCACTCAGTCAGTCAGTTAGTCCTTCAGCCAGTCAGTCAAGCAGTCAGTCATTTAGTCTCAGTCAGTCAGTCATTCAGTCAGTCAGTCAGGCAGTCAGTCAGTCAGTCAGTCGGTCAGTCCTGTGCAGTCAGTTAGTCACTAAAGCAGTCAGTCAGTCTCAGTCAGTCAGTCAGTCAGTCAGTCCAGTCCAGTCTCAGTCAGTCAGTCTCGGTCAGTCAGTCAGTCAGTCATTCAGTCAGTCAGTCAGTGAGGCAGTCAGTCAGTCAGTCAGCCTTATTCAGTCAGTCTGTCAGTCATCCTTATTCAGTCAGTCTGTCAGTCAGTCAGTCGGTCAGTCAGTTAGTCAGTCAAGCAGTCAGTCAGGTAGTCAAGCAGTCAGTCAGTCAGTGTCAGACAGTCATTTAGTCATTCAGTCAGTCAGTGAAATAGCCAGTCAGAGAGTCAAGCAGTCAGTCAGTCAGTCTCAGTCAGTCTGTTAGTCAGTCAGTCAGTCAGTCAGTCAGTCAGTCAGTCAGTCCAGTCTCAGTCAGTCAGGCAGTTAGTCAGTCAGTCTCGGTCAGTCAGTGAGTCAGTCAGTCAGTATCAGTCAGTCAGTGAGTCAGTCTGTCAGTCAGGCAGTATCAGTCAGGCAGTAAGACTCCGCGCGACAGAACTCCGATAGCCTAATGGCTAGACCGCTGGTCTTCCAAGCGAGTGGCCTGGGTTCGAGTCCCAGCCGGAGCGAATATCTTTAATGTATATATTTCTTTTCTAATTTGAAAATTCTTTTTTTTTTCAATTTCTTTCCTTTGCAATTATTGATTATTTATGTAGGGAAGAAAATTCTGAGTCAGTTTAATTTTTCGACACGAAGATTTCAAAGTGTTTAAATAAACAATTACCAAGGTGCATTTTTTGTTTTTGTTATATTTAAAACTCCCACCGACAGAGCTCCCATAGACTAATGGCTAGAGTGTTAGGCTTCCAAGCGAGTGGCCCTGGGTTCGAGTCCCAGCCTGAACGAAAATCTTCAATGTATACTTTTAGTTTCTAATTTGAAATTTCTTCTTCTTTTTTTTTAATTTTTCTCTTTTGCGAATATTGATTATTTATGTAGGGAGAAAAATTCTGAGTCAGTTTAATTATTCGACCTATAAATTTCAAAGTGTTTGAATCAATAATTACCAAGGTGCATTTTTTGTTTTTATTATATTTAAGACTTCCATCGACAGAGCTCCGATAGCCTAATGGCTAGACCGTTGGGTTCCTAGCGCGTGGTACTGGGTTCGAGTCCCGGCCGGAAAGGAAATCTTAAATGCAAATACTTTTTTCTAATTTTATAATTCTTTTTTTTTTATTTTTCCCTTTTGAGAAGTCAGTCAGTCAGTCTGACAGTCAATCAGTCAAGCACTCAGTCATTCAGTCTCAGTCAGTCAGTCCAGTCACTCAGTCAGTCAGTTAGTCCTTCAGCCAGTCAGTCAAGCAGTCAGTCATTTAGTCTCAGTCAGTCACTCATTCAGTCAGTCAGTCAGTCAGGCAGGCAGTCAGTCAGTCAGTCGGTCAGTCCTGTGCAGTCAGTTAGTCACTAAAGCAGTCAGTCAGTCTCAGTCAGTCAGTCTCGGTCAGTCAGTCAGTCAGTCATTCAGTCAGTCAGTCAGTCAGTCGGTCAGCCTTATTCAGTCAGTCTGTCAGTCAGTCAGTCAGTCAGCCTTATTCAGTCAGTCTGTCAGTCATCCTTATTCAGTCAGTCTGTCAGTCAGTCAGTCGGTCAGTCCTGTCCAGGCAGTTAGTCAGTCAAGCAGTCAGTCAGGTAGTCAAGCAGTGAGTCAGTCAGTGTCAGTCAGTCATTTAGTCATTCAGTCAGTCAGTGAAATAGCCAGTCAGAGAGTCAAGCAGTCAGTCAGTCAGTCTCAGTCAGTAAGTTAGTCAGTCAGTCAGTCAGTCAGTCAGTCAGTCCAGTCTCAGTCAGTCAGGCAGTTAGTCAGTCAGTCTCGGTCAGTCAGTGAGTCAGTCAGTCAGTATCAGTCAGTCAGTGAGTCAGTCTGTCAGTCAGGCAGTATCAGTCAGGCAGTAAGACTCCGCTCGACAGAACTCCGATAGCCTAATGGCTAGACCGCTGGTCTTCCAAGCGAGTGGCCTGGGTTCGAGTCCCAGCCGGAGCGAATATCTTCAATGTATATATTTCTTTTCTAATTTGAAAATTCTTTTTTTTTTCAATTTCTTTCCTTTGCAATTATTGATTATTTATGTAGGGAAGAAAATTCTGAGTCAGTTTAATTTTTCGACACGAAGATTTCAAAGTGTTTAAATAAACAATTACCAAGGTGCATTTTTTGTTTTTGTTATATTTAAAACTCCCACCGACAGAGCTCCCATAGACTAATGGCTAGAGTGTTAGGCTTCCAAGCGAGTGGCCCTGGGTTCGAGTCCCAGCCTGAACGAAAATCTTCAATGTATACTCTTAGTTTCTAATTTGAAATTTCTTCTTCTTTTTTTTTAATTTTTCTCTTTTGCGAATATTGATTATTTATGTAGGGAGAAAAATTCTGAGTCAGTTTAATTATTCGACCTGTAAATTTCAAAGTGTTTGAATCAATAATTACCAAGGTGCATTTTTTGTTTTTATTATATTTAAGACTTCCATCGACAGAGCTCCGATAGCCTAATGGCTAGACCGTTGGGTTCCTAGCGCGTGGTACTGGGTTCGAGTCCCGGCCGGAAAGGAAATCTTAAATACAAATATTTTTTTCTAATTTTATAATTCTTTTTTTTTTATTTTTCCCTTTTGCGAAGTCAGTCAGTCAGTCTGACAGTCAATCAGTCAAGCACTCAGTCATTCAGTCTCAGTCAGTCAGTCCAGTCAGTCAGTCACTCAGTCAGTCAGTTAGTCCTTCAGCCAGTCAGTCAAGCAGTCAGTCATTTAGTCTCAGTCAGTCAGTCATTCAGTCAGTCAGTCAGTCAGGCAGTCAGTCAATCAGTCAGTCGGTCAGTCCTATGCAGTCAGTCAGTCAGTCAGTCGGTCAGTCCTGTGCAGTCAGTTAGTCACTAAAGCAGTCAGTCAGTCTCAGTCAGTCAGTCAGTCAGTCAGTCCAGTCCAGTCTCAGTCAGTCAGTCAGTCAGTCTCGGTCAGTCAGTCAGTCAGTCATTCAGTCAGTCAGTCAGTCAGGCATTTAGTCAGTCGGTCAGCCTTATTCAGTCAGTCTGTCAGTCAGTCAGTCGGTCAGTCCTGTCCAGTCAGTTAGTCAGTCAAGCAGTCAGTCAGGTAGTCAAGCAGTCAGTCAGTCAGTGTCAGTCAGTCATTTAGTCATTCAGTCAGTCAGTGAAATAGCCAGTCAGAGAGTCAAGCAGACAGTCAGTCAGTCTCAGTCAGTCTGTTAGTCAGTCAGTCAGTCAGTCAGTCAGTCAGTCCAGTCTCAGTCAGTCAGGCAGTTAGTCAGTCAGTCTCGGTCAGTCAGTGAGTCAGTCAGTCAGTATCAGTCAGTCAGTGAGTCAGTCTGTCAGTCAGGCAGTATCAGTCAGGCAGTAAGACTCCGCTCGACAGAACTCCGATAGCCTAATGGCTAGACCGCTGGTCTTCCAAGCGAGTGGCCTGGGTTCGAGTCCCAGCCGGAGCGAATATCTTCAATGTATATATTTCTTTTCTAATTTGAAAATTCTTTTTTTTTTCAATTTCTTTCCTTTGCAATTATTGATTATTTATGTAGGGAAGAAAATTCTGAGTCAGTTTAATTTTTCGACACGAAGATTTCAAAGTGTTTAAATAAACAATTACCAAGGTGCATTTTTTGTTTTTGTTATATTTAAAACTCCCACCGACAGAGCTCCCATAGACTAATGGCTAGAGTGTTAGGCTTCTAAGCGAGTGGCCCTGGGTTCGAGTCCCAGCCTGAACGAAAATCTTCAATGTATACTTTTAGTTTCTAATTTGAAATTTCTTCTTCTTTTTTTTAAATTTTTCTCTTTTGCGAATATTGATTATTTATGTAGGGAGAAAAATTCTGAGTCAGTTTAATTATTCGACCTGTAAATTTCAAAGTGTTTGAATCAATAATTACCAAGGTGCATTTTTTGTTTTTATTATATTTAAGACTTCCATCGACAGAGCTCCGATAGCCTAATGGCTAGACCGTTGGGTTCCTAGCGCGTGGTACTGGGTTCGAGTCCCGGCCGGAAAGGAAATCTTAAATGCAAATATTTTTTTCTAATTTTATAATTCTTTTTTTTTTATTTTTCCCTTTTGCGAAGTCAGTCAGTCAGTCTGACAGTCAATCAGTCAAGCACTCAGTCATTCAGTCTCAGTCAGTCAGTCCAGTCAGTCAGTCACTCAGTCAGTCAGTTAGTCCTTCAGCCAGTCAGTCAAGAAGTCAGTCATTTAGTCTCAGTCAGTCACTCATTCAGTCAGTCAGTCAGTCAGGCAGTCAGTCAGTCAGTCAGTCGGTCAGTCCTGTGCAGTCAGTTAGTCACTAAAGCAGTCAGTCAGTCTCAGTCAGTCAGTCAGTCCAGTCCAGTCTCAGTCAGTCAGTCAGTCAGTCAGTCAGTCATTCAGTCAGTCAGTCAGTCAGGCAGTCAGTCAGTCGGTCAGCCTTATTCAGTCAGTCTGTCAGTCAGCCTTATTCAGTCAGTCTGTCAGTCATCCTTATTCAGTCAGTCTGTCAGTCAGTCAGTCGGTCAGTCCTGTCCAGGCAGTTAGTCAGTCAAGCAGTCAGTCAGGTATTCAAGCAGTCAGTCAGTCAGTGTCAGTCAGTCATTTAGTCATTCAGTCAGTCAGTGAAATAGCCAGTCAGAGAGTCAAGCAGTCAGTCAGTCAGTCTCAGTCAGTAAGTTAGTCAGTCAGTCAGTCAGTCAGTCCAGTCTCAGTCAGTCAGGCAGTTAGTCAGTCAGTCTCGGTCAGTCAGTGAGTCAGTCAGTCAGTATCAGTCAGTCAGTGAGTCAGTCTGTCAGTCAGGCAGTATCAGTCAGGCAGTAAGACTCCGCTCGACAGAACTCCGATAGCCTAATGGCTAGACCGCTGGTCTTCCAAGCGAGTGGCCTGGGTTCGAGTCCCAGCCGGAGCGAATATCTTCAATGTATATATTTCTTTTCTAATTTGAAAATTCTTTTTTTTTTCAATTTCTTTCCTTTGCAATTATTGATTATTTATGTAGGGAAGAAAATTCTGAGTCAGTTTAATTTTTCGACACGAAGATTTCAAAGTGTTTAAATAAACAATTACCAAGGTGCATTTTTTGTTTTTATTATATTTAAAACTCCCACCGACAGAGCTCCCATAGACTAATGGCTAGAGTGTTAGGCTTCCAAGCGAGTGGCCTTGGGATCGAGTCCCAGCCTGAACGAAAATCTTCAATGTATACTTTTAGTTTCTAATTTGAAATTTCTTCTTCTTTTTTTTTTAATTTTTCTCTTTTGCGAATATTGATTATTTATGTAGGGAGAAAAATTCTGAGTCAGTTTAATTATTCGACCTGTAAATTTCAAAGTGTTTGAATCAATAATTACCAAGGTGCATTTTTTGTTTTTATTATATTTAAGACTTCCATCGACAGAGCTCCGATAGCCTAATGGCTAGACCGTTGGGTTCCTAGCGCGTGGTACTGGGTTCGAGTCCCGGCCGGAAAGGAAATCTTAAATGCAAATATTTTTTTCTAATTTTATAATTCTTTTTTTTTATTTTTCCCTTTTGCGAAGTCAGTCAGTCAGTCTGACAGTCAATCAGTCAAGCACTCAGTCATTCAGTCTCAGTCAGTCAGTCCAGTCAGTCAGTCACTCAGTCAGTCAGTTAGTCCTTCAGCCAGTCAGTCAAGCAGTCAGTCATTTAGTCTCAGTCAGTCAGTCATTCAGTCAGTCAGTCAGTCAGGCAGTCAGTCAGTCAGTCAGTCGGTCAGTCCTGTGCAGTCAGTTAGTCACTAAAGCAGTCAGTCAGTCTCAGTCAGTCAGTCAGTCAGTCAGTCCAGTCCAGTCTCAGTCAGTCAGTCAGTCTCGGTCAGTCAGTCAGTCAGTCATTCAGTCAGTCAGTCAGTCAGGCAGTCAGTCAGTCGGTCAGCCTTATTCAGTCAGTCTGTCAGTCAGTCAGTCAGTCAGCCTTATTCAGTCAGTCTGTCAGTCATCCTTATTCAGTCAGTCTGTCAGTCAGTCAGTCGGTCAGTCCTGTCCAGTCAGTTAGTCAGTCAAGCAGTCAGTCAGGTAGTCAAGCAGTCAGTCAGTCAGTGTCAGTCAGTCATTTAGTCATTCAGTCAGTCAGTGAAATAGCCAGTCAGAGAGTCAAGCAGTCAGTCCGTCAGTCTCAGTCAGTCAGTTAGTCAGTCAGTCAGTCAGTCAGTCAGTCAGTCCAGTCTCAGTCAGTCAGGCAGTTAGTCAGTCAGTCTCGGTCAGTCAGTGAGTCAGTCAGTCAGTATCAGTCAGTCAGTGAGTCAGTCTGTCAGTCAGGCAGTATCAGTCAGGCAGTAAGACTCCGCTCGACAGAACTCCGATAGCCTAATGGCTAGACCGCTGGTCTTCCAAGCGAGTGGCCTGGGTTCGAGTCCCAGCCGGAGGGAATATCTTCAATGGATATATTTCTTTTCTAATTTGAAAATTCTTTTTTTTTTTCAATTTCTTTCCTTTGCAATTATTGATTATTTATGTAGGGAAGAAAATTCTGAGTCAGTTTAATTTTTCGACACGAAGATTTCAAAGTGTTTAAATAAACAATTACCAAGGTGCATTTTTTGTTTTTATTATATTTAAAACTCCCACCGACAGAGCTCCCATCGACTAATGGCTAGAGTGTTAGGCTTCCAAGCGAGTGGCCCTGGGTTCGAGTCCCAGCCTGAACGAAAATCTTCAATGTATACTTTTAGTTTCTAATTTGAAATTTCTTCTTCTTTTTTTTTAATTTTTCTCTTTTGCGAATATTGATTATTTATGTAGGGAGAAAAATTCTGAGTCAGTTTAATTATTCGACCTGTAAATTTCAAAGTGTTTGAATCAATAATTACCAAGGTGCATTTTTTGTTTTTATTATATTTAAGACTTCCATCGACAGAGCTCCGATAGCCTAATGGCTAGACCGTTGGGTTCCAAGCGCGTGGTGCTGGGTTCGAGTCCCGGCCGGAAAGGAAATCTTAAATGCAAATATTTTTTTCTAATTTTATAATTCTTTTTTTTTATTTTTCCCTTTTGCGAAGACAGTCAGTCAGTCTGACAGTCAATCAGTCAAGCACTCAGTCATTCAGTCTCAGTCAGTCAGTCCAGTCAGTCAGTCACTCAGTCAGTCAGTTAGTCCTTCAGCCAGTCAGTCAAGCAGTCAGTCATTTAGTCTCAGTCAGTCAGTCATTCAGTCAGTCAGTCAGTCAGGCAGTCAGTCAGTCAGTCAGTCGGTCAGTCCTGTGCAGTCAGTTAGTCACTAAAGCAGTCAGTCAGTCTCAGTCAGTCAGTCAGTCAGTCAGTCCAGTCCAGTCTCAGTCAGGCAGTCAGTCAGTCGGTCAGCCTTATTCAGTCAGTCTGTCAGTCAGTCAGTCAGTCAGCCTTATTCAGTCAGTCTGTCAGTCATCCTTATTCAGTCAGTCTGTCAGTCAGTCAGTCGGTCAGTCCTGTCCAGTCAGTTAGTCAGTCAAGCAGTCAGTCAGGTAGTCAAGCAGTCAGTCAGTCAGTGTCAGTCAGTCATTTAGTCATTCAGTCAGTCAGTGAAATAGCCAGTCAGAGAGTCAAGCAGTCAGTCCGTCAGTCTCAGTCAGTCAGTTAGTCAGTCAGTCAGTCAGTCAGTCAGTCAGTCCAGTCTCAGTCAGTCAGGCAGTTAGTCAGTCAGTCTCGGTCAGTCAGTGAGTCAGTCAGTCAGTATCAGTCAGTCAGTGAGTCAGTCTGTCAGTCAGGCAGTATCAGTCAGGCAGTAAGACTCCGCTCGACAGAACTCCGATAGCCTAATGGCTAGACCGCTGGTCTTCCAAGCGAGTGGCCTGGGTTCGAGTCCCAGCCGGAGGGAATATCTTCAATGTATATATTTCTTTTCTAATTTGAAAATTCTTTTTTTTTTTTCAATTTCTTTCCTTTGCAATTATTGATTATTTATGTAGGGAAGAAAATTCTGAGTCAGTTTAATTTTTCGACACGAAGATTTCAAAGTGTTTAAATAAACAATTACCAAGGTGCATTTTTTGTTTTTATTATATTTAAAACTCCCACCGACAGAGCTCCCATCGACTAATGGCTAGAGTGTTAGGCTTCCAAGCGGGTGGCCCTGGGTTCGAGTCCCAGCCTGAACGAAAATCTTCAATGTATACTTTTAGTTTCTAATTTGAAATTTCTTCTTCTTTTTTTTTAATTTTTCTCTTTTGCGAATATTGATTATTTATGTAGGGAGAAAAATTCTGAGTCAGTTTAATTATTCGACCTGTAAATTTCAAAGTGTTTGAATCAATAATTACCAAGGTGCATTTTTTGTTTTTATTATATTTAAGACTTCCATCGACAGAGCTCCGATAGCCTAATGGCTAGACCGTTGGGTTCCAAGCGCGTGGTGCTGGGTTCGAGTCCCGGCCGGAACGAAAATCTTCCATGTATATATTTCTCTTCTAATTTGAAGATTCTTTTTTTTTTTCAATTTCTTTCTTTTGCAAATATGGATTATTTATGTACGGAAGAAAATTCTGAGTCAGTTTAATCATTCGACATTTTGATTTCAAAGATTTTAGATCAATAATTGCTAAGGTGCATTTTTTGTTTTTATTATAATTAAGACACCGATCAACAGAGATCCGATAGTATATTGGCGAGAGCGTTGGGCTTCCATGAGTGTCGCCCTGGGTTCAAATCCCAGCCGGAAAGGAAATCCTAAATGCAAATATTTTTTTATAATTCTTTTTTTTTTTTCCCCTTTTGCGAAGTCAGTCAGTCAGTCTGACAGTCAATCAGTCAAGCACTCAGTCATTCAGTCTCAGTCAGTCAGTCCAGTCAGTCAGTCACTCAGTCAGTCAGTTAGTCCTTCAGCCAGTCAGTCATTTAGTCTCAGTCAGTCAGTCATTCAGTCAGTCAGTCAGTCAGGCAGTCAGTCAGTCAGTCAGTCGGTCAGTCCTGTGCAGTCAGTTAGTCACTAAAGCAGTCAGTCAGTCTCAGTCAGTCAGTCAGTCAGTCAGTCCAGTCCAGTCTCAGTCAGTCAGTCAGTCAGTCAGTCAGTCATTCAGTCATTCAGTCAGTCAGGCAGTCAGTCAGTCGGTCAGCCTTATTCAGTCAGTCTGTCAGTCAGTCAGTCAGTCAGCCTTATTCAGTCAGTCTGTCAGTCATCCTTATTCAGTCAGTCTGTCAGTCAGTCAGTCGGTCAGTCCTGTCCAGTCAGTTAGTCAGTCAAGCAGTCAGTCAGGTAGTCAAGCAGTCAGTCAGTCAGTGTCAGTCAGTCATTAAGTCATTCAGTCAGTCAGTGAAATAGCCAGTCAGAGAGTCAAGCAGTCAGTCAGTCAGTCTCAGTCAGTCAGTTAGTCAGTCAGTCAGTCAGTCAGTCAGTCAGTCCGGTCTCAGTCAGTCAGGCAGTTAGTCAGTCAGTCTCGGTCAGTCAGTGAGTCAGTCAGTCAGTATCAGTCAGTCAGTGAGTCAGTCTGTCAGTCAGGCAGTATCACTCTGGCAGTAAGACTCCGCTCGACAGAACTCCGATAGCCTAATGGCTAGACCGCTGGTCTTCCAAGCGAGTGGCCTGGGTTCGAGTCCCAGCCGGAGCGAATATCTTCAATGTATATATTTCTTTTCTAATTTGAAAATTCTTTTTTTTTTCAATTTCTTTCCTTTGCAATTATTGATAATTTATGTAGGGAAGAAAATTCTGAGTCAGTTTAATTTTTCGACACGAAGATTTCAAAGTGTTTAAATAAACAATTACCAAGGTGCATTTTTTGTTTTTATTATATTTAAAACTCCCACCGACAGAGCTCCCATAGACTAATGGCTAGAGTGTTAGGCTTCCAAGCGAGTGGCCCTGGGTTCGAGTCCCAGCCTGAACGAAAATCTTCAATGTATACTTTTAGTTTCTAATTTGAAATTTCTTCTTCTTTTTTTTTAATTTTTCTCTTTTGCGAATATTGATTATTTATGTAGGGAGAAAAATTCTGAGTCAGTTTAATTATTCGACCTGTAAATTTCAAAGTGTTTGAATCAATAATTACCAAGGTGCATTTTTTGTTTTTATTATATTTAAGACTTCCATCGACAGAGCTCCGATAGCCTAATGGCTAGACCGTTGGGTTCCAAGCGCGTGGTACTGGGTTCGAGTCCCGGCCGGAACGAAAATCTTCCATGTATATATTTCTCTTCTAATTTGAAGATTCTTTTTTTTTTTCAATTTCTTTCTTTTGCAAATATGGATTATTTATGTACGGAAGAAAATTCTGAGTCAGTTTAATCATTCGACCTTTAGATTTCAAAGATTTTAGATCAATAATTACTAAGGTGCATTTTTTGTTTTTATTATAATTAAGACACCGATCAACAGAGATCCGATAGTATATTGGCGAGAGCGTTGGGCTTCCATGAGTGTCGCCCTGGGTTCAAATCCCAGCCGGGAAGGAAATCTTAAATGCAAATATTTTTTTCTAATTTTATAATTCGTATTTTTTATTTTTCCCTTTTGCGAAGTCAGTCAGTCAGTCTGACAGTCAATCAGTCAAGCACTCAGTCATTCAGTCTCAGTCAGTCAGTCCAGTCAGTCAGTCACTCAGTCAGTCAGTTAGTCCTTCAGCCAGTCAGTCAAGCAGTCAGTCATTTAGTCTCAGTCAGTCAGTCATTCAGTCAGTCCAGTCCAGTCTCAGTCAGTCAGTCAGTCAGTCTCGGTCAGTCAGTCAGTCAGTCATTCAGTCAGTCAGTCAGTCAGGCAGTCAGTCAGTCGGTCAGCCTTATTCAGTCAGTCAGGCAGTCAGTCAGTCAGTCAGTCGGTCAGTCCTGTGCAGTCAGTTAGTCACTAAAGCAGTCAGTCAGTCTCAGTCAGTCAGTCAGTCAGTCAGTCCAGTCCAGTCTCAGTCAGTCAGTCAGTCAGTCTCGGTCAGTCAGTCAGTCAGTCATTCAGTCAGTCAGTCAGTCAGGCAGTCAGTCAGTCGGTCAGCCTTATTCAGTCAGTCTGTCAGTCAGTCAGTCAGTCAGCCTTATTCAGTCAGTCTGTCAGTCATCCTTATTCAGTCAGTCTGTCAGTCAGTCAGTCGGTCAGTCAGTTAGTCAGTCAAGCAGTCAGTCAGGTAGTCAAGCAGTCAGTCAGTCAGTGTCAGTCAGTCATTTAGTCATTCAGTCAGTCAGTGAAATAGCCAGTCAGAGAGTCAAGCAGTCAGTCAGTCAGTCTCAGTCAGTCTGTTAGTCAGTCAGTCAGTCAGTCAGTCAGTCAGTCAGTCCAGTCTCAGTCAGTCAGGCAGTTAGTCAGTCAGTCTCGGTCAGTCAGTGAGTCAGTCAGTCAGTATCAGTCAGTCAGTGAGTCAGTCTGTCAGTCAGGCAGTATCAGTCAGGCAGTAAGACTCCGCGCGACAGAACTCCGATAGCCTAATGGCTAGACCGCTGGTCTTCCAAGCGAGTGGCCTGGGTTCGAGTCCCAGCCGGAGCGAATATCTTCAATGTATATATTTCTTTTCTAATTTGAAAATTCTTTTTTTTTTTTTCAATTTCTTTCCTTTGAAATTATTGATTATTTATGTAGGGAAGAAAATTCTGAGTCAGTTTAATTTTTCGACACGAAGATTTCAAAGTGTTTAAATAAACAATTACCAAGGTGCATTTTTTGTTTTTGTTATATTTAAAACTCCCACCGACAGAGCTCCCATAGACTAATGGCTAGAGTGTTAGGCTTCCAAGCGAGTGGCCCTGGGTTCGAGTCCCAGCCTGAACGAAAATCTTCAATGTATACTTTTAGTTTCTAATTTGAAATTTCTTCTTCTTTTTTTTTAATTTTTCTCTTTTGCGAATATTGATTATTTATGTAGGGAGAAAAATTCTGAGTCAGTTTAATTATTCGACCTGTAAATTTCAAAGTGTTTGAATCAATAATTACCAAGGTGCATTTTTTGTTTTTATTATATTTAAGACTTCCATCGACAGAGCTCCGATAGCCTAATGGCTAGACCGTTGGGTTCCTAGCGCGTGGTACTGGGTTCGAGTCCCGGCCGGAAAGGAAATCTTAAATGCAAATTCTTTTTTCTAATTTTATAATTCTTTTTTTTTTATTTTTCCCTTTTGCGAAGTCAGTCAGTCAGTCTGACAGTCAATCAGTCAAGCACTCAGTCATTCAGTCTCAGTCAGTCAGTCCAGTCAGTCAGTCACTCAGTCAGTCAGTTAGTCCTTCAGCCAGTCAGTCAAGCAGTCAGTCATTTAGTCTCAGTCAGTCAGTCATTCAGTCAGTCAGTCAGTCAGGCAGTCAGTCAGTCAGTCAGTCGGTCAGTCCTGTGCAGTCAGTTAGTCACTAAAGCAGTCAGTCAGTCTCAGTCAGTCAGTCAGTCAGTCAGTCCAGTCCAGTCTCAGTCAGTCAGTCAGTCAGTCTCGGTCAGTCAGTCAGTCAGTCATTCAGTCAGTCAGTCAGTCAGGCAGTCAGTCAGTCGGTCAGCCTTATTCAGTCAGTCTGTCAGTCAGTCAGTCAGTCAGCCTTATTCAGTCAGTCTGTCAGTCATCCTTATTCAGTCAGTCTGTCAGTCAGTCAGTCGGTCAGTCCTGTCCAGTCAGTTAGTCAGTCAAGCAGTCAGTCAGGTAGTCAAGCAGTCAGTCAGTCAGTGTCAGTCAGTCATTTAGTCATTCAGTCAGTCAGTGACATAGCCAGTCAGAGAGTCAAGCAGTCAGTCAGTCAGTCTCAGTCAGTCAGTCAGTCAGTCAGTCAGTCAGTCAGTCAGTCAGTCAGTCCAGTCTCAGTCAGTCAGTCAGTCCAGTCTCAGTCAGTCAGGCAGTTAGTCAGTCAGTCTCGGTCAGTCAGTGAGTCAGTCAGTCAGTATCAGTCAGTCAGTGAGTCAGTCTGTCAGTCAGGCAGTATCAGTCAGGCAGTAAGACTCCGCTCGATAGAACTCCGATAGCCTAATGGCTAGACCGCTGGTCTTCCAAGCGAGTGGCCTGGGTTCGAGTCCCAGCCGGAGCGAATATCTTCAATGTATATATTTCTTTTCTAATTTGAAAATTCTTTTTTTTTTTTCAATTTCTTTCCTTTGCAATTATTGATTATTTATGTAGGGAAGAAAATTCTGAGTCAGTTTAATTTTTCGACACGAAGATTTCAAAGTGTTTAAATAAACAATTACCAAGGTGCATTTTTTGTTTTTATTATATTTAAAACTCCCACCGACAGAGCTCCCATAGACTAATGGCTAGAGTGTTAGGCTTCCAAGCGAGTGGCCCTGGGTTCGAGTCCCAGCCTGAACGAAAATCTTCAATGTATACTTTTAGTTTCTAATTTGAAATTTCTTCTTCTTTTTTTTTAATTTTTCTCTTTTGCGAATATTGATTATTTATGTAGGGAGAAAAATTCTGAGTCAGTTTAATTATTCGACCTGTAAATTTCAAAGTGTTTGAATCAATAATTACCAAGGTGCATTTTTTGTTTTTATTATATTTAAGACTTCCATCGACAGAGCTCCAATAGCCTAATGGCTAGACCGTTGGGTTCCAAGCGCGTGGTACTGGGTTCGAGTCCCGGCCGGAACGAAAATCTTCCATGTATATATTTCTCTTCTAATTTGAAGATTCTTTTTTTTTTCAATTTCTTTCTTTTGCAAATATGGATTATTTATGTACGGAAGAAAATTCTGAGTCAGTTTAATCATTCGACCTTTAGATTTCAAAGATTTTAGATCAATAATTGCTAAGGTGCATTTTTTGTTTTTATTATAATTAAGACACCGATCAACAGAGATCCGATAGTATATTGGCGAGAGCGTTGGGCTTCCATGAGTGTCGCCCTGGGTTCAAATCCTAGCCGGAAAGGAAATCCTAAATGCAAATATTTTTTTCTAATTTTATAATTCTTTTTTTTTTATTTTTCCCTTTTGCGAAGTCAGTCAGTCAGTCTGACAGTCAATCAGTCAAGCACTCAGTCATTCAGTCTCAGTCAGTCAGTCCAGTCAGTCAGTCACTCAGTCAGTCAGTTAGTCCTTCAGCCAGTCAGTCATTTAGTCTCAGTCAGTCAGTCATTCAGTCAGTCAGTCAGTCAGGCAGTCAGTCAGTCAGTCAGGCAGTCAGTCCTGTGCAGTCAGTTAGTCACTAAAGCAGTCAGTCAGTCTCAGTCAGTCAGTCAGTCAGTCAGTCCAGTCCAGTCTCAGTCAGTCAGTCAGTCAGTCAGTCAGTCATTCAGTCATTCAGTCAGTCAGGCAGTCAGTCAGTCGGTCAGCCTTATTCAGTCAGTCTGTCAGTCAGTCAGTCAGTCAGCCTTATTCAGTCAGTCTGTCAGTCATCCTTATTCAGTCAGTCTGTCAGTCAGTCAGTCGGTCAGTCCTGTCCAGTCAGTTAGTCAGTCAAGCAGTCAGTCAGGTAGTCAAGCAGTCAGTCAGTCAGTGTCAGTCAGTCATTAAGTCATTCAGTCAGTCAGTGAAATAGCCAGTCAGAGAGTCAAGCAGTCAGTCAGTCAGTCTCAGTCAGTCAGTTAGTCAGTCAGTCAGTCAGTCAGTCAGTCAGTCCGGTCTCAGTCAGTCAGGCAGTTAGTCAGTCAGTCTCGGTCAGTCAGTGAGTCAGTCAGTCAGTATCAGTCAGTCAGTGAGTCAGTCTGTCAGTCAGGCAGTATCACTCAGGCAGTAAGACTCCGCTCGACAGAACTCCGATAGCCTAATGGCTAGACCGCTGGTCTTCCAAGCGAGTGGCCTGGGTTCGAGTCCCAGCCGGAGCGAATATCTTCAATGTATATATTTCTTTTCTAATTTGAAAATTCTTTTTTTTTTCAATTTCTTTCCTTTGCAATTATTGATTATTTATGTAGGGAAGAAAATTCTGAGTCAGTTTAATTTTTCGACACGAAGATTTCAAAGTGTTTAAATAAACAATTACCAAGGTGCATTTTTTGTTTTTATTATATTTAAAACTCCCACCGACAGAGCTCCCATAGACTAATGGCTAGAGTGTTAGGCTTCCAAGCGAGTGGCCCTGGGTTCGAGTCCCAGCCTGAACGAAAATCTTCAATGTATACTTTTAGTTTCTAATTTGAAATTTCTTCTTCTTTTTTTTTAATTTTTCTCTTTTGCGAATATTGATTATTTATGTAGGGAGAAAAATTCTGAGTCAGTTTAATTATTCGACCTGTAAATTTCAAAGTGTTTGAATCAATAATTACCAAGGTGCATTTTTTGTTTTTATTATATTTAAGACTTCCATCGACAGAGCTCCGATAGCCTAATGGCTAGACCGTTGGGTTCCTAGCGCGTGGTACTGGGTTCGAGTCCCGGCCGGAAAGGAAATCTTAAATGCAAATATTTTTTTCTAATTTTATAATTCTTTTTTTTTATTTTTCCCTTTTGCGAAGTCAGTCAGTCAGTCTGACAGTCAATCAGTCAAGCACTCAGTCATTCAGTCTCAGTCAGTCAGTCCAGTCAGTCAGTCACTCAGTCAGTCAGTTAGTCCTTCAGCCAGTCAGTCAAGCAGTCAGTAATTTAGTCTCAGTCAGTCAGTCATTCAGTCAGTCAGTCAGTCAGGCAGTCAGTCAGTCAGTCAGTCGGTCAGTCCTGTGCAGTCAGTTAGTCACTAAAGCAGTCAGTCAGTCTCAGTCAGTCAGTCAGTCAGTCAGTCCAGTCCAGTCTCAGTCAGTCAGTCAGTCAGTCTCGGTCAGTCAGTCAGTCAGTCATTCAGTCAGTCAGTCAGTCAGGCAGTCAGTCAGTCGGTCAGCCTTATTCAGTCAGTCTGTCAGTCAGTCAGTCAGTCAGCCTTATTCAGTCAGTCTGTCAGTCATCCTTATTCAGTCAGTCTGTCAGTCAGTCAGTCGGTCAGTCCTGTCCAGTCAGTTAGTCAGTCAAGCAGTCAGTCAGGTAGTCAAGCAGTCAGTCAGTCAGTGTCAGTCAGTCATTTAGTCATTCAGTCAGTCAGTGAAATAGCCAGTCAGAGAGTCAAGCAGTCAGTCCGTCAGTCTCAGTCAGTCAGTTAGTCAGTCAGTCAGTCAGTCAGTCAGTCAGTCCAGTCTCAGTCAGTCAGGCAGTTAGTCAGTCAGTCTCGGTCAGTCAGTGAGTCAGTCAGTCAGTATCAGTCAGTCAGTGAGTCAGTCTGTCAGTCAGGCAGTATCAGTCAGGCAGTAAGACTCCGCTCGACAGAACTCCGATAGCCTAATGGCTAGACCGCTGGTCTTCCAAGCGAGTGGCCTGGGTTCGAGTCCCAGCCGGAGGGAATATCTTCAATGTATATATTTCTTTTCTAATTTGAAAATTCTTTTTTTTTTCAATTTCTTTCCTTTGCAATTATTGATTATTTATGTAGGGAAGAAAATTCTGAGTCAGTTTAATTTTTCGACACGAAGATTTCAAAGTGTTTAAATAAACAATTACCAAGGTGCATTTTTTGTTTTTATTATATTTAAAACTCCCACCGACAGAGCTCCCATCGACTAATGGCTAGAGTGTTAGGCTTCCAAGCGGGTGGCCCTGGGTTCGAGTCCCAGCCTGAACGAAAATCTTCAATGTATACTTTTAGTTTCTAATTTGAAATTTCTTCTTCTTTTTTTTTAATTTCTCTCTTTTGCGAATATTGATTATTTATGTAGGGAGAAAAATTCTGAGTCAGTTTAATTATTCGACCTGTAAATTTCAAAGTGTTTGAATCAATAATTACCAAGGTGCATTTTTTGTTTTTATTATATTTAAGACTTCCATCGACAGAGCTCCGATAGCCTAATGGCTAGACCGTTGGGTTCCAAGCGCGTGGTGCTGGGTTCGAGTCCCGGCCGGAACGAAAATCTTCCATGTATATATTTCTCTTCTAATTTGAAGATTCTTTTTTTTTTTTCAATTTCTTTCTTTTGCAAATATGGATTATTTATGTACGGAAGAAAATTCTGAGTCAGTTTAATCATTCGACCTTTAGATTTCAAAGATTTTAGATCAATAATTGCTAAGGTGCATTTTTTGTTTTTATTATAATTAAGACACCGATCAACAGAGATCCGATAGTATATTGGCGAGAGCGTTGGGCTTCCATGAGTGTCGCCCTGGGTTCAAATCCCAGCCGGAAAGGAAATCCTAAATGCAAATATTTTTTTATAATTCTTTTTTTTTTTTCCCCTTTTGCGAAGTCAGTCAGTCAGTCTGACAGTCAATCAGTCAAGCACTCAGTCATTCAGTCTCAGTCAGTCAGTCCAGTCAGTCAGTCACTCAGTCAGTCAGTTAGTCCTTCAGCCAGTCAGTCATTTAGTCTCAGTCAGTCAGTCATTCAGTCAGTCAGTCAGTCAGGCAGTCAGTCAGTCGGTCAGTCCTGTGCAGTCAGTTAGTCACTAAAGCAGTCAGTCAGTCTCAGTCAGTCAGTCAGTCAGTCAGTCCAGTCCAGTCTCAGTCAGTCAGTCAGTCAGTCAGTCAGTCATTCAGTCATTCAGTCAGTCAGGCAGTCAGTCAGTCGGTCAGCCTTATTCAGTCAGTCTGTCAGTCAGTCAGTCAGTCAGCCTTATTCAGTCAGTCTGTCAGTCATCCTTATTCAGTCAGTCTGTCAGTCAGTCAGTCGGTCAGTCCTGTCCAGTCAGTTAGTCAGTCAAGCAGTCAGTCAGGTAGTCAAGCAGTCAGTCAGTCAGTGTCAGTCAGTCATTAAGTCATTCAGTCAGTCAGTGAAATAGCCAGTCAGAGAGTCAAGCAGTCAGTCAGTCAGTCTCAGTCAGTCAGTTAGTCAGTCAGTCAGTCAGTCAGTCAGTCAGTCCGGTCTCAGTCAGTCAGGCAGTTAGTCAGTCAGTCTCGGTCAGTCAGTGAGTCAGTCAGTCAGTATCAGTCAGTCAGTGAGTCAGTCTGTCAGTCAGGCAGTATCACTCTGGCAGTAAGACTCCGCTCGACAGAACTCCGATAGCCTAATGGCTAGACCGCTGGTCTTCCAAGCGAGTGGCCTGGGTTCGAGTCCCAGCCGGAGCGAATATCTTCAATGTATATATTTCTTTTCTAATTTGAAAATTCTTTTTTTTTTCAATTTCTTTCCTTTGCAATTATTGATTATTTATGTAGGGAAGAAATTTCTGAGTCAGTTTAATTTTTCGACACGAAGATTTCAAAGTGTTTAAATAAACAATTACCAAGGTGCATTTTTTGTTTTTATTATATTTAAAACTCCCACCGACAGAGCTCCCATAGACTAATGGCTAGAGTGTTAGGCTTCCAAGCGAGTGGCCCTGGGTTCGAGTCCCAGCCTGAACGAAAATCTTCAATGTATACTTTTAGTTTCTAATTTGAAATTTCTTCTTCTTTTTTTTTAATTTTTCTCTTTTGCGAATATTGATTATTTATGTAGGGAGAAAAATTCTGAGTCAGTTTAATTATTCGACCTGTAAATTTCAAAGTGTTTGAATCAATAATTACCAAGGTGCATTTTTTGTTTTTATTATATTTAAGACTTCCATCGACAGAGCTCCGATAGCCTAATGGCTAGACCGTTGGGTTCCAAGCGCGTGGTACTGGGTTCGAGTCCCGGCCGGAACGAAAATCTTCCATGTATATATTTCTCTTCTAATTTGAAGATTCTTTTTTTTTTTCAATTTCTTTCTTTTGCAAATATGGATTATTTATGTACGGAAGAAAATTCTGAGTCAGTTTAATCATTCGACCTTTAGATTTCAAAGATTTTAGATCAATAATTACTAAGGTGCATTTTTTGTTTTTATTATAATTAAGACACCGATCAACAGAGATCCGATAGTATATTGGCGAGAGCGTTGGGCTTCCATGAGTGTCGCCCTGGGTTCAAATCCCAGCCGGGAAGGAAATCTTAAATGCAAATATTTTTTTCTAATTTTATAATTCGTATTTTTTATTTTTCCCTTTTGCGAAGTCAGTCAGTCAGTCTGACAGTCAATCAGTCAAGCACTCAGTCATTCAGTCTCAGTCAGTCAGTCCAGTCAGTCAGTCACTCAGTCAGTCAGTTAGTCCTTCAGCCAGTCAGTCAAGCAGTCAGTCATTTAGTCTCAGTCAGTCAGTCATTCAGTCAGTCAGTCAGTCAGGCAGTCAGTCAGTCAGTCAGTCGGTCAGTCCTGTGCAGTCAGTTAGTCACTAAAGCAGTCAGTCAGTCTCAGTCAGTCAGTCAGTCAGTCCAGTCCAGTCTCAGTCAGTCAGTCAGTCAGTCTCGGTCAGTCAGTCAGTCAGTCATTCAGTCAGTCAGTCAGTCAGGCAGTCAGTCAGTCGGTCAGCCTTATTCAGTCAGTCTGTCAGTCAGTCAGTCAGTCAGCCTTATTCAGTCAGTCTGTCAGTCATCCTTATTCAGTCAGTCTGTCAGTCAGTCAGTCGGTCAGTCAGTTAGTCAGTCAAGCAGTCAGTCAGTCGGTCAGTCAGTTAGTCAGTCAAGCAGTCAGTCAGGTAGTCAAGCAGTCAGTCAGTCAGTGTCAGTCAGTCATTTAGTCATTCAGTCAGTCAGTGAAATAGCCAGTCAGAGAGTCAAGCAGTCAGTCAGTCAGTCTCAGTCAGTCTGTTAGTCAGTCAGTCAGTCAGTCAGTCAGTCAGTCAGTCAGTCCAGTCTCAGTCAGTCAGGCAGTTAGTCAGTCAGTCTCGGTCAGTCAGTGAGTCAGTCAGTCAGTATCAGTCAGTCAGTGAGTCAGTCTGTCAGTCAGGCAGTATCAGTCAGGCAGTAAGACTCCGCGCGACAGAACTCCGATAGCCTAATGGCTAGACCGCTGGTCTTCCAAGCGAGTGGCCTGGGTTCGAGTCCCAGCCGGAGCGAATATCTTCAATGTATATATTTCTTTTCTAATTTGAAAATTCTTTTTTTTTTCAATTTCTTTCCTTTGAAATTATTGATTATTTATGTAGGGAAGAAAATTCTGAGTCAGTTTAATTTTTCGACACGAAGATTTCAAAGTGTTTAAATAAACAATTACCAAGGTGCATTTTTTGTTTTTGTTATATTTAAAACTCCCACCGACAGAGCTCCCATAGACTAATGGCTAGAGTGTTAGGCTTCCAAGCGAGTGGCCCTGGGTTCGAGTCCCAGCCTGAACGAAAATCTTCAATGTATACTTTTAGTTTCTAATTTGAAATTTCTTCTTCTTTTTTTTTAATTTTTCTCTTTTGCGAATATTGATTATTTATGTAGGGAGAAAAATTCTGAGTCAGTTTAATTATTCGACCTGTAAATTTCAAAGTGTTTGAATCAATAATTACCAAGGTGCATTTTTTGTTTTTATTATATTTAAGACTTCCATCGACAGAGCTCCGATAGCCTAATGGCTAGACCGTTGGGTTCCTAGCGCGTGGTACTGGGTTCGAGTCCCGGCCGGAAAGGAAATCTTAAATGCAAATACTTTTTTCTAATTTTATAATTCTTTTTTTTTTATTTTTCCCTTTTGCGAAGTCAGTCAGTCAGTCTGACAGTCAATCAGTCAAGCACTCAGTCATTCAGTCTCAGTCAGTCAGTCCAGTCAGTCAGTCACTCAGTCAGTCAGTTAGTCCTTCAGCCAGTCAGTCAAGCAGTCAGTCATTTAGTCTCAGTCAGTCAGTCATTCAGTCAGTCAGTCAGTCAGGCAGTCAGTCAGTCAGTCAGTCGGTCAGTCCTGTGCAGTCAGTTAGTCACTAAAGCAGTCAGTCAGTCTCAGTCAGTCAGTCAGTCAGTCAGTCCAGTCCAGTCTCAGTCAGTCAGTCAGTCAGTCTCGGTCAGTCAGTCAGTCAGTCATTCAGTCAGTCAGTCAGTCAGGCAGTCAGTCAGTCGGTCAGCCTTATTCAGTCAGTCTGTCAGTCAGTCAGTCAGTCAGCCTTATTCAGTCAGTCTGTCAGTCATCCTTATTCAGTCAGTCTGTCAGTCAGTCAGTCGGTCAGTCCTGTCCAGTCAGTTAGTCAGTCAAGCAGTCAGTCAGGTAGTCAAGCAGTCAGTCAGTCAGTGTCAGTCAGTCATTTAGTCATTCAGTCAGTCAGTGACATAGCCAGTCAGAGAGTCAAGCAGTCAGTCAGTCAGTCTCAGTCAGTCAGTCAGTCAGTCAGTCAGTCAGTCAGTCCAGTCTCAGTCAGTCAGGCAGTTAGTCAGTCAGTCTCGGTCAGTCAGTGAGTCAGTCAGTCAGTATCAGTCAGTCAGTGAGTCAGTCTGTCAGTCAGGCAGTATCAGTCAGGCAGTAAGACGCCGCTCGATAGAACTCCGATAGCCTAATGGCTAGACCGCTGGTCTTCCAAGCGAGTGGCCTGGGTTCGAGTCCCAGCCGGAGCGAATATCTTCAATGTATATATTTCTTTTCTAATTTGAAAATTCTTTTTTTTTTTTCAATTTCTTTCCTTTGCAATTATTGATTATTTATGTAGGGAAGAAAATTCTGAGTCAGTTTAATTTTTCGACACGAAGATTTCAAAGTGTTTAAATAAACAATTACCAAGGTGCATTTTTTGTTTTTATTATATTTAAAACTCCCACCGACAGAGCTCCCATAGACTAATGGCTAGAGTGTTAGGCTTCCAAGCGAGTGGCCCTGGGTTCGAGTCCCAGCCTGAACGAAAATCTTCAATGTATACTTTTAGTTTCTAATTTGAAATTTCTTCTTCTTTTTTTTTAATTTTTCTCTTTTGCGAATATTGATTATTTATGTAGGGAGAAAAATTCTGAGTCAGTTTAATTATTCGACCTGTAAATTTCAAAGTGTTTGAATCAATAATTACCAAGGTGCATTTTTTGTTTTTATTATATTTAAGACTTCCATCGACAGAGCTCCGATAGCCTAATGGCTAGACCGTTGGGTTCCTAGCGCGTGGTACTGGGTTCGAGTCCCGGCCGGAAAGGAAATCTTAAATGCAAATACTTTTTTCTAATTTTATAATTCTTTTTTTTTTATTTTTCCCTTTTGCGAAGTCAGTCAGTCAGTCTGACAGTCAATCAGTCAAGCACTCAGTCATTCAGTCTCAGTCAGTCAGTCCAGTCAGTCAGTCACTCAGTCAGTCAGTTAGTCCTTCAGCCAGTCAGTCAAGCAGTCAGTCATTTAGTCTCAGTCAGTCAGTCATTCAGTCAGTCAGTCAGTCAGGCAGTCAGTCAGTCAGTCAGTCGGTCAGTCCTGTGCAGTCAGTTAGTCACTAAAGCAGTCAGTCAGTCTCAGTCAGTCAGTCAGTCAGTCAGTCCAGTCCAGTCTCAGTCAGTCAGTCAGTCAGTCTCGGTCAGTCAGTCAGTCAGTCATTCAGTCAGTCAGTCAGTCAGGCAGTCAGTCAGTCGGTCAGCCTTATTCAGTCAGTCTGTCAGTCAGTCAGTCAGTCAGCCTTATTCAGTCAGTCTGTCAGTCATCCTTATTCAGTCAGTCTGTCAGTCAGTCAGTCGGTCAGTCCTGTCCAGTCAGTTAGTCAGTCAAGCAGTCAGTCAGGTAGTCAAGCAGTCAGTCAGTCAGTGTCAGTCAGTCATTTAGTCATTCAGTCAGTCAGTGACATAGCCAGTCAGAGAGTCAAGCAGTCAGTCAGTCAGTCTCAGTCAGTCAGTCAGTCAGTCAGTCAGTCAGTCAGTCCAGTCTCAGTCAGTCAGGCAGTTAGTCAGTCAGTCTCGGTCAGTCAGTGAGTCAGTCAGTCAGTATCAGTCAGTCAGTGAGTCAGTCTGTCAGTCAGGCAGTATCAGTCAGGCAGTAAGACGCCGCTCGATAGAACTCCGATAGCCTAATGGCTAGACCGCTGGTCTTCCAAGCGAGTGGCCTGGGTTCGAGTCCCAGCCGGAGCGAATATCTTCAATGTATATATTTCTTTTCTAATTTGAAAATTCTTTTTTTTTTTTTCAATTTCTTTCCTTTGCAATTATTGATTATTTATGTAGGGAAGAAAATTCTGAGTCAGTTTAATTTTTCGACACGAAGATTTCAAAGTGTTTAAATAAACAATTACCAAGGTGCATTTTTTGTTTTTATTATATTTAAAACTCCCACCGACAGAGCTCCCATAGACTAATGGCTAGAGTGTTAGGCTTCCAAGCGAGTGGCCCTGGGTTCGAGTCCCAGCCTGAACGAAAATCTTCAATGTATACTTTTAGTTTCTAATTTGAAATTTCTTCTTCTTTTTTTTTAATTTTTCTCTTTTGCGAATATTGATTATTTATGTAGGGAGAAAAATTCTGAGTCAGTTTAATTATTCGACCTGTAAATTTCAAAGTGTTTGAATCAATAATTACCAAGGTGCATTTTTTGTTTTTATTATATTTAAGACTTCCATCGACAGAGCTCCGATAGCCTAATGGCTAGACCGTTGGGTTCCAAGCGCGTGGTACTGGGTTCGAGTCCCGGCCGGAACGAAAATCTTCCATGTATATATTTCTCTTCTAATTTGAAGATTCTTTTTTTTTTCAATTTCTTTCTTTTGCAAATATGGATTATTTATGTACGGAAGAAAATTCTGAGTCAGTTTAATCATTCGACCTTTAGATTTCAAAGATTTTAGATCAATAATTGCTAAGGTGCATTTTTTGTTTTTATTATAATTAAGACACCGATCAACAGAGATCCGATAGTATATTGGCGAGAGCGTTGGGCTTCCATGAGTGTCGCCCTGGGTTCAAATCCTAGCCGGAAAGGAAATCCTAAATGCAAATATTTTTTTCTAATTTTATAATTCTTTTTTTTTTATTTTTCCCTTTTGCGAAGTCAGTCAGTCAGTCTGACAGTCAATCAGTCAAGCACTCAGTCATTCAGTCTCAGTCAGTCAGTCCAGTCAGTCAGTCACTCAGTCAGTCAGTTAGTCCTTCAGCCAGTCAGTCATTTAGTCTCAGTCAGTCAGTCATTCAGTCAGGCAGTCAGTCAGTCAGTCAGGCAGTCAGTCCTGTGCAGTCAGTTAGTCACTAAAGCAGTCAGTCAGTCTCAGTCAGTCAGTCAGTCAGTCAGTCCAGTCCAGTCTCAGTCAGTCAGTCAGTCAGTCAGTCAGTCATTCAGTCATTCAGTCAGTCAGGCAGTCAGTCAGTCGGTCAGCCTTATTCAGTCAGTCTGTCAGTCAGTCAGTCAGTCAGCCTTATTCAGTCAGTCTGTCAGTCATCCTTATTCAGTCAGTCTGTCAGTCAGTCAGTCGGTCAGTCCTGTCCAGTCAGTTAGTCAGTCAAGCAGTCAGTCAGGTAGTCAAGCAGTCAGTCAGTCAGTGTCAGTCAGTCATTAAGTCATTCAGTCAGTCAGTGAAATAGCCAGTCAGAGAGTCAAGCAGTCAGTCAGTCAGTCTCAGTCAGTCAGTTAGTCAGTCAGTCAGTCAGTCAGTCAGTCAGTCCGGTCTCAGTCAGTCAGGCAGTTAGTCAGTCAGTCTCGGTCAGTCAGTGAGTCAGTCAGTCAGTATCAGTCAGTCAGTGAGTCAGTCTGTCAGTCAGGCAGTATCACTCAGGCAGTAAGACTCCGCTAGACAGAACTCCGATAGCCTAATGGCTAGACCGCTGGTCTTCCAAGCGAGTGGCCTGGGTTCGAGTCCCAGCCGGAGCGAATATCTTCAATGTATATATTTCTTTTCTAATTTGAAAATTCTTTTTTTTTTCAATTTCTTTCCTTTGCAATTATTGATTATTTATGTAGGGAAGAAAATTCTGAGTCAGTTTAATTTTTCGACACGAAGATTTCAAAGTGTTTAAATAAACAATTACCAAGGTGCATTTTTTGTTTTTATTATATTTAAAACTCCCACCGACAGAGCTCCCATAGACTAATGGCTAGAGTGTTAGGCTTCCAAGCGAGTGGCCCTGGGTTCGAGTCCCAGCCTGAACGAAAATCTTCAATGTATACTTTTAGTTTCTAATTTGAAATTTCTTCTTCTTTTTTTTTAATTTTTCTCTTTTGCGAATATTGATTATTTATGTAGGGAGAAAAATTCTGAGTCAGTTTAATTATTCGACCTGTAAATTTCAAAGTGTTTGAATCAATAATTACCAAGGTGCATTTTTTGTTTTTATTATATTTAAGACTTCCATCGACAGAGCTCCGATAGCCTAATGGCTAGACCGTTGGGTTCCAAGCGCGTGGTACTGGGTTCGAGTCCCGGCCGGAACGAAAATCTTCCATGTATATATTTCTCTTCTAATTTGAAGATTCTTTTTTTTTTTCAATTTCTTTCTTTTGCAAATATGGATTATTTATGTACGGAAGAAAATTCTGAGTCAGTTTAATCATTCGACCTTTAGATTTCAAAGATTTTAGATCAATAATTACTAAGGTGCATTTTTTGTTTTTATTATAATTAAGACACCGATCAACAGAGATCCGATAGTATATTGGCGAGAGCGTTGGGCTTCCATGAGTGTCGCCCTGGGTTCAAATCCCAGCCGGGAAGGAAATCTTAAATGCAAATATTTTTTTCTAATTTTATAATTCGTTTTTTTTATTTTTCCCTTTTGCGAAGTCAGTCAGTCAGTCTGACAGTCAATCAGTCAAGCACTCAGTCATTCAGTCTCAGTCAGTCAGTCCAGTCAGTCAGTCACTCAGTCAGTCAGTTAGTCCTTCAGCCAGTCAGTCAAGCAGTCAGTCATTTAGTCTCAGTCAGTCAGTCAGTCAGTCAGGCAGTCAGTCAGTCAGTCAGTCGGTCAGTCCTGTGCAGTCAGTTAGTCACTAAAGCAGTCAGTCAGTCTCAGTCAGTCAGTCAGTCAGTCAGTCCAGTCCAGTCTCAGTCAGTCAGTCAGTCAGTCTCGGTCAGTCAGTCAGTCAGTCATTCAGTCAGTCAGTCAGTCAGGCAGTCAGTCAGTCGGTCAGCCTTATTCAGTCAGTCTGTCAGTCAGTCAGTCAGTCAGCCTTATTCAGTCAGTCTGTCAGTCATCCTTAATCAGTCAGTCTGTCAGTCAGTCAGTCGGTCAGTCCTGTCCAGTCAGTTAGTCAGTCAAGCAGTCAGTCAGGTAGTCAAGCAGTCAGTCAGTCAGTGTCAGTCAGTCATTTAGTCATTCAGTCAGTCAGTGAAATAGCCAGTCAGAGAGTCAAGCAGTCAGTCAGTCAGTCTCAGTCAGTCAGTTAGTCAGTCAGTCAGTCAGTCAGTCAGTCAGTCCAGTCTCAGTCAGTCAGGCAGTTAGTCAGTAAGTCTCGGTCAGTCAGTGAGTCAGTCAGTCAGTGAGTCAGTCTGTCAGTCAGGCAGTATCACTCAGGCAGTAAGACTCCGCTCGACAGAACTCCGATAGCCTAATGGCTAGACCGCTGGTCTTCCAAGCGAGTGGCCTGGGTTCGAGTCCCAGCCGGAGCGAATATCTTCAATGTATATATTTCTTTTCTAATTTGAAAATTCTTTTTTTTTCAATTTCTTTCCTTTGCAATTATTGATTATTTATGTAGGGAAGAAAATTCTGAGTCAGTTTAATTTTTCGACACGAAGATTTCAAAGTGTTTAAATAAACAATTACCAAGGTGCATTTTTTGTTTTTATTATATTTAAAACTCCCACCGACAGAGCTCGCATAGACTAATGGCTAGAGTGTTAGTCTTCCAAGCGAGTGGCCCTGGGTTCGAGTCCCAGCCTGAACGAAAATCTTCAATGTATACGTTTAGTTTCTAATTTGAAATTTCTTCTTCTTTTTTTTTTAATTTTTCTCTTTTGCGAATGTTGATTATTTATGTAGGGAGAAAAATTCTGAGTCAGTTTAATTATTCGACCTGTAAATTTCAAAGTGTTTGAATCAATAATTACCAAGGTGCATTTTTTGTTTTTATTATATTTAAGACTTCCATCGACAGAGCTCCGATAGCCTAATGGCTAGACCGTTGGGTTCCTCGCGCGTGGTACTGGGTTCGAGTCCCGGCCGGAAAGGAAATCTTAAATGCAAATATTTTTTTTCTAATTTTATAATTCTTTTTTTTTTATTTTTCCCTTTTGCGAAGTCAGTCAGTCAGTCTGACAGTCAATCAGTCAAGCACTCAGTCATTCAGTCTCAGTCAGTCAGTCCAGTCAGTCAGTCACTCAGTCAGTCAGTCAGTCAGTCAGGCAGTCAGTCAGTCAGTCAGTCGGTCAGTCCTGTGCAGTCAGTTAGTCACTAAAGCAGTCAGTCAGTCTCAGTCAGTCAGTCAGTCAGTCAGTCCAGTCCAGTCCAGTCTCAGTCAGTCAGTCAGTCAGTCTCGGTCAGTCAGTCAGTCAGTCATTCAGTCAGTCAGTCAGTGAGGCAGTCAGTCAGTCAGTCAGCCTTATTCAGTCAGTCTGTCAGTCATCCTTATTCAGTCAGTCTGTCAGTCAGTCAGTCGGTCAGTCAGTTAGTCAGTCAAGCAGTCAGTCAGGTAGTCAAGCAGTCAGTCAGTCAGTGTCAGTCAGTCATTTAGTCATTCAGTCAGTCAGTGAAATAGCCAGTCAGAGAGTCAAGCAGTCAGTCAGTCAGTCTCAGTCAGTCTGTTAGTGAGTCAGTCAGTCAGTCAGTCAGTCAGTCAGTCAGTCCAGTCTCAGTCAGTCAGGCAGTTAGTCAGTCAGTCTCGGTCAGTCAGTGAGTCAGTCAGTCAGTATCAGTCAGTCAGTGAGTCAGTCTGTCAGTCAGGCAGTATCAGTCAGGCAGTAAGACTCCGCGCGACAGAACTCCGATAGCCTAATGGCTAGACCGCTGGTCTTCCAAGCGAGTGGCCTGGGTTCGAGTCCCAGCCGGAGCGAATATCTTCAATGTATATATTTCTTTTCTAATTTGAAAATTCTTTTTTTTTTCAATTTCTTTCCTTTGCAATTATTGATTATTTATGTAGGGAAGAAAATTCTGAGTCAGTTTAATTTTTCGACACGAAGATTTCAAAGTGTTTAAATAAACAATTACCAAGGTGCATTTTTTGTTTTTGTTATATTTAAAACTCCCACCGACAGAGCTCCCATAGACTAATGGCTAGAGTGTTAGGCTTCCAAGCGAGTGGCCCTGGGTTCGAGTCCCAGCCTGAACGAAAATCTTCAATGTATACTTTTAGTTTCTAATTTGAAATTTCTTCTTCTTTTTTTTTAATTTTTCTCTTTTGCGAATATTGATTATTTATGTAGGGAGAAAAATTCTGAGTCAGTTTAATTATTCGACCTGTAAATTTCAAAGTGTTTGAATCAATAATTACCAAGGTGCATTTTTTGTTTTTATTATATTTAAGACTTCCATCGACAGAGCTCCGATAGCCTAATGGCTAGACCGTTGGGTTCCAAGCGCGTGGTACTGGGTTCGAGTCCCGGCCGGAACGAAAATCTTCCATGTATATATTTCTCTTCTAATTTGAAGATTCTTTTTTTTTTCAATTTCTTTCTTTTGCAAATATGGATTATTTATGTACGGAAGAAAATTCTGAGTCAGTTTAATCATTCGACCTTTAGATTTCAAAGATTTTAGATCAATAATTGCTAAGGTGCATTTTTTGTTTTTATTATAATTAAGACACCGATCAACAGAGATCCGATAGTATATTGGCGAGAGCGTTGGGCTTCCATGAGTGTCGCCCTGGGTTCAAATCCTAGCCGGAAAGGAAATCCTAAATGCAAATATTTTTTTATAATTTTATAATTCTTTTTTTTTTATTTTTCCCTTTTGCGAAGTCAGTCAGTCAGTCTGACAGTCAATCAGTCAAGCACTCAGTCATTCAGTCTCAGTCAGTCAGTCCAGTCAGTCAGTCACTCAGTCAGTCAGTTAGTCCTTCAGCCAGTCAGTCATTTAGTCTCAGTCAGTCAGTCATTCAGTCAGTCAGTCAGTCAGGCAGTCAGTCAGTCAGTCAGGCAGTCAGTCCTGTGCAGTCAGTTAGTCACTAAAGCAGTCAGTCAGTCTCAGTCAGTCAGTCAGTCAGTCAGTCCAGTCCAGTCTCAGTCAGTCAGTCAGTCAGTCAGTCAGTCATTCAGTCATTCAGTCAGTCAGGCAGTCAGTCAGTCGGTCAGCCTTATTCAGTCAGTCTGTCAGTCAGTCAGTCAGTCAGCCTTATTCAGTCAGTCTGTCAGTCATCCTTATTCAGTCAGTCTGTCAGTCAGTCAGTCGGTCAGTCCTGTCCAGTCAGTTAGTCAGTCAAGCAGTCAGTCAGGTAGTCAAGCAGTCAGTCAGTCAGTGTCAGTCAGTCATTAAGTCATTCAGTCAGTCAGTGAAATAGCCAGTCAGAGAGTCAAGCAGTCAGTCAGTCAGTCTCAGTCAGTCAGTTAGTCAGTCAGTCAGTCAGTCAGTCAGTCAGTCCGGTCTCAGTCAGTCAGGCAGTTAGTCAGTCAGTCTCGGTCAGTCAGTGAGTCAGTCAGTCAGTATCAGTCAGTCAGTGAGTCAGTCTGTCAGTCAGGCAGTATCACTCAGGCAGTAAGACTCCGCTCGACAGAACTCCGATAGCCTAATGGCTAGACCGCTGGTCTTCCAAGCGAGTGGCCTGGGTTCGAGTCCCAGCCGGAGCGAATATCTTCAATGTATATATTTCTTTTCTAATTTGAAAATTCTTTTTTTTTTCAATTTCTTTCCTTTGCAATTATTGATTATTTATGTAGGGAAGAAAATTCTGAGTCAGTTTAATTTTTCGACACGAAGATTTCAAAGTGTTTAAATAAACAATTACCAAGGTGCATTTTTTGTTTTTATTATATTTAAAACTCCCACCGACAGAGCTCCCATAGACTAATGGCTAGAGTGTTAGGCTTCCAAGCGAGTGGCCCTGGGTTCGAGTCCCAGCCTGAACGAAAATCTTCAATGTATACTTTTAGTTTCTAATTTGAAATTTCTTCTTCTTTTTTTTTAATTTTTCTCTTTTGCGAATATTGATTATTTATGTAGGGAGAAAAATTCTGAGTCAGTTTAATTATTCGACCTGTAAATTTCAAAGTGTTTGAATCAATAATTACCAAGGTGCATTTTTTGTTTTTATTATATTTAAGACTTCCATCGACAGAGCTCCGATAGCCTAATGGCTAGACCGTTGGGTTCCAAGCGCGTGGTACTGGGTTCGAGTCCCGGCCGGAACGAAAATCTTCCATGTATATATTTCTCTTCTAATTTGAAGATTCTTTTTTTTTTTCAATTTCTTTCTTTTGCAAATATGGATTATTTATGTACGGAAGAAAATTCTGAGTCAGTTTAATCATTCGACCTTTAGATTTCAAAGATTTTAGATCAATAATTACTAAGGTGCATTTTTTGTTTTTATTATAATTAAGACACCGATCAACAGAGATCCGATAGTATATTGGCGAGAGCGTTGGGCTTCCATGAGTGTCGCCCTGGGTTCAAATCCCAGCCGGGAAGGAAATCTTAAATGCAAATATTTTTTTCTAATTTTATAATTCGTTTTTTTTATTTTTCCCTTTTGCGAAGTCAGTCAGTCAGTCTGACAGTCAATCAGTCAAGCACTCAGTCATTCAGTCTCAGTCAGTCAGTCCAGTCAGTCAGTCACTCAGTCAGTCAGTTAGTCCTTCAGCCAGTCAGTCAAGCAGTCAGTCATTTAGTCTCAGTCAGTCAGTCAGTCAGTCAGGCAGTCAGTCAGTCAGTCAGTCGGTCAGTCCTGTGCAGTCAGTTAGTCACTAAAGCAGTCAGTCAGTCTCAGTCAGTCAGTCAGTCAGTCAGTCCAGTCCAGTCTCAGTCAGTCAGTCAGTCAGTCTCGGTCAGTCAGTCAGTCAGTCATTCAGTCAGTCAGTCAGTCAGTCAGTCAGGCAGTCAGTCAGTCGGTCAGCCTTATTCAGTCAGTCTGTCAGTCAGTCAGTCAGTCAGCCTTATTCAGTCAGTCTGTCAGTCATCCTTATTCAGTCAGTCAGTCAGTCGGTCAGTCCTGTCCAGTCAGTTAGTCAGTCAAGCAGTCAGTCAGGTAGTCAAGCAGTCAGTCAGTCAGTGTCAGTCAGTCATTTAGTCATTCAGTCAGTCAGTGAAATAGCCAGTCAGAGAGTCAAGCAGTCAGTCAGTCAGTCTCAGTCAGTCAGTTAGTCAGTCAGTCAGTCAGTCAGTCAGTCAGTCAGTCAGTCAGTCCAGTCTCAGTCAGTCAGGCAGTTAGTCAGTCAGTCTCGGTCAGTCAGTGAGTCAGTCAGTCAGTGAGTCAGTCTGTCAGTCAGGCAGTATCACTCAGGCAGTAAGACTCCGCTCGACAGAACTCCGATAGCCTAATGGCTAGACCGCTGGTCTTCCAAGCGAGTGGCCTGGGTTCGAGTCCCAGCCGGAGCGAATATCTTCAATGTATATATTTCTTTTCTAATTTGAAAATTCTTTTTTTTTCAATTTCTTTCCTTTGCAATTATTGATTATTTATGTAGGGAAGAAAATTCTGAGTCAGTTTAATTTTTCGACACGAAGATTTCAAAGTGTTTAAATAAACAATTACCAAGGTGCATTTTTTGTTTTTATTATATTTAAAACTCCCACCGACAGAGCTCGCATAGACTAATGGCTAGAGTGTTAGTCTTCCAAGCGAGTGGCCCTGGGTTCGAGTCCCAGCCTGAACGAAAATCTTCAATGTATACGTTTAGTTTCTAATTTGAAATTTCTTCTTCTTTTTTTTTTAATTTTTCTCTTTTGCGAATGTTGATTATTTATGTAGGGAGAAAAATTCTGAGTCAGTTTAATTATTCGACCTGTAAATTTCAAAGTGTTTGAATCAATAATTACCAAGGTGCATTTTTTGTTTTTATTATATTTAAGACTTCCATCGACAGAGCTCCGATAGCCTAATGGCTAGACCGTTGGGTTCCTCGCGCTTGGTACTGGGTTCGAGTCCCGGCCGGAAAGGAAATCTTAAATGCAAATATTTTTTTTCTAATTTTATAATTTTTTTTTTTTTATTTTTCCCTTTTGCGAAGTCAGTCAGTCAGTCTGACAGTCAATCAGTCAAGCACTCAGTCATTCAGTCTCAGTCAGTCAGTCCAGTCAGTCAGTCACTCAGTCAGTCAGTCAGTCAGTCAGGCAGTCAGTCAGTCAGTCAGTCGGTCAGTCCTGTGCAGTCAGTTAGTCACTAAAGCAGTCAGTCAGTCTCAGTCAGTCAGTCAGTCAGTCAGTCCAGTCCAGTCCAGTCTCAGTCAGTCAGTCAGTCAGTCTCGGTCAGTCAGTCAGTCAGTCATTCAGTCAGTCAGTCAGTGAGGCAGTCAGTCAGTCAGTCAGCCTTATTCAGTCAGTCTGTCAGTCATCCTTATTCAGTCAGTCTGTCAGTCAGTCAGTCGGTCAGTCAGTTAGTCAGTCAAGCAGTCAGTCAGGTAGTCAAGCAGTCAGTCAGTCAGTGTCAGTCAGTCATTTAGTCATTCAGTCAGTCAGTGAAATAGCCAGTCAGAGAGTCAAGCAGTCAGTCAGTCAGTCTCAGTCAGTCTGTTAGTGAGTCAGTCAGTCAGTCAGTCAGTCAGTCCAGTCTCAGTCAGTCAGGCAGTTAGTCAGTCAGTCTCGGTCAGTCAGTGAGTCAGTCAGTCAGTATCAGTCAGTCAGTGAGTCAGTCTGTCAGTCAGGCAGTATCAGTCAGGCAGTAAGACTCCGCGCGACAGAACTCCGATAGCCTAATGGCTAGACCGCTGGTCTTCCAAGCGAGTGGCCTGGGTTCGAGTCCCAGCCGGAGCGAATATCTTCAATGTATATATTTCTTTTCTAATTTGAAAATTCTTTTTTTTTTCAATTTCTTTCCTTTGCAATTATTGATTATTTATGTAGGGAAGAAAATTCTGAGTCAGTTTAATTTTTCGACACGAAGATTTCAAAGTGTTTAAATAAACAATTACCAAGGTGCATTTTTTGTTTTTGTTATATTTAAAACTCCCACCGACAGAGCTCCCATAGACTAATGGCTAGAGTGTTAGGCTTCCAAGCGAGTGGCCCTGGGTTCGAGTCCCAGCCTGAACGAAAATCTTCAATGTATACTTTAATTTCTAATTTGAAATTTCTTCTTCTTTTTTTTTAATTTTTCTCTTTTGCGAATATTGATTATTTATGTAGGGAGAAAAATTCTGAGTCAGTTTAATTATTCGACCTGTAAATTTCAAAGTGTTTGAATCAATAATTACCAAGGTGCATTTTTTGTTTTTATTATATTTAAGACTTCCATCGACAGAGCTCCGATAGCCTAATGGCTAGACCGTTGGGTTCCTAGCGCGTGGTACTGGGTTCGAGTCCCGGCCGGAAAGGAAATCTTAAATGCAAATACTTTTTTCTAATTTTATAATTCTTTTTTTTTTATTTTTCCCTTTTGAGAAGTCAGTCAGTCAGTCTGACAGTCAATCAGTCAAGCACTCAGTCATTCAGTCTCAGTCAGTCAGTCCAGTCAGTCAGTCACTCAGTCAGTCAGTTAGTCCTTCAGCCAGTCAGTCAAGCAGTCAGTCATTTAGTCTCAGTCAGTCACTCATTCAGTCAGTCAGTCAGTCAGGCAGTCAGTCAGTCAGTCAGTCGGTCAGTCCTGTGCAGTCAGTTAGTCACTAAAGCAGTCAGTCAGTCTCAGTCAGTCAGTCTCGGTCAGTCAGTCAGTCAGTCATTCAGTCAGTCAGTCAGTCAGGCAGTCAGTCAGTCGGTCAGCCTTATTCAGTCAGTCTGTCAGTCAGTCAGTCAGTCAGCCTTATTCAGTCAGTCTGTCAGTCATCCTTATTCAGTCAGTCTGTCAGTCAGTCAGTCGGTCAGTCCTGTCCAGGCAGTTAGTCAGTCAAGCAGTCAGTCAGGTAGTCAAGCAGTGAGTCAGTCAGTGTCAGTCAGTCATTTAGTCATTCAGTCAGTCAGTGAAATAGCCAGTCAGAGAGTCAAGCAGTCAGTCAGTCAGTCTCAGTCAGTAAGTTAGTCAGTCAGTCAGTCAGTCAGTCAGTCAGTCCAGTCTCAGTCAGTCAGGCAGTTAGTCAGTCAGTCTCGGTCAGTCAGTGAGTCAGTCAGTCAGTATCAGTCAGTCAGTGAGTCAGTCTGTCAGTCAGGCAGTATCAGTCAGGCAGTAAGACTCCGCTCGACAGAACTCCGATAGCCTAATGGCTAGACCGCTGGTCTTCCAAGCGAGTGGCCTGGGTTCGAGTCCCAGCCGGAGCGAATATCTTCAATGTATATATTTCTTTTCTAATTTGAAAATTCTTTTTTTTTTTCAATTTCTTTCCTTTGCAATTATTGATTATTTATGTAGGGAAGAAAATTCTGAGTCAGTTTAATTTTTCGACACGAAGATTTCAAAGTGTTTAAATAAACAATTACCAAGGTGCATTTTTTGTTTTTATTATATTTAAAACTCCCACCGACAGAGCTCCCATAGACTAATGGCTAGAGTGTTAGGCTTCCAAGCGAGTGGCCTTGGGTTCGAGTCCCAGCCTGAACGAAAATCTTCAATGTATACTTTTAGTTTCTAATTTGAAATTTCTTCTTCTTTTTTTTTTAATTTTTCTCTTTTGCGAATATTGATTATTTATGTAGGGAGAAAAATTCTGAGTCAGTTTAATTATTCGACCTGTAAATTTCAAAGTGTTTGAATCAATAATTACCAAGGTGCATTTTTTGTTTTTATTATATTTAAGACTTCCATCGACAGAGCTCCGATAGCCTAATGGCTAGACCGTTGGGTTCCTAGCGCGTGGTACTGGGTTCGAGTCCCGGCCGGAAAGGAAATCTTAAATGCAAATATTTTTTTTTATTTTATAATTCTTTTTTTTTTATTTTTCCCTTTTGCGAAGTCAGTCAGTCAGTCTGACAGTCAATCAGTCAAGCACTCAGTCATTCAGTCTCAGTCAGTCAGTCCAGTCAGTCAGTCACTCAGTCAGTCAGTTAGTCCTTCAGCCAGTCAGTCAAGCAGTCAGTCATTTAGTCTCAGTCAGTCAGTCATTCAGTCAGTCAGTCAGTCAGGCAGTCAGTCAGTCAGTCAGTCGGTCAGTCCTGTGCAGTCAGTTAGTCACTAAAGCAGTCAGTCAGTCTCAGTCAGTCAGTCAGTCAGTCAGTCCAGTCCAGTCTCAGTCAGTCAGTCAGTCAGTCAGTCAGTCATTCAGTCAGTCAGTCAGTCAGGCAGTCAGTCAGTCGGTCAGCCTTATTCAGTCAGTCTGTCAGTCAGTCAGTCAGTCAGCCTTATTCAGTCAGTCTGTCAGTCATCCTTATTCAGTCAGTCTGTCAGTCAGTCAGTCGGTCAGTCCTGTCCAGGCAGTTAGTCAGTCAAGCAGTCAGTCAGGTATTCAAGCAGTCAGTCAGTCAGTGTCAGTCAGTCATTTAGTCATTCAGTCAGTCAGTGAAATAGCCAGTCAGAGAGTCAAGCAGTCAGTCAGTCAGTCTCAGTCAGTAAGTTAGTCAGTCAGTCAGTCAGTCAGTCAGTCAGTCAGTCCAGTCTCAGTCAGTCAGGCAGTTAGTCAGTCAGTCTCGGTCAGTCAGTGAGTCAGTCAGTCAGTATCAGTCAGTCAGTGAGTCAGTCTGTCAGTCAGTCTGTCAGTCAGGCAGTATCAGTCAGGCAGTAAGACTCCGCTCGACAGAACTCCGATAGCCTAATGGCTAGACCGCTGGTCTTCCAAGCGAGTGGCCTGGGTTCGAGTCCCAGCCGGAGCGAATATCTTCAATGTATATATTTCTTTTCTAATTTGAAAATTCTTTTTTTTTTCAATTTCTTTCCTTTGCAATTATTGATTATTTATGTAGGGAAGAAAATTCTGAGTCAGTTTAATTTTTCGACACGAAGATTTCAAAGTGTTTAAATAAACAATTACCAAGGTGCATTTTTTGTTTTTATTATATTTAAAACTCCCACCGACAGAGCTCCCATAGACTAATGGCTAGAGTGTTAGGCTTCCAAGCGAGTGGCCTTGGGATCGAGTCCCAGCCTGAACGAAGATCTTCAATGTATACTTTTAGTTTCTAATTTGAAATTTCTTCTTCTTTTTTTTTTTAATTTTTCTCTTTTGCGAATATTGATTATTTATGTAGGGAGAAAAATTCTGAGTCAGTTTAATTATTCGACCTGTAAATTTCAAAGTGTTTGAATCAATAATTACCAAGGTGCATTTTTTGTTTTTATTATATTTAAGACTTCCATCGACAGAGCTCCGATAGCCTAATGGCTAGACCGTTGGGTTCCTAGCGCGTGGTACTGGGTTCGAGTCCCGGCCGGAAAGGAAATCTTAAATGCAAATATTTTTTTCTAATTTTATAATTCTTTTTTTTTTATTTTTCCATTTTGCGAAGTCAGTCAGTCAGTCTGACAGTCAATCAGTCAAGCACTCAGTCATTCAGTCTCAGTCAGTCAGTCCAGTCAGTCAGTCCAGTCAGTCAGTCACTCAGTCAGTCAGTTAGTCCTTCAGCCAGTCAGTCAAGCAGTCAGTCATTTAGTCTCAGTCAGTCAGTCATTCAGTCAGTCAGTCAGTCAGGCAGTCAGTCAGTCAGTCAGTCGGTCAGTCCTGTGCAGTCAGTTAGTCACTAAAGCAGTCAGTCAGTCTCAGTCAGTCAGTCAGTCAGTCAGTCCAGTCCAGTCTCAGTCAGTCAGTCAGTCAGTCTCGGTCAGTCAGTCAGTCAGTCATTCAGTCAGTCAGTCAGTCAGGCAGTCAGTCAGTCGGTCAGCCTTATTCAGTCAGTCTGTCAGTCAGTCAGTCAGTCAGCCTTATTCAGTCAGTCTGTCAGTCGTCCTTATTCAGTCAGTCTGTCAGTCAGTCAGTCGGTCAGTCCTGTCCAGTCAGTTAGTCAGTCAAGCAGTCAGTCAGGTAGTCAAGCAGTCAGTCAGTCAGTGTCAGTCAGTCATTTAGTCATTCAGTCAGTCAGTGAAATAGCCAGTCAGAGAGTCAAGCAGTCAGTCCGTCAGTCTCAGTCAGTCAGTTAGTCAGTCAGTCAGTCAGTCAGTCCAGTCTCAGTCAGTCAGGCAGTTAGTCAGTCAGTCTCGGTCAGTCAGTGAGTCAGTCAGTCAGTATCAGTCAGTCAGTGAGTCAATCTGTCAGTCAGGCAGTATCAGTCAGGCAGTAAGACTCCGCTCGACAGAACTCCGATAGCCTAATGGCTAGACCGCTGGTCTTCCAAGCGAGTGGCCTGGGTTCGAGTCCCAGCCGGAGCGAATATCTTCAATGTATATATTTCTTTTCTAATTTGAAAATTCTTTTTCTTTTTTCAATTTCATTCCTTTGCAATTATTGATTATTTATGTAGGGAAGAAAATTCTGAGTCAGTTTAATTTTTCGACACGAAGATTTCAAAGTGTTTAAATAAACAATTACCAAGGTGCATTTTTTGTTTTTATTATATTTAAAACTCCCACCGACAGAGCTCCCATCGACTAATGGCTAGAGTGTTAGGCTTCCAAGCGAGTGGCCCTGGGTTCGAGTCCCAGCCTGAACGAAAATCTTCAATGTATACTTTTAGTTTCTAATTTGAAATTTCTTCTTCTTTTTTTTAATTTTTCTCTTCTGCGAATATTGATTATTTATGTAGGGAGAAAAATTCTGAGTCAGTTTAATTATTCGACCTGTAAATTTCAAAGTGTTTGAATCAATAATTACCAAGGTGCATTTTTTGTTTTTATTATATTTAAGACTTCCATCGACAGAGCTCCGATAGCCTAATGGCTAGACCGTTGGGTTCCTAGCGCGTGGTACTGGGTTCGAGTCCCGGCCGGAAAGGAAATCTTAAATGCAAATATTTTTTTCTAATTTTATAATTCTTTTTTTTTATTTTTCCCTTTTGCGAAGTCAGTCAGTCAGTCTGACAGTCAATCAGTCAAGCACTCAGTCATTCAGTCTCAGTCAGTCAGTCCAGTCAGTCAGTCACTCAGTCAGTCAGTTAGTCCTTCAGCCAGTCAGTCAAGCAGTCAGTCATTTAGTCTCAGTCAGTCAGTCATTCAGTCAGTCAGGCAGTCAGTCAGTCAGTCGGTCAGTCCTGTGCAGTCAGTTAGTCACTAAAGCAGTCAGTCAGTCTCAGTCAGTCAGTCAGTCAGTCAGTCCAGTCCAGTCTCAGTCAGTCAGTCAGTCAGTCTCGGTCAGTCAGTCAGTCAGTCATTCAGTCAGTCAGTCAGTCAGGCAGTCAGTCAGTCGGTCAGCCTTATTCAGTCAGTCTGTCAGTCAGTCAGTCAGTCAGCCTTATTCAGTCAGTCTGTCAGTCATCCTTATTCAGTCAGTCTGTCAGTCAGTCAGTCGGTCAGTCCTGTCCAGTCAGTTAGTCAGTCAAGCAGTCAGTCAGTCAGTGTCAGTCAGTCATTTAGTCATTCAGTCAGTCAGTGAAATAGCCAGTCAGAGAGTCAAGCAGTCAGTCAGTCAGTCTCAGTCAGTCAGTTAGTCAGTCAGTCAGTCAGTCAGTCAGTCAGTCCAGTCTCAGTCAGTCAGGCAGTTAGTCAGTCAGTCTCGGTCAGTCAGTGAGTCAGTCAGTCAGTATCAGTCAGTCAGTGAGTCAGTCTGTCAGTCAGGCAGTATCAGTCAGGCAGTAAGACTCCGCTCGATAGAACTCCGATAGCCTAATGGCTAGACCGCTGGTCTTCCAAGCGAGTGGCCTGGGTTCGAGTCCCAGCCGGAGCGAATATCTTCAATGTATATATTTCTTTTCTAATTTGAAAATTCTTTTTTTTTTTTCAATTTCTTTCCTTTGCAATTATTGATTATTTATGTAGGGAAGAAAATTCTGATTCAGTTTACTTTTTCGACACGAAGATTTCAAAGTGTTTAAATAAACAATTACCAAGGTGCATTTTTTGTTTTTATTATATTTAAAACTCCCACAGACAGAGCTCCCATCGACTAATGGCTAGAGTGTTAGGCTTCCAAGCGAGTGGCCCTGGGTTCGAGTCCCAGCCTGATCGAAAATCTTCAATGTATACTTTTAGTTTCTAATTTGAAATTTCTTCTTCTTTTTTTTTAATTTTTCTCTTTTGCGAATATTGATTATTTATGTAGGGAGAAAAATTCTGAGTCAGTTTAATTATTCGACCTGTAAATTTCAAAGTGTTTGAATCAATAATTACCAAGGTGCATTTTTTGTTTTTATTATATTTAAGACTTCCATCGACAGAGCTCCGATAGCCTAATGGCTAGACCGTTGGGTTCCAAGCGCGTGGTGCTGGGTTCGAGTCCCGGCCGGAACGAAAAACTTCCATGTATATATTTCTCTTCTAATTTGAAGATTCTTTTTTTTTTTCAATTTCTTTCTTTTGCAAATATGGATTATTTATGTACGGAAGAAAATTCTGAGTCAGTTTAATCATTCGACCTTTAGATTTCAAAGATTTTAGATCAATAATTACTAAGGTGCATTTTATATTTTTATTATAATTAAGACACCGATCATCAGAGATCCGATAGTATATTGGCGAGAGCGTTGGGCTTCCATGAGTGTCGCCCTGGGTTCAAATCCCAGCCGGAAAGGAAATCTTAAATGCAAATATTTTTTTCTAATTTTATAATTCTTTTTTTTTATTTTTCCCTTTTGCGAAGTCAGTCAGTCAGTCTGACAGTCAATCAGTCAAGCACTCAGTCATTCAGTCTCAGTCAGTCAGTCCAGTCAGTCAGTCACTCAGTCAGTCAGTTAGTCCTTCAGCCAGTCAGTCAAGCAGTCAGTCATTTAGTCTCAGTCAGTCAGTCATTCAGTCAGTCAGTCAGTCAGGCAGTCAGTCAGTCAGTCAGTCGGTCAGTCCTGTGCAGTCAGTTAGTCACTAAAGCAGTCAGTCAGTCTCAGTCAGTCAGTCAGTCAGTCAGTCCAGTCCAGTCTCAGTCAGTCAGTCAGTCAGTCTCGGTCAGTCAGTCAGTCAGTCATTCAGTCAGTCAGTCAGTCAGGCAGTCAGTCAGTCGGTCAGCCTTATTCAGTCAGTCTGTCAGTCAGTCAGTCGGTCAGTCCTGTCCAGTCAGTTAGTCAGTCAAGCAGTCAGTCAGGTAGTCAAGCAGTCAGTCAGTCAGTGTCAGTCAGTCATTTAATCATTCAGTCAGTCAGTGAAATAGCCAGTCAGAGAGTCAAGCAGTCAGTCAGTCAGTCTCAGTCAGTCAGTTAGTCAGTCAGTCAGTCAGTCAGTCAGTCAGTCCAGTCTCAGTCAGTCAGGCAGTTAGTCAGTCAGTCTCGGTCAGTCAGTGAGTCAGTCAGTCAGTCAGTGAGTCAGTCTGTCAGTCAGGCAGTATCAGTCAGGCAGTAAGACTCCACTCGACAGAACTCCGATAGCCTAATGGCTAGACCGCTGGTCTTCCAAGCGAGTGGCCTGGGTTCGAGTCCCAGCCGGAGCGAATATCTTCAATGTATATATTTCTTTTCTAATTTGAAAATTCTTTTTTTTTTTCAATTTCTTTCCTTTGCAATTATTGATTATTTATGTAGGGAAGAAAATTCTGAGTCAGTTTAATTTTTCGACACGAAGATTTCAAAGTGTTTAAATAAACAATTACCAAGGTGCATTTTTTGTTTTTATTATATTTAAAACTCCCACCGACAGAGCTCCCATAGACTAATGGCTAGAGTGTTAGGCTTCCAAGCGAGTGGCCCTGGGTTCGAGTCCCAGCCTGAACGAAAATCTTCAATGTATACTTTTAGTTTCTAATTTGAAATTTCTTCTTCTTTTTTTTTAATTTTTCTCTTTTGCGAATATTGATTATTTATGTAGGGAGAAAAATTCTGAGTCAGTTTAATTATTCGACCTGTAAATTTCAAAGTGTTTGAATCAATAATTACCAAGGTGCATTTTTTGTTTTTATTATATTTAAGACTTCCATCGACAGAGCTCCGATAGCCTAATGGCTAGACCGTTGGGTTCCAAGCGCGTGGTACTGGGTTCGAGTCCCGGCCGGAACGAAAATTTTCCATGTATATATTTCTCTTCTAATTTGAAGATTCTTTTTTTTTTCAATTTCTTTCTTTTGCAAATATGGATTATTTATGTACGGAAGAAAATTCTGAGTCAGTTTAATCATTCGACCTTTAGATTTCAAAGATTTTAGATCAATAATTACTAAGGTGCATTTTTTGTTTTTATTATAATTAAGACACCGATCAACAGAGATCCGATAGTATATTGGCGAGAGCGTTGGGCTTCCATGAGTGTCGCCCTGGGTTCAAATCCCAGCCGGAAAGGAAATCTTAAATGCAAATATTTTTTTATAATTCTTTTTTTTTATTTTTCCCTTTTGCGAAGTCAGTCAGTCAGTCTGACAGTCAATCAGTCAAGCACTCAGTCATTCAGTCTCAGTCAGTCAGTCCAGTCAGTCAGTCACTCAGTCAGTCAGTTAGTCCTTCAGCCAGTCAGTCAAGCAGTCAGTCATTTAGTCTCAGTCAGTCAGTCATTCAGTCAGTCAGTCAGTCAGGCAGTCAGTCAGTCAGTCAGTCGCTCAGTCCTGTGCAGTCAGTTAGTCACTAAAGCAGTCAGTCAGTCTCAGTCAGTCAGTCAGTCAGTCAGTCCAGTCCAGTCTCGGTCAGTCAGTCAGTCAGTCATTCAGTCAGTCAGTCAGTCAGGCAGTCAGTCAGTCGGTCAGCCTTATTCAGTCAGTCTGTCAGTCAGTCAGTCAGTCAGCCTTATTCAGTCAGTCTGTCAGTCATCCTTATTCAGTCAGTCTGTCAGTCAGTCAGTCAAGCAGTCAGTCAGGTAGTCAAGGAGTCAGTCAGGTAGTCAAGCAGTCAGTCAGTCAGTGTCAGTCAGTCATTTAGTCATTCAGTCAGTCAGTGAAATAGCCAGTCAAAGAGTCAAGCAGTCAGTCAGTCAGTCTCAGTCAGTCAGTTAGTCAGTCAGTCAGTCAGTCAGTCAGTCAGTCAGTCAGTCAGTCCAGTCTCAGTCAGTCAGGCAGTTAGTCAGTCAGTCTCGGTCAGTCAGTGAGTCAGTCAGTCAGTATCAGTCAGTCAGTGAGTCAGTCTGTCAGTCAGGCAGTATCAGTCAGGCAGTAAGACTCCGCTCGACAGAACTCCGATAGCCTAATGGCTAGACCGCTGGTCTTCCAAGCGAGTGGCCTGGGTTCGAGTCCCAGCCGGAGCGAATATCTTCAATGGTTATATTTCTTTTTTAATTTGAAAATTTTTTTTTTTCAATTTCTTTCCTTTGCAATTATTGATTATTTATGTAGGGAGAAAAATTCTGAGTAAGTTTAATTATTCGACCTGTAAATTTCAAAGTGTTTGAATCAATAATTACCGAGGTGCATTTTTTGTTTTTATTATATTGAAGACTTCCATCGACAGAGCTCCGATAGCCTAATGGCTAGACCGTTGGGTTCCAAGCGCGTGGTACTGGGTTCGAGTCCCGGCCGGAACGAAAATCTTCCATGTATATATTTCTCTTCTAATTTGAAGATTCTTTTTTTTTTCAATTTCTTTCTTTTGCAAATATGGATTATTTATGTACGGAAGAAAATTCTGAGTCAGTTTAATCATTCGACCTTTAGATTTCAAAGATTTTAGATCAATAATTACTAAGGTGCATTTTTTGTTTTTATTATAATTAAGACACCGATCAACAGAGATCCGATAGTATATTGGCGAGAGCGTTGGGCTTCCATGAGTGTCGCCCTGGGTTCAAATCCCAGCCGGAAAGGAAATCTTAAATGCAAATATTTTTTTCTAATTTTATAATTCTTTTTTTTTTATTTTTCCCTTTTGCGAAGTCAGTCAGTCAGTCTGACAGTCAATCAGTCAAGCACTCTGTCATTCAGTCTCAGTCAGTCAGTCCAGTCAGTCAGTCCCTCAGTCAGTCAGTTAGTCCTTCAGCCAGTCAGTCAAGCAGTCAGTCATTTAGTCTCAGTCAGTCAGTCATTCAGTCAGTCAGTCAGTCAGGCAGTCAGTCAGTCAGTCAGTCGGTCAGTCCTGTGCAGTCAGTTAGTCACTAAAGCAGTCAGTCAGTCTCAGTCAGTCAGTCCAGTCCAGTCTCAGTCAGTCAGTCAGTCAGTCTCGGTCAGTCAGTCAGTCAGTCATTCAGTCAGTCAGGCAGTCAGTCAGTCGGTCAGCCTTATTCAGTCAGTCTGTCAGTCAGTCAGTCAGTCAGCCTTATTCAGTCAGTCTGTCAGTCATCCTTATTCAGTCAGTCTGTCAGTCAGTCAGTCGGTCAGTCCTGTCCAGTCAGTTAGTCAGTCAAGCAGTCAGTCAGGTAGTCAAGCAGTCAGTCAGTCAGTGTCAGTCAGTCATTTAGTCATTCAGTCAGACAGTGAAATAGCCAGTCAGAGAGTCAAGCAGTCAGTCAGTCAGTCTCAGTCAGTCAGTTAGTCAGTCAGTCAGTCAGTCAGTCAGTCAGTCCAGTCTCAGTCAGTCAGGCAGTTAGTCAGTCAGTCTCGGTCAGTCAGTGAGTCAGTCAGTCAGTATCAGTCAGTCAGTGAGTCAGTCTGTCAGTCAGGCAGTATCAGTCAGGCAGTAAGACTCCGCTCGACAGAACTCCGATAGCCTAATGGCTAGACCGGTGGTCTTCCAAGCGAGTGGCCTGGGTTCGAGTCCCAGCCGGAGCGAATATCTTCAATGTATATATTTCTTTTCTAATTTGAAAATTCTTTTTTTTTTTCAATTTCTTTCCTTTGCAATTATTGATTATTTATGTAGGGAAGAAAATTCTGAGTCAGTTTAATTTTTCGACACGAAGATTTCAAAGTGTTTAAATAAACAATTACCAAGGTGCATTTTTTGTTTTTATTATATTTAAAACTCCCACCGACAGAGCTCCCATAGACTAATGGCTAGAGTGTTAGGCTTCCAAGCGAGTGGCCCTGGGTTCGAGTCCCAGCCTGAACGAAAATCTTCAATGTATACTTTTAGTTTCTAATTTGAAATTTCTTCTTCTTTTTTTTTTAATTTTTCTCTTTTGCGAATATTGATTATTTATGTAGGGAGAAAAATTCTGAGTCAGTTTAATTATTCGACCTGTAAATTTCAAAGTGTTTGAATCAATAATTACCAAGGTGCATTTTTTGTTTTTATTATATTTAAGACTTCCATCGACAGAGCTCCGATAGCCTAATGGCTAGACCGTTGGGTTCCAAGCGCGTGGTACTGGGTTCGAGTCCCGGCCGGAACGAAAATCTTCCATGTATATATTTCTCTTCTAATTTGAAGATTCTTTTTTTTTTCAATTTCTTTCTTTTGCAAATATGGAATTTTTATGTACGGAAGAAAATTCTGAGTCAGTTTAATCATTCGACCTTTAGATTTCAAAGATTTTAGATCAATAATTGCTAAGGTGCATTTTTTGTTTTTATTATAATTAAGACACCGATCAACAGAGATCCGATAGTATATTGGCGAGAGCGTTGGGCTTCCATGAGTGTCGCCCTGTTTTCAAATCCCAGCCGGAAAGGAAATCTTAAATGCAAATATTTTTTTCTAATTTTATAATTCTTTTTTTTTTATTTTTCCCTTTTGCGAAGTCAGTCAGTCAGTCTGACAGTCAATCAGTCAAGCATTCAGTCTCAGTCAGTCAGTCCAGTCAGTCAGTCACTCAGTCAGTCAGTTAGTCCTTCAGCCAGTCAGTCAAGCAGTCAGTCATTTAGTCTCAGTCAGTCAGTCATTCAGTCAGTCAGTCAGTCAGGCAGTCAGTCAGTCGGTCAGTCAGTCAGTCCTGTGCAGTCAGTTAGTCACTAAAGCAGTCAGTCAGTCTCAGTCAGTATTTCAGTCAGTCAGTCCAGTCCAGTCTCAGTCAGTCAGTCAGTCAGTCTCGGTCAGTCAGTCAGTCTGTCAGTCAGGCAGTCAGTCAGTCGGTCAGCCTTATTCAGTCAGTCTGTCAGTCAGTCAGTCAGTCAGCCTTATTCAGTCAGTCTGTCAGTCATCCTTATTCAGTCCGTCTGTCAGTCAGTCAGTCGGTCAGTCCTGTCCAGTCAGTTAGTCAGTCAAGCAGTCAGTCAGGTAGTCAAGCAGTCAGTCAGTCAGTGTCAGTCAGTCATTTAGTCATTCAGTCAGTCAGTGAAATAGCCAGTCAGAGAGTCAAGCAGTCAGTCAGTCAGTCTCAGTCAGTCAGTTAGTCAGTCAGTCAGTCAGTCAGTCAGTCAGTTCAGTCTCAGTCAGTCAGGCAGTTAGTCAGTTAGTCTCGGTCAGTCAGTGAGTCAGTCAGTCAGTATCAGTCAGTCAGTCAGTCAGTCTGTCAGTCAGGCAGTATCAGTCAGGCAGTAAGACTCCGCTCGACAGAACTCCGATAGCCTAATGGCTAGACCGCTGGTCTTCCAAGCGAGTGGCCTGGGTTCGAGTCCCAGCCGGAGCGAATATCTTCAATGTATATATTTCTTTTCTAATTTGAAAATTCTTTTTTTTTTCAATTTCTTTCCTTTGCAATTATTGATTATTTATGTAGGGAAGAAAATTCTGAGTCAGTTTAATTTTTCGACACGAAGATTTCAAAGTGTTTAAATAAACAATTACCAAGGTGCATTTTTTGTTTTTATTATATTTAAAACTCCCACCGACAGAGCTCCCATAGACTAATGGCTAGAGTGTTAGGCTTCCAAGCGAGTGGCCCTGGGTTCGAGTCCCAGCCTGAACGAAAATCTTCAATGTATACTTTTAGTTTCTAATTTGAAATTTCTTCTTCTTTTTTTTTTAATTTTTCTCTTTTGCGAATATTGATTATTTATGTAGGGAGAAAAATTCTGAGTCAGTTTAATTATTCGACCTGTAAATTTCAAAGTGTTTGAATCAATAATTACCAAGGTGAATTTTTTGTTTTTATTATATTTAAGACTTCCATCGACAGAGCTCCGATAGCCTAATGGCTAGACCGTTGGGTTCCAAGCGCGTGGTACTGGGTTCGAGTCCCGGCCGGAACGAAAATCTTCCATGTATATATTTCTCTTCTAATTTGAAGATTCTTTTTTTTTTCAATTTCTTTCTTTTGCAAATATGGATTATTTATGTACGGAAGAAAATTCTGAGTCAGTTTAATCATTCGACCTTTAGATTTCAAAGATTTTAGATCAATAATTACTAAGGTGCATTTTTTGTTTTTATTATAATTAAGACACCTATCAACAGAGATCCGATAGTATATTGGCGAGAGCGTTGGGCTTCCATGAGTGTCGCCCTGGGTTCAAATCCCAGCCGGAAAGGAAATCTTAAATGCAAATATTTTTTTCTAATTTTATAATTCTTTTTTTTTTATTTTTCCCTTTTGCGAAGTCAGTCAGTCAGTCTGACAGTCAATCAGTCAAGCACTCAGTCATTCAGTCTCAGTCAGTCAGTCCAGTCAGTCAGTCACTCAGTCAGTCAGTTAGTCCTTCAGCCAGTCAGTCAAGCAGTCAGTCATTTAGTCTCAGTCAGTCAGTCATTCAGTCAGTCAGTCAGTCAGGCAGTCAGTCAGTCAGTCAGTCGGTCAGTCCTGTGCAGTCAGTTAGTCACTAAAGCAGTCAGTCAGTCTCAGTCAGTCAGTCAGTCAGTCAGTCCAGTCCAGTCTCAGTCAGTCAGTCAGTCAGTCTCGGTCAGTCAGTCAGTCAGTCATTCAGTCAGTCAGTCAGTCAGGCAGTCAGTCAGTCGGTCAGCCTTATTCAGTCAGTCTGTCAGTCAGTCAGTCAGTCAGCCTTATTCAGTCAGTCTGTCAGTCATCCTTATTCAGTCAGTCTGTCAGTCAGTCAGTCGGTCAGTCCTGTCCAGTCAGTTAGTCAGTCAAGCAGTCAGTCAGGTAGTCAAGCAGTCAGTCAGTCAGTGTCAGTCAGTCATTTAGTCATTCAGTCAGTCAGTGAAATAGCCAGTCAGAGAGTCATGCAGTCGGTCAGTCAGTCTCAGTCAGTCAGTCAGTCAGTCAGTCAGTCAGTCAGTCAGTCCAGTCTCAGTCAGTCAGGCAGTTAGTCAGTCAGTCTCGGTCAGTCAGTGAGTCAGTCAGTCAGTATCAGTCAGTCAGTGAGTCAGTCTGTCAGTCAGGCAGTATCAGTCAGGCAGTAAGACTCCGCTCGACAGAACTCCGATAGCCTAATGGCTAGACCGCTGGTCTTCCAAGCGAGTGGCCTGGGTTCGAGTCCCAGCCGGAGCGAATATCTTCAATGTATATATTTCTTTTCTAATTTGAAAATTCTTTTTTTTTTCAATTTCTTTCCTTTGCAATTATTGATTATTTATGTAGGGAAGAAAATTCTGAGTCAGTTTAATTTTTCGACACGAAGATTTCAAAGTGTTTAAATAAACAATTACCAAGGTGCATTTTTTGTTTTTATTATATTTAAAACTCCCACCGATAGAGCTCCCATAGACTAATGGCTAGAGTGTTAGGCTTCCAAGCGAGTGGCCCTGGGTTTGAGTCCCAGCCTGAACGAAAATCTTCAATGTATACTTTTAGTTTCTAATTTGAAATTTCTTCTTCTTTTTTTTTTAGTTTTTCTCTTTTGCGAATATTGATTATTTATGTAGGGAGAAAAATTCTGAGTCAGTTTAATTATTCGACCAGTAAATTTCAAAGTGTTTGAATCAATAATTACCAAGGTGCATTTTTTGTTTTTATTATATTTAAGACTTCCATCGACAGAGCTCCGATAGCCTAATGGCTAGACCGTTGGGTTCCAAGCGCGTGGTACTGGGTTCGAGTCCCGGCCGGAACGAAAATCTTCCATGTATATATTTCTCTTCTAATTTGAAGATTCTTTTTTTTTTCAATTTCTTTCTTTTGCAAATATGGATTATTTATGTACGGAAGAAAATTCTGAGTCAGTTTAATCATTCGACCTTTAGATTTCAAAGATTTTAGATCAATAATTACTAAGGTGCATTTTTTGTTTTTATTATAATTAAGACACCGATCAACAGAGATCCGATAGTATATTGGCGAGAGCGTTGGGCTTCCATGAGTGTCGCCCTGGGTTCAAATCCCAGCCGGAAAGGAAATCTTAAATGCAAATATTTTTTTCTAATTTTATAATTCTTTTTTTTTTTATTTTTCCCATTTGCGAAGTCAGTCAGTCAGTTTGACAGTCAATCAGTCAAGCACTCAGTCATTCAGTCTTAGTCAGTCAGTCCAGTCAGTCAGTCACTCAGTCAGTCAGTTAGTCCTTCAGCCAGTCAGTCAAGCAGTCAGTCATTTAGTCTCAGTCAGTCAGTCATTCAGTCAGTCAGTCAGTCAGGCAGTCAGTCAGTCAGTCAGTCGGTCAGTCCTGTGCAGTCAGTTAGTCACTAAAGCAGTCAGTCAGTCTCAGTCAGTCAGTCAGTCAGTCAGTCCAGTCCAGTCTCAGTCAGTCAGTCAGTCAGTCTCGGTCAGTCAGTCAGTCAGTCATTCAGTCAGTCAGTCAGTCAGGCAGTCAGTCAGTCGGTCAGCCTTATTCAGTCAGTCAGTCAGTCAGTCAGTCAGCCTTATTCAGTCAGTCTGTCAGTCATCCTTATTCAGTCAGTCTGTCAGTCAGTCAGTCGGTCAGTCCTGTCCAGTCAGTTAGTCAGTCAAGCAGTCAGTCAGGTAGTCAAGCAGTCAGTCAGTCAGTGTCAGTCAGTCATTTAGTCATTCAGTCAGTCAGTGAAATAGCCAGTCAGAGAGTCAAGCAGTCAGTCAGTCAGTCTCAGTCAGTCAGTTAGTCAGTCAGTCAGTCAGTCAGTCAGTCAGTCCAGTCTCAGTCAGTCAGGCAGTTAGTCAGTCAGTCTCGGTCAGTCAGTGAGTCAGTCAGTCAGTATCAGTCAGTCAGTGAGTCAGTCTGTCAGTCAGGCAGTATCAGTCAGGCAGTAAGACTCCGCTCGACAGAACTCCGATAGCCTAATGGCTAGACCGCTGGTCTTCCAAGCGAGTGGCCTGGGTTCGAGTCCCAGCCGGAGCGAATGTCTTCAATGTATATATTTCTTTTCTAATTTGAAAATTCTTTTTTTTTTCAATTTCTTTCCTTTGCAATTATTGATTATTTATGTAGGGAAGAAAATTCTGAGTCAGTTTAATTTTTCGACACGAAGATTTCAAAGTGTTTAAATAAACAATTACCAAGGTGCATTTTTTGTTTTTATTATATTTAAAACTCCCACCGACAGAGCTCCCATAGACTAATGGCTAGAGTGTTAGGCTTCCAAGCGAGTGGCCCTGGGTTCGAGTCCCAGCCTGAACGAAAATCTTCAATGTATACTTTTAGTTTCTAATTTGAAATTTCTTCTTCTTCTTTTTTTTTTTTTTTCTCTTTTGCGAATATTGATTATTTATGTAGGGAGAAAAATTCTGAGTCAGTTTAATTATTCGACCTGTAAATTTCAAAGTGTTTGAATCAATAATTACCAAGGTGCATTTTTTGTTTTTATTATATTTAAGACTTCCATCGACAGAGCTCCGATAGCCTAATGGCTAGACCGTTGGGTTCCAAGCGCGTGGTACTGGGTTCGAGTCCCGGCCGGAACGAAAATCTTCCATGTATATATTTCTCTTCTAATTTGAAGATTCTTTTTTTTTTCAATTTCTTTCTTTTGCAAATATGGATTATTTATGTACGGAAGAAAATTCTGAGTCAGTTTAATCATTCGACCTTTAGATTTCAAAGATTTTAGATCAATAATTACTAAGGTGCATTTTTTGTTTTTATTATAATTAAGACACCGATCAACAGAGATCCGATAGTATATTGGCGAGAGCGTTGGGCTTCCATGAGTGTCGCCCTGGGTTCAAATCCCAGCCGGAAAGGAAATCTTAAATGCAAATATTTTTTTCTAATTTTATAATTCTTTTATTTTTATTTTTCCCTTTTGCGAAGTCAGTCAGTCAGTCTGACAGTCAATCAGTCAAGCACTCAGTCATTCAGTCTCAGTCAGTCAGTCCAGTCTGTCAGTCACTCAGTCAGTCAGTTAGTCCTTCAGCCAGTCAGTCAAGCAGTCAGTCATTTAGTCTCAGTCAGTCAGTCATTCAGTCAGTCAGTCAGTCATGCAGTCAGTCAGTCAGTCAGTCGGTCAGTCCTGTGCAGTCAGTTAGTCACTAAAGCAGTCAGTCAGTCTCAGTCAGTCAGTCAGTCAGTCAGTCCAGTCCAGTCTCAGTCAGTCAGTCAGTCAGTCTCGGTCAGTCAGTCAGTCAGTCATTCAGTCAGTCAGTCAGTCAGGCAGTCAGTCAGTCGGTCAGCCTTATTCAGTCAGTCTGTCAGTCAGCCTTATTCAGTCAGTCTGTCAGTCATCCTTATTCAGTCAGTCTGTCAGTCAGTCAGTCGGTCAGTCCTGTCCAGTCAGTTAGTCAGTCAAGCAGTCAGTCAGGTAGTCAAGCAGTCAGTCAGTCAGTGTCAGTCAGTCATTTAGTCATTCAGTCAGTCAGTGAAATAGCCAGTCAGAGAGTCAAGCAGTCAGTCAGTCAGTCTCAGTCAGTCAGTTAGTCAGTCAGTCAGTCAGTCAGTCAGTCAGTCCAGTCTCAGTCAGTCAGGCAGTTAGTCAGTCAGTCTCGGTCAGTCAGTGAGTCAGTCAGTCAGTATCAGTCAGTCAGTGAGTCAGTCTGTCAGTCAGGCAGTATCAGTCAGGCAGTAAGACTCCGCTCGACAGAACTCCGATAGCCTAATGGCTAGACCGCTGGTCTTCCAAGCGAGTGGCCTGGGTTCGAGTCCCAGCCGGAGCGAATATCTTCAATGTATATATTTCTTTTCTAATTTGAAAATTCTTTTTTTTTTTCAATTTCTTTCCTTTGCAATTATTGATTATTTATGTAGGGAAGAAAATTCTGAGTCAGTTTAATTTTTCGACACGAAGATTTCAAAGTGTTTAAATAAACAATTACCAAGGTGCATTTTTTGTTTTTATTATATTTAAGACTTCCATCGACAGAGCTCCGATAGCCTAATGGCTAGACCGTTGGGTTCCAAGCGCGTGGTACTGGGTTCGAGTCCCGGCCGGAACGAAAATCTTCCATGTATATATTTCTCTTCTAATTTGAAGATTCTTTTTTTTTTCAATTTCTTTCTTTTGCAAATATGGATTATTTATGTACGGAAGAAAATTCTGAGTCAGTTTAATCATTCGACCTTTAGATTTCAAAGATTTTAGATCAATAATTACTAAGGTGCATTTTTTGTTTTTATTATAATTAAGACACCGATCAACAGAGATCCGATAGTATATTGGCGAGAGCGTTGGGCTTCCATGAGTGTCGCCCTGGGTTCAAATCCCAGCCGGAAAGGAAATCTTAAATGCAAATATTTTTTTCTAATTTTATAATTCTTTTTTTTTTATTTTTCCCTTTTGCGAAGTCAGTCAGTCAGTCTGACAGTCAATCAGTCAAGCACTCATTCATTCAGTCTCAGTCAGTCAGTCCAGTCAGTCAGTCATTCAGTCAGTCAGTCAGTCAGGCAGTCAGTCAGTCAGTCAGTCAGTCAGTCCTGTGCAGTCAGTTAGTCACTAAAGCAGTCAGTCAGTCTCAGTCAGTCAGTCAGTCAGTCAGTCCAGTCCAGTCTCAGTCAGTCAGTCAGTCAGTCTCGGTCAGCCAGTCAGTCAGTCAGTCAGGCAGTCAGTCAGTCGGTCAGCCTTATTCAGTCAGTCTGTCAGTCAGTCAGTCAGTCAGCCTTATTCAGTCAGTCTGTCAGTCATCCTTATTCAGTCCGTCTGTCAGTCAGTCAGTCGGTCAGTCCTGTCCAGTCAGTTAGTCAGTCAAGCAGTCAGTCATTTAGTCTCAGTCAGTCAGTCATTCAGTCAGTCAGTCAGTCAGGCAGTCAGTCAGTCAGTCAGTCGGTCAGTCCTGTGCAGTCAGTTAGTCACTAAAGCAGTCAGTCAGTCTCAGTCAGTCAGTCAGTCAGTCAGTCCAGTCCAGTCTCAGTCAGTCAGTCAGTCAGTCTCGGTCAGTCAGTCAGTCAGTCATTCAGTCAGTCAGTCAGTCAGGCAGTCAGTCAGTCGGTCAGCCTTATTCAGTCAGTCTGTCAGTTAGTCAGTCAGTCAGCCTTATTCAGTCAGTCTGTCAGTCATCCTTATTCAGTCAGTCTGTCAGTCAGTCAGTCGGTCAGTCCTGTCCAGTCAGTTAGTCAGTCAAGCAGTCAGTCAGGTAGTCAAGCAGTCAGTCAGTCAGTGTCAGTCAGTCATTTAGTCATTCAGTCAGTCAGTGAAATAGCCAGTCAGAGAGTCATGCAGTCAGTCAGTCAGTCTCAGTCAGTCAGTTAGTCAGTCAGTCAGTCAGTCAGTCAGTCAGTCCAGTCTCAGTCAGTCAGGCAGTTAGTCAGTCAGTATCAGTCAGTCAGTGAGTCAGTCTGTCAGTCAGGCAGTATCAGTCAGGCAGTAAGACTCCGCTCGACAGAACTCCGATAGCCTAATGGCTAGACCGCTGGTCTTCCAAGCGAGTGGCCTGGGTTCGAGTCCCAGCCGGAGCGAATATCTTCAATGTATATATTTCTTTTCTAATTTGAAAATTCTTTTTTTTTTCAATTTCTTTCCTTTGCAATTATTGATTATTTATGTAGGGAAGAAAATTCTGAGTCAGTTTAATTTTTCGACACGAAGATTTCAAAGTGTTTAAATAAACAATTACCAAGGTGCATTTTTTGTTTTTATTATATTTAAAACTCCCACCGACAGAGCTCCCATAGACTAATGGCTAGAGTGTTAGGCTTCCAAGCGAGTGGCCCTGGGTTCGAGTCCCAGCCTGAACGAAAATCTTCAATGTATACTTTTAGTTTCTAATTTGAAATTTCTTCTTCTTTTTTTTTTAATTTTTCTCTTTTGCGAATATTGATTATTTATGTAGGGAGAAAAATTCTGAGTCAGTTTAATTATTCGACCTGTAAATTTCAAAGTGTTTGAATCAATAATTACCAAGGTGAATTTTTTGTTTTTATTATATTTAAGACTTCCATCGACAGAGCTCCGATAGCCTAATGGCTAGACCGTTGGGTTCCTAGCGCGTGGTACTGGGTTCGAGTCCCGGCCGGAAAGGAAATCTTAAATGCAAATATTTTTTTCTAATTTTATAATTCTTTTTTTTTATTTTTCCCTTTTGCGAAGTCAGTCAGTCAGTCTGACAGTCAATCAGTCAAGCACTCAGTCATTCAGTCTCAGTCAGTCAGTCACTCAGTCAGTCAGTTAGTCCTTCAGCCAGTCAGTCAAGCAGTCAGTCATTTAGTCTCAGTCAGTCAGTCATTCAGTCAGTCAGTCAGTCAGGCAGTCAGTCAGTCAGTCAGTCGGTCAGTCCTGTGCAGTCAGTTAGTCACTAAAGCAGTCAGTCAGTCTCAGTCAGTCAGTCAGTCAGTCAGTCCAGTCCAGTCTCAGTCAGTCAGTCAGTCAGTCAGTCCAGTCCAGTCTCAGTCAGTCAGTCAGTCAGTCTCGGTCAGTCAGTCAGTCAGTCATTCAGTCAGTCAGTCAGTCAGGCAGTCAGTCAGTCGGTCAGCCTTATTCAGTCAGTCTGTCAGTTAGTCAGTCAGTCAGCCTTATTCAGTCAGTCTGTCAGTCATCCTTATTCAGTCAGTCTGTCAGTCAGTCAGTCGGTCAGTCCTGTCCAGTCAGTTAGTCAGTCAAGCAGTCAGTCAGGTAGTCAAGCAGTCAGTCAGTCAGTGTCAGTCAGTCATTTAGTCATTCAGTCAGTCAGTGAAATAGCCAGTCAGAGAGTCATGCAGTCAGTCAGTCAGTCTCAGTCAGTCAGTTAGTCAGTCAGTCAGTCAGTCAGTCAGTCAGTCCAGTCTCAGTCAGTCAGGCAGTTAGTCAGTCAGTCTCGGTCAGTCAGTGAGTCAGTCAGTCAGTATCAGTCAGTCAGTGAGTCAGTCTGTCAGTCAGGCAGTATCAGTCAGGCAGTAAGACTCCGCTCGACAGAACTCCGATAGCCTAATGGCTAGACCGCTGGTCTTCCAAGCGAGTGGCCTGGGTTCGAGTCCCAGCCGGAGCGAATATCTTCAATGTATATATTTCTTTTCTAATTTGAAAATTCTTTTTTTTTTCAATTTCTTTCCTTTGCAATTATTGATTATTTATGTAGGGAAGAAAATTCTGAGTCAGTTTAATTTTTCGACACGAAGATTTCAAAGTGTTTAAATAAACAATTACCAAGGTGCATTTTTTGTTTTTATTATATTTAAAACTCCCACCGACAGAGCTCCCATAGACTAATGGCTAGAGTGTTAGGCTTCCAAGCGAGTGGCCCTGGGTTCGAGTCCCAGCCTGAACGAAAATCTTCAATGTATACTTTTAGTTTCTAATTTGAAATTTCTTCTTCTTTTTTTTTAATTTTTCTCTTTTGCGAATATTGATTATTTATGTAGGGAGAAAAATTCTGAGTCAGTTTAATTATTCGACCAGTAAATTTCAAAGTGTTTGAATCAATAATTACCAAGGTGCATTTTTTGTATTTATTATATTTAAGACTTCCATCGACAGAGCTCCGATAGCCTAATGGCTAGACCGTTGGGTTCCAAGCGCGTGGTACTGGGTTCGAGTCCCGGCCGGAACGAAAATCTTCCATGTATATATTTCTCTTCTAATTTGAAGATTCTTTTTTTTTTTCAATTTCTTTCTTTTGCAAATATGGATTATTTATGTACGGAAGAAAATTCTGAGTCAGTTTAATCATTCGACCTTTAGATTTCAAAGATTTTAGATCAATAATTACTAAGGTGCATTTTTTGTTTTTATTATAATTAAGACACCTATCAACAGAGATCCGATAGTATATTGGCGAGAGCGTTGGGCTTCCATGAGTGTCGCCCTGGGTTCAAATCCCAGCCGGAAAGGAAATCTTAAATGCAAATATTTTTTTCTAATTTTATAATTCTTTTTTTTTTATTTTTCCCTTTTGCGAAGTCAGTCAGTCAGTCTGACAGTCAATCAGTCAAGCACTCAGTCATTCAGTCTCAGTCAGTCAGTCCAGTCATTCAGTCACTCAGTCAGTCAGTTAGTCCTTCAGCCAGTCAGTCAAGCAGTCAGTCATTTAGTCTCAGTCAGTCAGTCATTCAGTCAGTCAGTCAGTCAGGCAGTCAGTCAGTCAGTCAGTCGGTCAGTCCTGTGCAGTCAGTTAGTCACTAAAGCAGTCAGTCAGTCTCAGTCAGTCAGTCAGTCAGTCAGTCCAGTCCAGTCTCAGTCAGTCAGTCAGTCAGTCTCGGTCAGTCAGTCAGTCAGTCATTCAGTCAGTCAGTCAGTCAGGCAGTCAGTCAGTCGGTCAGCCTTATTCAGTCAGTCTGTCAGTCAGTCAGTCAGCCTTATTCAGTCAGTCTGTCAGTCATCCTTATTCAGTCAGTCTGTCAGTCAGTCAGTCGGTCAGTCCTGTCCAGTCAGTTAGTCAGTCAAGCAGTCAGTCAGGTAGTCAAGCAGTCAGTCAGTCAGTGTCAGTCAGTCATTTAGTCATTCAGTCAGTCAGTGAAATAGCCAGTCAGAGAGTCATGCAGTCGGTCAGTCAGTCTCAGTCAGTCAGTCAGTCAGTCAGTCAGTCAGTCAGTCAGTCCAGTCTCAGTCAGTCAGGCAGTTAGTCAGTCAGTCTCGGTCAGTCAGTGAGTCAGTCAGTCAGTATCAGTCAGTCAGTGAGTCAGTCTGTCAGTCAGGCAGTATCAGTCAGGCAGTAAGACTCCGTTTGACAGAACTCCGATAGCCTAATGGCTAGACCGCTGGTCTTCCAAGCGAGTGGCCTGGGTTCGAGTCCCAGCCGGAGCGAATATCTTCAATGTATATATTTCTTTTCTAATTTGAAAATTCTTTTTTTTTTTTCAATTTCTTTCCTTTGCAATTATTGATTATTTATGTAGGGAAGAAAATTCTGAGTCAGTTTAATTTTTCGACACGAAGATTTCAAAGTGTTTAAATAAACAATTACCAAGGTGCATTTTTTGTTTTTATTATATTTAAAACTCCCACCGATAGAGCTCCCATAGACTAATGGCTAGAGTGTTAGGCTTCCAAGCGAGTGGCCCTGGGTTCGAGTCCCAGCCTGAACGAAAATCTTCAATGTATACTTTTAGTTTCTAATTTGAAATTTCTTCTTCTTTTTTTTTTAGTTTTTCTCTTTTGCGAATATTGATTATTTATGTAGGGAGAAAAATTCTGAGTCAGTTTAATTATTCGACCAGTAAATTTCAAAGTGTTTGAATCAATAATTACCAAGGTGCATTTTTTGTTTTTATTATATTTAAGACTTCCATCGACAGAGCTCCGATAGCCTAATGGCTAGACCGTTGGGTTCCAAGCGCGTGGTACTGGGTTCGAGTCCCGGCCGGAACGAAAATCTTCCATGTATATATTTCTCTTCTAATTTGAAGATTCTTTTTTTTTTCAATTTCTTTCTTTTGCAAATATGGATTATTTATGTACGGAAGAAAATTCTGAGTCAGTTTAATCATTCGACCTTTAGATTTCAAAGATTTTAGATCAATAATTACTAAGGTGCATTTTTTGTTTTTATTATAATTAAGACACCGATCAACAGAGATCCGATAGTATATTGGCGAGAGCGTTGGGCTTCCATGAGTGTCGCCCTGGGTTCAAATCCCAGCCGGAAAGGAAATCTTAAATGCAAATATTTTTTCCTAATTTTATAATTCTTTTTTTTTTATTTTTCCCATTTGCGAAGTCAGTCAGTCAGTTTGACAGTCAATCAGTCAAGCACTCAGTCATTCAGTCTTAGTCAGTCAGTCCAGTCAGTCAGTCACTCAGTCAGCCAGTTAGTCCTTCAGCCAGTCAGTCAAGCAGTCAGTCATTTAGTCTCAGTCAGTCAGTCATTCAGTCAGTCAGTCAGTCAGGCAGTCAGTCAGTCAGTCAGTCGGTCAGTCCTGTGCAGTCAGTTAGTCACTAAAGCAGTCAGTCAGTCTCAGTCAGTCAGTCAGTCAGTCAGTCCAGTCCAGTCTCAGTCAGTCAGTCAGTCAGTCTCGGTCAGTCAGTCAGTCAGTCATTCAGTCAGTCAGTCAGTCAGGCAGTCAGTCAGTCGGTCAGCCTTATTCAGTCAGTCTGTCAGTTAGTCAGTCAGTCAGCCTTATTCAGTCAGTCTGTCAGTCATCCTTATTCAGTCAGTCTGTCAGTCAGTCAGTCGGTCAGTCCTGTCCAGTCAGTTAGTCAGTCAAGCAGTCAGTCAGGTAGTCAAGCAGTCAGTCAGTCAGTGTCAGTCAGTCCTTTAGTCATTCAGTCAGTCAGTGAAATAGCCAGTCAGAGAGTCATGCAGTCAGTCAGTCAGTCTCAGTCAGTCAGTTAGTCAGTCAGTCAGTCAGTCAGTCAGTCAGTCCAGTCTCAGTCAGTCAGGCAGTTAGTCAGTCAGTCTCGGTCAGTCAGTGAGTCAGTCAGTCAGTATCAGTCAGTCAGTGAGTCAGTCTGTCAGTCAGGCAGTATCAGTCAGGCAGTAAGACTCCGCTCGACAGAACTCCGATAGCCTAATGGCTAGACCGCTGGTCTTCCAAGCGAGTGGCCTGGGTTCGAGTCCCAGCCGGAGCGAATATCTTCAATGTATATATTTCTTTTCTAATTTGAAAATTCTTTTTTTTTTCAATTTCTTTCCTTTGCAATTATTGATTATTTATGTAGGGAAGAAAATTCTGAGTCAGTTTAATTTTTCGACACGAAGATTTCAAAGTGTTTAAATAAACAATTACCAAGGTGCATTTTTTGTTTTTATTATATTTAAAACTCCCACCGACAGAGCTCCCATAGACTAATGGCTAGAGTGTTAGGCTTCCAAGCGAGTGGCCCTGGGTTCGAGTCCCAGCCTGAACGAAAATCTTCAATGTATACTTTTAGTTTCTAATTTGAAATTTCTTCTTCTTTTTTTTTTAATTTTTCTCTTTTGCGAATATTGATTATTTATGTAGGGAGAAAAATTCTGAGTCAGTTTAATTATTCGACCAGTAAATTTCAAAGTGTTTGAATCAATAATTACCAAAGTGCATTTTTTGTTTTTATTATATTTAAGACTTCCATCGACAGAGCTCCGATAGCCTAATGGCTAGACCGTTGGGTTCCAAGCGCGTGGTACTGGGTTCGAGTCCCGGCCGGAACGAAAATCTTCCATGTATATATTTCTCTTCTAATTTGAAGATTCTTTTTTTTTTCAATTTCTTTCTTTTGCAAATATGGATTATTTATGTACGGAAGAAAATTCTGAGTCAGTTTAATCATTCGACCTTTAGATTTCAAAGATTTTAGATCAATAATTACTAAGGTGCATTTTTTGTTTTTATTATAATTAAGACACCTATCAACAGAGATCCGATAGTATATTGGCGAGAGCGTTGGGCTTCCATGAGTGTCGCCCTGGGTTCAAATCCCAGCCGGAAAGGAAATCTTAAATGCAAATATTTTTTTCTAATTTTATAATTCTTTTTTTTTTATTTTTCCCTTTTGCGAAGTCAGTCAGTCAGTCTGACAGTCAATCAGTCAAGCACTCAGTCATTCAGTCTCAGTCAGTCAGTCCAGTCAGTCAGTCACTCAGTCAGTCAGTTAGTCCTTCAGCCAGTCAGTCAAGCAGTCAGTCATTTAGTCTCAGTCAGTCAGTCATTCAGTCAGTCAGTCAGTCAGGCAGTCAGTCAGTCAGTCAGTCGGTCAGTCCTGTGCAGTCAGTTAGTCACTAAAGCAGTCAGTCAGTCTCAGTCAGTCAGTCAGTCAGTCAGTCCAGTCCAGTCTCAGTCAGTCAGTCAGTCAGTCTCGGTCAGTCAGTCAGTCAGTCATTCAGTCAGTCAGTCAGTCAGGCAGTCAGTCAGTCGGTCAGCCTTATTCAGTCAGTCAGTCAGTCAGTCAGTCAGCCTTATTCAGTCAGTCTGTCAGTCATCCTTATTCAGTCAGTCTGTCAGTCAGTCAGTCGGTCAGTCCTGTCCAGTCAGTTAGTCAGTCAAGCAGTCAGTCAGGTAGTCAAGCAGTCAGTCAGTCAGTGTCAGTCAGTCATTTAGTCATTCAGTCAGTCAGTGAAATAGCCAGTCAGAGAGTCAAGCAGTCAGTCAGTCAGTCTCAGTCAGTCAGTTAGTCAGTCAGTCAGTCAGTCAGTCAGTCAGTCCAGTCTCAGTCAGTCAGGCAGTTAGTCAGTCAGTCTCGGTCAGTCAGTGAGTCAGTCAGTCAGTATCAGTCAGTCAGTGAGTCAGTCTGTCAGTCAGGCAGTATCAGTCAGGCAGTAAGACTCCGCTCGACAGAACTCCGATAGCCTAATGGCTAGACCGCTGGTCTTCCAAGCGAGTGGCCTGGGTTCGAGTCCCAGCCGGAGCGAATATCTTCAATGTATATATTTCTTTTCTAATTTGAAAATTCTTTTTTTTTTTCAATTTCTTTCCTTTGCAATTATTGATTATTTATGTAGGGAAGAAAATTCTGAGTCAGTTTAATTTTTCGACACGAAGATTTCAAAGTGTTTAAATAAACAATTACCAAGGTGCATTTTTTGTTTTTATTATATTTAAAACTCCCACCGATAGAGCTCCCATAGACTAATGGCTAGAGTGTTAGGCTTCCAAGCGAGTGGCCCTGGGTTCGAGTCCCAGCCTGAACGAAAATCTTCAATGTATACTTTTAGTTTCTAATTTGAAATTTCTTCTTCTTTTTTTTTTAGTTTTTCTCTTTTGCGAATATTGATTATTTATGTAGGGAGAAAAATTCTGAGTCAGTTTAATTATTCGACCAGTAAATTTCAAAGTGTTTCAATCAATAATTACCAAGGTGCATTTTTTGTTTTTATTATATTTAAGACTTCCATCGACAGAGCTCCGATAGCCTAATGGCTAGACCGTTGGGTTCCAAGCGCGTGGTACTGGGTTCGAGTCCCGGCCGGAACGAAAATCTTCCATGTATATATTTCTCTTCTAATTTGAAGATTCTTTTTTTTTTCAATTTCTTTCTTTTGCAAATATGGATTATTTATGTACGGAAGAAAATTCTGAGTCAGTTTAATCATTCGACCTTTAGATTTCAAAGATTTTAGATCAATAATTACTAAGGTGCATTTTTTGTTTTTATTATAATTAAGACACCGATCAACAGAGATCCGATAGTATATTGGCGAGAGCGTTGGGCTTCCATGAGTGTCGCCCTGGGTTCAAATCCCAGCCGGAAAGGAAATCTTAAATGCAAATATTTTTTTCTAATTTTATAATTCTTTTTTTTTTATTTTTCCCATTTGCGAAGTCAGTCAGTCAGTTTGACAGTCAATCAGTCAAGCACTCAGTCATTCAGTCTTAGTCAGTCAGTCCAGTCAGTCAGTCACTCAGTCAGTCAGTTAGTCCTTCAGCCAGTCAGTCAAGCAGTCAGTCATTTAGTCTCAGTCAGTCAGCCATTCAGTCAGTCAGTCAGTCAGGCAGTCAGTCAGTCAGTCAGTCGGTCAGTCCTGTGCAGTCAGTTAGTCACTAAAGCAGTCAGTCAGTCTCAGTCAGTCAGTCAGTCAGTCAGTCCAGTCCAGTCTCAGTCAGTCAGTCAGTCAGTCTCGGTCAGTCAGTCAGTCAGTCATTCAGTCAGTCAGTCAGTCAGGCAGTCAGTCAGTCGGTCAGCCTTATTCAGTCAGTCAGTCAGTCAGTCAGTCAGCCTTATTCAGTCAGTCTGTCAGTCATCCTTATTCAGTCAGTCTGTCAGTCAGTCAGTCGGTCAGTCCTGTCCAGTCAGTTAGTCAGTCAAGCAGTCAGTCAGGTAGTCAAGCAGTCAGTCAGTCAGTGTCAGTCAGTCATTTAGTCATTCAGTCAGTCAGTGAAATAGCCAGTCAGAGAGTCAAGCAGTCAGTCAGTCAGTCTCAGTCAGTCAGTTAGTCAGTCAGTCAGTCAGTCAGTCAGTCAGTCCAGTCTCAGTCAGTCAGGCAGTTAGTCAGTCAGTCTCGGTCAGTCAGTGAGTCAGTCAGTCAGTATCAGTCAGTCAGTGAGTCAGTCTGTCAGTCAGGCAGTATCAGTCAGGCAGTAAGACTCCGCTCGACAGAACTCCGATAGCCTAATGGCTAGACCGCTGGTCTTCCAAGCGAGTGGCCTGGGTTCGAGTCCCAGCCGGAGCGAATATCTTCAATGTATATATTTCTTTTCTAATTTGAAAATTCTTTTTTTTTTCAATTTCTTTCCTTTGCAATTATTGATTATTTATGTAGGGAAGAAAATTCTGAGTCAGTTTAATTTTTCGACACGAAGATTTCAAAGTGTTTAAATAAACAATTACCAAGGTGCATTTTTTGTTTTTATTATATTTAAAACTCCCACCGACAGAGCTCCCATAGACTAATGGCTAGAGTGTTAGGCTTCCAAGCGAGTGGCCCTGGGTTCGAGTCCCAGCCTGAACGAAAATCTTCAATGTATACTTTTAGTTTCTAATTTGAAATTTCTTCTTCTTTTTTTTTTTTTTTTTTTTTCTCTTTTGCGAATATTGATTATTTATGTAGGGAGAAAAATTCTGAGTCAGTTTAATTATTCGACCTGTAAATTTCAAAGTGTTTGAATCAATAATTACCAAGGTGCATTTTTTGTTTTTATTATATTTAAGACTTCCATCGACAGAGCTCCGATAGCCTAATGGCTAGACCGTTGGGTTCCAAGCGCGTGGTACTGGGTTCGAGTCCCGGCCGGAACGAAAATCTTCCATGTATATATTTCTCTTCTAATTTGAAGATTCTTTTTTTTTTCAATTTCTTTCTTTTGCAAATATGGATTATTTATGTACGGAAGAAAATTCTGAGTCAGTTTAATCATTCGACCTTTAGATTTCAAAGATTTTAGATCAATAATTACTAAGGTGCATTTTTTGTTTTTATTATAATTAAGACACCGATCAACAGAGATCCGATAGTATATTGGCGAGAGCGTTGGGCTTCCATGAGTGTCGCCCTGGGTTCAAATCCCAGCCGGAAAGGAAATCTTAAATGCAAATATTTTTTTCTAATTTTATAATTCTTTTATTTTTATTTTTCCCTTTTGCGAAGTCAGTCAGTCAGTCTGACAGTCAATCAGTCAAGCACTCAGTCATTCAGTCTCAGTCAGTCAGTCCAGTCTGTCAGTCACTCAGTCAGTCAGTTAGTCCTTCAGCCAGTCAGTCAAGCAGTCAGTCATTTAGTCTCAGTCAGTCAGTCATTCAGTCAGTCAGTCAGTCATGCAGTCAGTCAGTCAGTCAGTCGGTCAGTCCTGTGCAGTCAGTTAGTCACTAAAGCAGTCAGTCAGTCTCAGTCAGTCAGTCAGTCAGTCAGTCCAGTCCAGTCTCAGTCAGTCAGTCAGTCAGTCTCGGTCAGTCAGTCAGTCAGTCATTCAGTCAGTCAGTCAGTCAGGCAGTCAGTCAGTCGGTCAGCCTTATTCAGTCAGTCTGTCAGTCAGCCTTATTCAGTCAGTCTGTCAGTCATCCTTATTCAGTCAGTCTGTCAGTCAGTCAGTCGGTCAGTCCTGTCCAGTCAGTTAGTCAGTCAAGCAGTCAGTCAGGTAGTCAAGCAGTCAGTCAGTCAGTGTCAGTCAGTCATTTAGTCATTCAGTCAGTCAGTGAAATAGCCAGTCAGAGAGTCAAGCAGTCAGTCAGTCAGTCTCAGTCAGTCAGTTAGTCAGTCAGTCAGTCAGTCAGTCAGTCAGTCCAGTCTCAGTCAGTCAGGCAGTTAGTCAGTCAGTCTCGGTCAGTCAGTTAGTCAGTCATTCAGTCAGTCAGTCAGTCAGGCAGTCAGTCAGTCGGTCAGCCTTATTCAGTCAGTCTGTCAGTCAGTCAGTCAGTCAGCCTTATTCAGTCAGTCTGTCAGTCATCCTTATTCAGTCAGTCTGTCAGTCAGTCAGTCGGTCAGTCCTGTCCAGTCAGTTAGTCAGTCAAGCAGTCAGTCAGGTAGTCAAGCAGTCAGTCAGTCAGTGTCAGTCAGTCATTTAGTCATTCAGTCAGTCAGTGAAATAGCCAGTCAGAGAGTCATGCAGTCGGTCAGTCAGTCTCAGTCAGTCAGTCAGTCAGTCAGTCAGTCAGTCAGTCAGTCCAGTCTCAGTCAGTCAGGCAGTTAGTCAGTCAGTCTCGGTCAGTCAGTGAGTCAGTCAGTCAGTATCAGTCAGTCAGTGAGTCAGTCTGTCAGTCAGGCAGTATCAGTCAGGCAGTAAGACTCCGCTCGACAGAACTCCGATAGCCTAATGGCTAGACCGCTGGTCTTCCAAGCGAGTGGCCTGGGTTCGAGTCCCAGCCGGAGCGAATATCTTCAATGTATATATTTCTTTTCTAATTTGAAAATTCTTTTTTTTTTTTCAATTTCTTTCCTTTGCAATTATTGATTATTTATGTAGGGAAGAAAATTCTGAGTCAGTTTAATTTTTCGACACGAAGATTTCAAAGTGTTTAAATAAACAATTACCAAGGTGCATTTTTTGTTTTTATTATATTTAAAACTCCCACCGACAGAGCTCCCATAGACTAATGGCTAGAGTGTTAGGCTTCCAAGCGAGTGGCCCTGGGTTCGAGTCCCAGCCTGAACGAAAATCTTCAATGTATACTTTTAGTTTCTAATTTGAAATTTCTTCTTCTTTTTTTTTTTTTTCTCTTTTGCGAATATTGATTATTTATGTAGGGAGAAAAATTCTGAGTCAGTTTAATTATTCGACCTGTAAATTTCAAAGTGTTTGAATCAATAATTACCAAGGTGCATTTTTTGTTTTTATTATATTTAAGACTTCCATCGACAGAGCTCCGATAGCCTAATGGCTAGACCGTTGGGTTCCAAGCGCGTGGTACTGGGTTCGAGTCCCGGCCGGAACGAAAATCTTCCATGTATATATTTCTCTTCTAATTTGAAGATTCTTTTTTTTTTCAATTTCTTTCTTTTGCAAATATGGATTATTTATGTACGGAAGAAAATTCTGAGTCAGTTTAATCATTCGACCTTTAGATTTCAAAGATTTTAGATCAATAATTACTAAGGTGCATTTTTTGTTTTTATTATAATTAAGACACCGATCAACAGAGATCCGATAGTATATTGGCGAGAGCGTTGGGCTTCCATGAGTGTCGCCCTGGGTTCAAATCCCAGCCGGAAAGGAAATCTTAAATGCAAATATTTTTTTCTAATTTTATAATTCTTTTTTTTTTATTTTTCCCTTTTGCGAAGTCAGTCAGTCAGTCTGACAGTCAATCAGTCAAGCACTCAGTCATTCAGTCTCAGTCAGTCAGTCCAGTCAGTCAGTCACTCAGTCAGTCAGTTAGTCCTTCAGCCAGTCAGTCAAGCAGTCAGTCATTTAGTCTCAGTCAGTCAGTCATTCAGTCAGTCAGTCAGTCAGGCAGTCAGTCAGTCAGTCAGTCGGTCAGTCCTGTGCAGTCAGTTAGTCACTAAAGCAGTCAGTCAGTCTCAGTCAGTCAGTCAGTCAGTCAGTCCAGTCCAGTCTCAGTCAGTCAGTCAGTCAGTCTCGGTCAGTCAGTCAGTCAGTCATTCAGTCAGTCAGTCAGTCAGGCAGTCAGTCAGTCGGTCAGCCTTATTCAGTCAGTCTGTCAGTCAGTCTGTCAGTCATCCTTATTCAGTCAGTCTGTCAGTCATCCTTATTCAGTCAGTCTGTCAGTCAGTCAGTCGGTCAGTCCTGTCCAGTCAGTTAGTCAGTCAAGCGGTCAGTCAGGTAGTCAAGCAGTCAGTCAGTCAGTCTCAGTCAGTCAGTTAGTCAGTCAGTCAGTCAGTCAGTCAGTCAGTCCAGTCTCAGTCAGTCAGTGAGTCAGTCAGTCAGTATCAGTCAGTCAGTGAGTCAGTCAGTCAGTATCAGTCAGTCAGTGAGTCAGTCTGTCAGTCAGGCAGTATCAGTCAGGCAGTAAGACTCTGCTCGACAGAACTCCGATAGCCTAATGGCTAGACCGCTGGTCTTCCAAGCGGATGGCCTGGGTTCGAGTCCCAGCCGGAGCGAATATCTTCAATGTATATATTTCTTTTCTAATTTGAAAATTCTTTTTTTTTCAATTTCTTTCCTTTGCAATTATTGATTATTTATGTAGGGAAGAAAATTCTGAGTCAGTTTAATTTTTCGACACGAAGATTTCAAAGTGTTTAAATAAACAATTACCAAGGTGCATTTTTTGTTTTTATTATATTTAAAACTCCCACCGACAGAGCTCCCATAGACTAATGGCTAGAGTGTTAGGCTTCCAAGCGAGTGGCCCTGGGTTCGAGTCCCAGCCTGAACGAAAATCTTCAATGTATACTTTTAGTTTCTAATTTGAAATTTCTTCTTCTTTTTTTTTTTTTTTCTCTTTTGCGAATATTGATTATTTATGTAGGGAGAAAAATTCTGAGTCAGTTTAATTATTCGACCTGTAAATTTCAAAGTGTTTGAATCAATAATTACCAAGGTGCATTTTTTGTTTTTATTATATTTAAGACTTCCATCGAAAGAGCTCCGATAGCCTAATGGCTAGACCGTTGGGTTCCAAGCGCGTGGTACTGGGTTCGAGTCCCGGCCGGAACGAAAATCTTCCATGTATATATTTCTCTTCTAATTTGAAGATTCTTTTTTTTTTCAATTTCTTTCTTTTGCAAATATGGATTATTTATGTACGGAAGAAAATTCTGAGTCAGTTTAATCATTCGACCTTTAGATTTCAAAGATTTTAGATCAATAATTACTAAGGTGCATTTTTTGTTTTTATTATAATTAAGACACCGATCAACAGAGATCCGATAGTATATTGGCGATAGCGTTGGGCTTCCATGAGTGTCGCCCTGGGTTCAAATCCTGGGTTCAAAAGGCTAGACCGTTGGGTTCCTAGCGCGTGGTGCTGGGTTCGAGTCCCGGCCGGAAAGGAAATCTTAAATGCAAATATTTTTTTCTAATTTTATAATTCTTTTTTTTTATTTTTCCCTTTTGCGAAGTCAGTCAGTCAGTCTGACAGTCAATCAGTCAAGCACTCAGTCATTCAGTCTCAGTCAGTCAGTCCAGTCAGTCAGTCTCTCAGTCAGTCAGTTAGTCCTTCAGCCAGTCAGTCAAGCAGTCAGTCATTTAGTCTCAGTCAGTCAGTCATTCAGTCAGTCAGTCAGTCAGGCAGTCAGTCAGTCAGTCAGTCGGTCAGTCCTGTGCAGTCAGTTAGTCACTAAAGCAGTCAGTCAGTCTCAGTCAGTCAGTCAGTCAGTCAGTCCAGTCCAGTCTCAGTCAGTCAGTCAGTCAGTCTCGGTCAGTCAGTCAGTCAGTCATTCAGTCAGTCAGTCAGTCAGGCAGTCAGTCAGTCGGTCAGCCTTATTCAGTCAGTCTGTCAGTCAGTCAGTCAGTCAGCCTTATTCAGTCAGTCTGTCAGTCATCCTTATTCAGTCAGTCTGTCAGTCAGTCAGTCGGTCAGTCCTGTCCAGTCAGTTAGTCAGTCAAGCAGTCAGTCAGGTAGTCAAGCAGTCAGTCAGTCAGTGTCAGTCAGTCATTTAGTCATTCAGTCAGTCAGTGAAATAGCCAGTCAGAGAGTCAAGCAGTCAGTCAGTCAGTCTCAGTCAGTCAGTCAGTCAGTCAGTCAGTCAGTCAGTCAGTCCAGTCTCAGTCAGTCAGGCAGTTAGTCAGTCAGTCTCGGTCAGTCAGTGAGTCAGTCAGTCAGTATCAGTCAGTCAGTGAGTCAGTCTGTCAGTCAGGCAGTATCAGTCAGGCAGTAAGACTCCGCTCGACAGAACTCCGATAGCCTAATGGCTAGACCGCTGGTGTTCCAAGCGAGTGGCCTGGGTTCGAGTCCCAGCCGGAGCGAATATCTTCAATGTATATATTACTTTTCTAATTTGAAAATTCTTTTTTTTTTCAATTTCTTTCCTTTGCAATTATTGATTATTTATGTAGGGAAGAAAATTCTGAGTCAGTTTAATTTTTCGACACGAAGATTTCAAAGTGTTTAAATAAACAATTACCAAGGTGCATTTTTTGTTTTTATTATATTTAAAACTCCCACCGACAGAGCTCCCATAGACTAATGGCTAGAGTGTTAGGCTTCCAAGCGAGTGGCCCTGGGTTCGAGTCCCAGCCTGAACGAAAATCTTCAATGTATACTTTTAGTTTCTAATTTGAAATTTCTTCTTCTTCTTGTTTTAATTTTTCCCTTTTGCGAATATTGATTATTTATGTAGGGAGAAAAATTCTGAGTCAGTTTAATTATTCGACCTGTAAATTTCAAAGTGTTTGAATCAATAATTACCAAGGTGCATTTTTTGTTTTTATTATATTTAAGACTTCCATCGACAGAGCTCCGATAGCCTAATGGCTAGACCGTTGGGTTCCTAGCGCGTGGTACTGGGTTCGAGTCCCGGCCGGAAAGGAAATCTTAAATGCAAATATTTTTTTCTAATTTTATCATTCTTTTTTTTTATTTTTCCCTTTTGCGAAGTCAGTCAGTCAGTCTGACAGTCAATCAGTCAAGCACTCAGTCATTCAGTCTCAGTCAGTCAGTCCAGTCAGTCAGTCACTCAGTCTGTCAGTTATTCCTTCAGCCAGTCAGTCAAGCAGTCAGTCATTTAGTCTCAGTCAGTCAGTCATTCAGTCAGTCAGTCAGTCAGGCAGTCAGTCAGTCGGTCAGCCTTATTCAGTCAGTCTGTCAGTCAGTCAGTCAGTCAGCCTTATTCAGTCAGTCTGTCAGTCATCCTTATTCAGTCAGTCTGTCAGTCAGTCAGTCGGTCAGTCCTGTCCAGTCAGTTAGTCAGTCAAGCAGTCAGTCAGGTAGTCAAGCAGTCAGTCAGTCAGTGTCAGTCAGTCATTTAGTCATTCAGTCAGTCAGTGAAATAGCCAGTCAGAGTCAAGCAGTCTGTCAGTCAGTCTCAGTCAGTCAGTTAGTCAGTCAGTCAGTCAGTCAGTCCAGTCTCAGTCAGTCAGGCAGTTAGTCAGTCAGTCTCGGTCAGTCAGTGAGTCAGTCAGTCAGTATCAGTCAGTCAGTGAGTCAGTCTGTCAGTCAGGCAGTATCAGTCAGGCAGTAAGACTCCGTTTGACAGAACTCCGATAGCCTAATGGCTAGACCGCTGGTCTTCCAAGCGAGTGGCCTGGGTTCGAGTCCCAGCCGGAGCGAATATCTTCAATGTATATATTTCTTTTCTAATTTGAAAATTCTTTTTTTTTTCAATTTCTTTCCTTTGCAATTATTGATTATTTATGTAGGGAAGAAAATTCTGAGTCAGTTTAATTTTTCGACACGAAGATTTCAAAGTGTTTAAATAAACAATTACCAAGGTGCATTTTTTGTTTTTATTATATTTAAAACTCCCACCGACAGAGCTCCCATAGACTAATGGCTAGAGTGTTAGGCTTCCAAGCGAGTGGCCCTGGGTTCGAGTCCCAGCCTGAACGAAAATCTTCAATGTATACTTTTAGTTTCTAATTTGAAATTTCTTCTTCTTTTTTTTTAAATTTTTCTCTTTTGCGAATATTGATTATTTATGTAGGGAGAAAAATTCTGAGTCAGTTTAATTATTCGACCTGTAAATTTCAAAGTGTTTGAATCAATAATTACCAAGGTGCATTTTTTGTTTTTATTATATTTAAGACTTCCATCGACAGAGCTCCGATAGCCTAATGGGTAGACCGTTGGGTTCCAAGCGCGTGGTACTGGGTTCGAGTCCCGGCCGGAACGAAAATCTTCCATGTATATATTTCTCTTCTAATTTGAAGATTCTTTTTTTTTTCAATTTCTTTCTTTTGCAAATGAGGATTATTTATGTACGGAAGAAAATTCTGAGTCAGTTTAATCATTCGACCTTTAGATTTCAAAGATTTTAGATCAATAATTACTAAGGTGCATTTTTTGTTTTTATTATAATTAAAACACCGATCAACAGAGATCCGATAGTATATTGGCGAGAGCGTTGGGCTTCCATGAGTGTCGCCCTGGGTTCAAATCCCAGCCGGAAAGGAAATCTTTAATGCAAATATTTTTTTCTAATTTTATAATTCTTTTTTATTTTATTTTTCCCTTTTGCGAAGTCAGTCAGTCAGTCTGACAGTCAATCAGTCAAGCACTCAGTCATTCAGTCTCAGTCAGTCAGTCCATTGAGTCAGTCACTCAGTCAGTCAGTTAGTCCTTCAGCCAGTCAGTCAAGCAGTCAGTCATTTAGTCTCAGTCAGTCAGTCATTCAGTCAGTCAGTCAGTCAGGCAGTCAGTCAGTCAGTCAGTCGGTCAGTCCTGTGCAGTCAGTTAGTCACTAAAGCAGTCAGTCAGTCTCAGTCAGTCAGTCAGTCAGTCAGTCCAGTCCAGTCTCAGTCAGTCAGTCAGTCAGTCTCGGTCAGTCAGTCAGTCAGTCATTCAGTCAGTCAGTCAGTCAGGCAGTCAGTCAGTCGGTCAGCCTTATTCAGTCAGTCTGTCAGTCAGTCAGTCAGTCAGCCTTATTCAGTCAGTCTGTCAGTCATCCTTATTCAGTCAGTCTGTCAGTCAGTCAGTCGGTCAGTCCTGTCCAGTCAGTTGGTCAGTCAAGCAGTCAGTCAGGTAGTCAAGCAGTCAGTCAGTCAGTGTCAGTCAGTCATTTAGTCATTCAGTCAGTCAGTGAAATAGCCAGTCAGAGAGTCAAGCAGTCAGTCAGTCAGTCTCAGTCAGTCAGTTAGTCAGTCAGTCAGTCAGTCAGTCAGTCAGTCCAGTCTCAGTCAGTCAGGCAGTTAGTCAGTCAGTCTCGGTCAGTCAGTGAGTCAGTCAGTCAGTATCAGTCAGTCAGTGAGTCAGTCTGTCAGTCAGGCAGTATCAGTCAGGCAGTAAGACTCCGCTCGACAGAACTCCGATAGCCTAATGGCTAGACCGCTGGTCTTCCAAGCGAGTGGCCTGGGTTCGAGTCCCAGCCGGAGCGAATATCTTCAATGTATATATTTCTTTTCTAATTTGAAAATTCTTTTTTTTTTCAATTTCTTTCCTTTGCAATTATTGATTATTTATGTAGGGAAGAAAATTCTGAGTCAGTTTAATTTTTCGACACGAAGATTTCAAAGTGTTTAAATAAACAATTACCAAGGTGCATTTTTTGTTTATATTATATTTAAAACTCCCACCGACAGAGCTCCCATAGACTAATGGCTAGAGTGTTAGGCTTCCAAGCGAGTGGCCCTGGGTTCGAGTCCCAGCCTGAACGAAAATCTTCAATGTATACTTTTAGTTTCTAATTTGAAATTTCTTCATCTTTTTTATTTAATTTTTCTCTTTTGCGAATATTGATTATTTATGTAGGGAGAAAAATTCTGAGTCAGTTTAATTATTTGACCTGTAAATTTCAAAGTGTTGGAATCAATAATTACCAAGGTGCATTTTTTGTTTTTATTATATTTAAGACTTCCATCGACAGAGCTCCGATAGCCTAATGGCTAGACCGTTGGGTTCCTAGCCCGTGGTACTGGGTTCGAGTCCCGGCCGGAAAGGAAATCTTAAATGCAAATATTTTTTTCTAATTTTATAATTCTTTTTTTTTTTTTTTTCCCTTTTGCGAAGTCAGTCAGTCAGTATAACAGTCAATCAGTCAAGCACTCAGTCATTCAGTCTCAGTCAGTCAGTCCAGTCAGTCAGTCACTCAGTCAGTCAGTTAGTCCTTCAGCCAGTCAGTCAAGCAGTCAGTCATTTAGTCTCAGTCAGTCAGTCATTCAGTCAGTCAGTCAGTCAGGCAGTCAGTCAGTCAGTCAGTCGGTCAGTCCTGTGCAGTCAGTCAGTCAGTCAGTCCAGTCCAGTCTCAGTCAGTCAGTCAGTCAGTCTCGGTCAGTCAGTCAGTCAGTCATTTAGTCAGTCAGTCAGTCAGGCAGTCAGTCAGTCGGTCAGCCTTATTCAGTCAGTCTGTCAGTCAGTCAGTCAGTCAGCCTTATTCAGTCAGTCTGTCAGTCATCCTTATTCAGTCAGTCTGTCAGTCAGTCAGTCGGTCAGTCCTGTCCAGTCAGTTAGTCAGTCAAGCAGTCAGTCAGGTAGTCAAGCAGTCAGTCAGTCAGTGTCAGTCAGTCATTTAGTCATTCAGTCAGTCAGTGAAATAGCCAGTCAGAGAGTCAAGCAGTCAGTCAGTCAGTCTCAGTCAGTCAGTTAGTCAGTCAGTCAGTCAGTCAGTCAGTCAGTCAGTCCAGTCTCGGTCAGTCAGACAGTTAGTCAGTCAGTCTCGGTCAGTCAGTGAGTCAGTCAGTCAGTATCAGTCAGTCAGTGAGTCAGTCTGTCAGTCAGGCAGTATCAGTCAGGCAGTAAGACTCCGCTCGACAGAACTCCGATAGCCTAATGGCTAGACCGCTGGTCTTCCAAGCGAGTGTCCTGGGTTCGAGTCCCAGCCGGAGCGAATATCTTCAATGTATATATTTCTTTTCTAATTTGAAAATTCTTTTTTTTTTCAATTTCTTTCCTTTGCAATTATTGATTATTTATGTAGGGAAGAAAATTCTGAGTCAGTTTAATTTTTCGGCACGAAGATTTCAAAGTGTTTAAATAAACAATTACCAAGGTGCATTTTTTGTTTTTATTATATTTAAAACTCCCACTGACAGAGCTCCCATAGACTAATGGCTAGAGTGTTAGGGTTCCAAGCGAGTGGCCCTGGGTTCGAGTCCCAGCCTGAACGAAAATCTTCAATGTATACTTTTAGTTTCTAATTTGAAATTTCTTCTTCTTTTTTTTTTAATTTTTCTCTTTTGCGAATATTGATTATTTATGTAGGGAGAAAAATTCTGAGTCAGTTTAATTATTCGACCTGTAAATTTCAAAGTGTTTGAATCAATAATTACCAAGGTGCATTTTTTGTTTTTATTATATTTAAGACTTCCATCGACAGAGCTCCGATAGCCTAATGGCTAGACCGTTGGGTTCCAAGCGCGTGGTACTGGGTTCGAGTCCCGGCCGGAACGAAAATCTTCCATGTATGTATTTCTCTTCTAATTTGAAGATTCTTTTTTTTTTCAATTTCTTTCTTTTGCAAATATGGATTATTTATGTACGGAAGAAAATTCTGAGTCAGTTTAATCATTCGACCTTTAGATTTCAAAGATTTTAGATCAATAATTACTAAGGTGCATTTTTTGTTTTTATTATAATTAAGACACCGATCAACAGAGATCCGATAGTATATTGGCGCGAGCGTTGGGCTTCCATGAGTGTCGCCCTGGGTTCAAATCCCAGCCGGAAAGGAAATCTTAAATGCAAATATTTTTTTCTAATTTTATAATTCTTTTTTTTTTTATTTTTCCCTTTTGCGAAGTCAGTCAGTCAGTCTGACAGTCAATCAGTCAAGCACTCAGTCATTCAGTCTCAGTCAGTCAGTCCAGTCAGTCAGTCACTCAGTCAGTCAGTTAGTCCTTCAGCCAGTCAGTCAAGCAGTCAGTCATTTAGTCTCAGTCAGTCAGTCATTCAGTCAGTCAGTCAGTCAGGCAGTCAGTCAGTCAGTCAGTCGGTCAGTCCTGTGCAGTCAGTTAGTCACTAAAGCAGTCAGTCAGTCTCAGTCAGTCAGTCAGTCAGTCAGTCCAGTCCAGTCTCAGTCAGTCAGTCAGTCAGTCTCGGTCAGTCAGTCAGTCAGTCATTCAGTCAGTCAGTCAGTCAGGCAGTCAGTCAGTCGGTCAGCCTTATTCAGTCAGTCTGTCAGTCAGTCAGCCTTATTCAGTCAGTCTGTCAGTCATCCTTATTCAGTCAGTCTGTCAGTCAGTCAGTCGGTCAGTCCTGTCCAGTCAGTTAGTCAGTCAAGCAGTCAGTCAGGTAGTCAAGCAGTCAGTCAGTCAGTGTCAGTCAGTCATTTAGTCATTCAGTCAGTCAGTGAAATAGCCAGTCAGAGAGTCAAGCAGTCTGTCAGTCAGTCTCAGTCAGTCAGTTAGTCAGTCAGTCAGTCAGTCAGTCAGTCAGTCCAGTCTCAGTCAGTCAGGCAGTTAGTCAGTCAGTCTCGGTCAGTCAGTGAGTCAGTCAGTCAGTATCAGTCAGTCAGTGAGTCAGTCTGTCAGTCAGGCAGTATCAGTCAGGCAGTAAGACTCCGCTCGACAGAACTCCGATAGCCTAATGGCTAGACCGCTGGTCTTCCAAGCGAGTGGCCTGGGTTCGAGTCCCAGCCGGAGCGAATATCTTCAATGTATATATTTCTTTTCTAATTTGAAAATTCTTTTTTTTTTCAATTTCTTTCCTTTGCAATTATTGATTATTTATGTAGGGAAGAAAATTCTGAGTCAGTTTAATTTTTCGACACGAAGATTTCAAAGTGTTTAAATAAACAATTACCAAGGTGCATTTTTTGTTTTTATTATATTTAAAACTCCCACTGACAGAGCTCCCATAGACTACTGGCTAGAGTGTTAGGGTTCCAAGCGAGTGGCCCTGGGTTCGAGTCCCAGCCTGAACGAAAATCTTCAATGTATACTTTTAGTTTCTAATTTGAAATTTCTTCTTCTTTTTTTTTTAATTTTTCTCTTTTGCGAATATTGATTATTTATGTAGGGAGAAAAATTCTGAGTCAGTTTAATTATTCGACCTATAAATTTCAAAGTGTTTGAATCAATAATTACCAAGGTGCATTTTTTGTTTTTATTATATTTAAGACTTCCATCGACAGAGCTCCGATAGCCTAATGGCTAGACCGTTGGGTTCCAAGCGCGTGGTACTGGGTTCGAGTCCCGGCCGGAACGAAAATCTTCCATGTATGTATTTCTCTTCTAATTTGAAGATTCTTTTTTTTTCAATTTCTTTCTTTTGCAAATATGGATTATTTATGTACGGAAGAAAATTCTGAGTCAGTTTAATCATTCGACCTTTAGATTTCAAAGATTTTAGATCAATAATTACTAAGGTGCATTTTTTGTTTTTATTATAATTAAGACACCGATCAACAGAGATCCGATAGTATATTGGCGCGAGCGTTGGGCTTCCATGAGTGTCGCCCTGGGTTCAAATCCCAGCCGGAAAGGAAATCTTAAATGCAAATATTTTTTTCTAATTTTATAATTCTTTTTTTTTTATTTTTCCCTTTTGCGAAGTCAGTCAGTCAGTCTGACAGTCAATCAGTCAAGCACTCAGTCATTCAGTCTCAGTCAGTCAGTCCAGTCAGTCAGTCACTCAGTCAGTCAGTTAGTCCTTCAGCCAGTCAGTCAAGCAGTCAGTCATTTAGTCTCAGTCAGTCAGTCATTCAGTCAGTCAGTCAGTCAGGCAGTCAGTCAGTCAGTCAGTCGGTCAGTCCTGTGCAGTCAGTTAGTCACTAAAGCAGTCAGTCAGTCTCAGTCAGTCAGTCAGTCAGTCAGTCCAGTCCAGTCTCAGTCAGTCAGTCAGTCAGTCTCGGTCAGTCAGTCAGTCAGTCATTCAGTCAGTCAGTCAGTCAGGCAGTCAGTCAGTCGGTCAGCCTTATTCAGTCAGTCTGTCAGTCAGTCAGCCTTATTCAGTCAGTCTGTCAGTCATCCTTATTCAGTCAGTCTGTCAGTCAGTCAGTCGGTCAGTCCTGTCCAGTCAGTTAGTCAGTCAAGCAGTCAGTCAGGTAGTCAAGCAGTCAGTCAGTCAGTGTCAGTCAGTCATTTAGTCATTCAGTCAGTCAGTGAAATAGCCAGTCAGAGAGTCAAGCAGTCAGTCAGTCAGTCTCAGTCAGTCAGTTAGTCAGTCAGTCAGTCAGTCAGTCAGTCAGTCCAGTCTCAGTCAGTCAGGCAGTTAGTCAGTCAGTCTCGGTCAGTCAGTGAGTCAGTCAGTCAGTATCAGTCAGTCAGTGAGTCAGTCTGTCAGTCAGGCAGTATCAGTCAGGCAGTAAGACTCCGCTCGACAGAACTCCGATAGCCTAATGGCTAGACCGCTGGTCTTCCAAGCGAGTGGCCTGGGTTCGAGTCCCAGCCGGAGCGAATATCTTCAATGTATATATTTCTTTTCTAATTTGAAAATTCTTTTTTTTTTTCAATTTCTTTCCTTTGCAATTATTGATTATTTATGTAGGGAAGAAAATTCTGAGTCAGTTTAATTTTTCGACACGAAGATTTCAAAGTGTTTAAATAAACAATTACCAAGGTGCATTTTTTGTTTATATTATATTTAAAACTCCCACCGACAGAGCTCCCATAGACTAATGGCTAGAGTGTTAGGCTTCCAAGCGAGTGGCCCTGGGTTCGAGTCCCAGCCTGAACGAAAATCTTCAATGTATACTTTTAGTTTCTAATTTGAAATTTCTTCTTCTTTTTTTTTTAATTTTTCTCTTTTGCGAATATTGATTATTTATGTAGGGAGAAAAATTCTGAGTCAGTTTAATTATTCGACCTGTAAATTTCAAAGTGTTTGAATCAATAATTACCAAGGTGCATTTTTTGTTTTTATTATATTTAAGACTTCCATCGACAGAGCTCCGATAGCCTAATGGCTAGACCGTTGGGTTCCAAGCGCGTGGTACTGGGTTCGAGTCCCGGCCGGAACGAAAATCTTCCATGTATACATTTCTCTTCTAATTTGAAGATTCTTTTTTTTTTCAATTTCTTTCTTTTGCAAATATGGATTATTTATGTACGGAAGAAAATTCTGAGTCAGTTTAATCATTCGACCTTTAGATTTCAAAGATTTTAGATCAATAATTACTAAGGTGCATCTTTTGTTTTTATTATAATTAAGACACCGATCAACAGAGATCCGATAGTATATTGGCGAGAGCGTTGGGCTTCCATGAGTGTCGCCCTGGGTTCAAATCCCAGCCGGAAAGGAAATCTTAAATGCAAATATTTTTTTCTAATTTTATAATTCTTTTTTTTTATTTTTCCCTTTTGCGAAGTCAGTCAGTCAGTCTGACAGTCAATCAGTCAAGCACTCAGTCATTCAGTCTCACTCAGTCAGTCCAGTCAGTCAGTCACTCAGTCAGTCAGTTAGTCCTTCAGCCAGTCAGTCAAGCAGTCAGTCATTTAGTCTCAGTCAGTCAGTCATTCAGTCAGTCAGTCAGTCAGGCAGTCAGTCAGTCAGTCAGTCGGTCAGTCCTGTGCAGTCAGTTAGTCACTAAAGCAGTCAGTCAGTCTCAGTCAGTCAGTCAGTCAGTCAGTCAGTCCAGTCTCAGTCAGTCAGTCAGTCAGTCTCGGTCAGTCAGTCATTCAGTCAGTCAGTCAGTCAGGCAGTCAGTCAGTCGGTCAGCCTTATTCAGTCAGTCTGTCAGTCAGTCAGTCAGTCAGCCTTATTCAGTCAGTCTGTCAGTCAGTCAGTCGGTCAGTCCTGTGCAGTCAGTTAGTCACTAAAGCAGTCAGTCAGTCTCAGTCAGTCAGTCAGTCAGTTAGTCCAGTCCAGTCTCAGTCAGTCAGTCAGTCAGTCTCAGTCAGTCAGTCATTCAGTCAGTCAGTCAGTCAGGCAGTCAGTCAGTCAGTCAGTCAGTCGGTCAGTCCTGTGCAGTCAGTTAGTCACTAAAGCAGTCAGTCAGTCTCAGTCAGTCAGTCAGTCAGTCAGTCAGTCCAGTCCAGTCTCAGTCAGTCAGTCAGTCAGTCTCGGTCAGTCAGTCAGTCAGTCAGTCAGCCTTATTCAGTCAGTCTGTCAGTCATCCTTATTCAGTCAGTCTGTCAGTCAGTCAGTCGGTCAGTCCTGTCCAGTCAGTTAGTCAGTCAAGCAGTCAGTCAGGTAGTCAAGCAGTCAGTCAGTCAGTGTCAGTCAGTCATTTAGTCATTCAGTCAGTCAGTGAAATAGCCAGTCAGAGAGTCAAGCAGTCAGTCAGTCAGTGTCAGTCAGTCAGTTAGTCAGTCAGTCAGTCAGTCAGTCAGTCAGTTCAGTCTCAGTCAGTCAGGCAGTTAGTCAGTCAGTCTCGGTCAGTCAGTGAGTCAGTCAGTCAGTATCAGTCAGTCAGTGAGTCAGTCTGTCAGTCAGGCAGTATCAGTCAGGCAGTATCAGTCAGGCAGTAAGACTCCGCTCGACAGAACTCCGATAGCCTAATGGCTAGACCGCTGGTCTTCCAAGCGAGTGGCCTGGGTTCGAGTCCCAGCCGGAGCGAATATCTTCAATGTATATATTTCTTTTCTAATTTGAAAATTCTTTTTTTTTTTCAATTTCTTTCCTTTGCAATTATTGATTATTTATGTAGGGAAGAAGATTCTGAGTCAGTTTAATTTTTCGACACGAAGATTTCAAAGTGTTTAAATAAACAATTACCAAGGTGCATTTTTTGTTTTTATTATATTTAAAACTCCCACCGACAGAGCTCCCATAGACTAATGGCTAGAGTGTTAGGCTTCCAAGCGAGTGGCCCTGGGTTCGAGTCCCAACCTGAACGAAAATCTTCAATGTATACTTTTAGTTTCTAATTTGAAATTTCTTCTTCTTTTTTTTAATTTTTCTCTTTTGCGAATATTGATTATTTATGTAGGGAGAAAAATTCTGAGTCAGTTTAATTATTCGACCTGTAAGTTTCAAAGTGTTTGAATCAATTATTACCAAGGTGCATTTTTTGTTTTTATTATATTTAAGACTTCCATCGACAGAGCTCCGGTAGCCTAATGGCTAGACCGTTGGGTTCCAAGCGCGTGGTACTGGGTTCGAGTTCCGGCCGGAACGAAAATCTTCCATGTATATATTTCTCTTCTAATTTGAGGATTCTTTTTTTTTTCAATTTCTTTCTTTTGCAAATATGGATTATTTATGTACGGAAGAAAATTCTGAGTCAGTTTAATCATTCGACCTTTAGATTTCAAAGATTTTAGATCAATAATTACTAAGGTGCATTTTTAGTTTTTATTATAATTAAGACACCGATCAACAGAGATCCGATAGTATATTGGCGAGAGCGTTGGGCTTCCATGAGTGTCGCCCTGGGTTCAAATCCCAGCCGGAAAGGAAATCTTAAATGCAAATATTTTTTTCTAATTTTATAATTCTTTTTTTTTTATTTTTCCCTTTTGCGAAGTCAGTCAGTCAGTCTGACAGTCAATCAGTCAAGCACTCAGTCATTCAGTCTCAGTCAGTCAGTCCAGTCAGTCAGTCACTCAGTCAGTCAGTTAGTCCTTCAGCCAGTCAGTCAAGCAGTCAGTCATTTAGTCTCAGTCAGTCAGTCATTCAGTCTGTCAGTCAGTCAGGCAGTCAGTCAGTCAGGCAGTCAGTCTCAGTCAGTCAGTTAGTCAGTCAGTCAGTCAGTCCAGTCTCATTCAGTCAGGCAGTTAGTCAGTCAGTCTCGGTCAGTCAGTCAGTATCAGTCAGTCAGTGAGTCAGTCTGTCAGTCAGGCAGTATCAGTCAGGCAGTAAGACTCCGCTCGACAGAACTCCGATAGCCTAATGGCTAGACCGCTGGTCTTCCAAGCGAGTGGCCTGGGTTCGAGTCCCAGCCGGAGCGAATATCTTCAATGTATATATTTCTTTTCTAATTTGAAAATTCTTTTTTTTTTCAATTTCTTTCCTTTGCAATTATTGATTATTTATGTAGGGAAGAAAATTCTGAGTCAGTTTAATTTTTCGACACGAAGATTTCAAAGTGTTTAAATAAACAATTACCAAGGTGCATTTTTTGTTTTTGTTATATTTAAAACTCCCACCGACAGAGCTCCCATAGACTAATGGCTAGAGTGTTAGGCTTCTAAGCGAGTGGCCCTGGGTTCGAGTCCCAGCCTGAACGAAAATCTTCAATGTATACTTTTAGTTTCTAATTTGAAATTTCTTCTTCTTTTTTTTTTTAATTTTTCTCTTTTGCGAATATTGATTATTTATGTAGGGAGAAAAATTCTGAGTCAGTTTAATTATTCGACCTGTAAATTTCAAAGTGTTTGAATCAATAATTACCAAGGTGCATTTTTTGTTTTTATTATATTTAAGACTTCCATCGACAGAGCTCCGATAGCCTAATGGCTAGACCGTTGGGTTCCTAGCGCGTGGTACTGGGTTCGAGTCCTGGCCGGAAAGGAAATCTTAAATGCAAATATTTTTTTCTAATTTTATAATTCTTTTTTTTTTTTTATTTTTCCCTTTTGCGAAGTCAGTCAGTCAGTCTGACAGTCAATCAGTCAAGCACTCAGTCATTCAGTCTCAGTCAGTCAGTCCAGTCAGTCAGTCACTCAGTCAGCCAGTTAGTCCTTCAGCCAGTCAGTCAAGCAGTCAGTCATTTAGTCTCAGTCAGTCAGTCATTCAGTCAGTCAGTCAGTCAGGCAGTCAGTCAGTCAGTCAGTCGGTCAGTCCTGTGCAGTCAGTTAGTCACTAAAGCAGTCAGTCAGTCTCAGTCAGTCAGTCAGTCAGTCAGTCCAGTCCAGTCTCAGTCAGTCAGTCAGTCAGTCTCGGTCAGTCAGTCAGTCAGTCAGTCAGCCTTATTCAGTCAGTCTGTCAGTCATCCTTATTCAGTCAGTCTGTCAGTCAGTCAGTCGGTCAGTCCTGTCCAGTCAGTTAGTCAGTCAAGCAGTCAGTCAGGTAGTCAAGCAGTCAGTCAGTCAGTGTCAGTCAGTCATTTAGTCATTCAGTCAGTCAGTGAAATAGCCAGTCAGAGAGTCAAAAAGTCAGTCAGTCAGTCTCAGTCAGTCAGTTAGTCAGTCAGTCAGTCAGTCAGTCAGTCAGTCAGTCCAGTCTCAGTCAGTCAGGCAGTTAGTCAGTCAGTCTCGGTCAGTCAGTGAGTCACTCAGTCAGTATCAGTCAGTCAGTGAGTCAGTCTGTCAGTCAGGCAGTATCAGTCAGGCAGTAAGACTCCGCTCGACAGAACTCCGATAGCCTAATGGCTAGACCGCTGGTCTTCCAAGCGAGTGGCCTGGGTTCGAGTCCCAGCCGGAGCGAATATCTTCAATGTATATATTTCTTTTCTAATTTGAAAATTCTTTTTTTTTTCAATTTCTTTCCTTTGCAATTATTGATTATTTATGTAGGGAAGAAAATTCTGAGTCAGTTTAATTTTTCGACACGAAGATTTCAAAGTGTTTAAATAAACAATTACCAAGGTGCATTTTTTGTTTTTATTATATTTAAAACTCCCACCGACAGAGCTCCCATAGACTAATGGCTAGAGTGTTAAGCTTCCAAGCGAGTGGCCCTGTGTTCGAGTCCCAGCCTAAACGAAAATCTTCAATGTATACTTTTAGTTTCTAATTTGAAATTTCTTCTTCTTTTTTTTTTAATTTTTCTCTTTTGCGAATATTGATTATTTATGTAGGGAGAAAAATTCTGAGTCAGTTTAATTATTCGACCTGTAAATTTCAAAGTGTTTGAATCAATAATTACCAAGGTGCATTTTTTGTTTTTATTATATTTAAGACTTCCATCGACAGAGCTCCGATAGCCTAATGGCTAGACCGTTGGGTTCCAAGCGCGTGGTACTGGGTTCGAGTCCCGGCCGGAACGAAAATCTTCCATGTATATATTTCTCTTCTAATTTGAGGATTCTTTTTTTTTTCAATTTCTTTCTTTTGCAAATATGGATTATTTATGTACGGAAGAAAATTCTGAGTCAGTTTAATCATTCGACCTTTAGATTTCAAAGATTTTAGATCAATAATTACTAAGGTGCATTTTTAGTTTTTATTATAATTAAGACACCGATCAACAGAGATCCGATAGTATATTGGCGAGAGCGTTGGGCTTCCATGAGTGTCGCCCTGGGTTCAAATCCCAGCCGGAAAGGAAATCTTAAATGCAAATATTTTTTTCTAATTTTATAATTCTTTTTTTTTTATTTTTCCCTTTTGCGAAGTCAGTCAGTCAGTCTGACAGTCAATCAGTCAAGAACTCAGTCATTCAGTCTCAGTCAGTCAGTCCAGTCAGTCAGTCACTCAGTCAGTCAGTTAGTCCTGCAGCCAGTCAGTCAAGCAGTCAGTCATTTAGTCTCAGTCAGTCAGTCATTCAGTCTGTCAGTCAGTCAGGCAGTCAGTCAGTCAGGCAGTCAGTCTCAGTCAGTCAGTTAGTCAGTCAGTCAGTCAGTCCAGTCTCATTCAGTCAGGCAGTTAGTCAGTCAGTCTCGGTCAGTCAGTCAGTATCAGTCAGTCAGTGAGTCAGTCTGTCAGTCAGGCAGTATCAGTCAGGCAGTAAGACTCCGCTCGACAGAACTCCGATAGCCTAATGGCTAGACCGCTGGTCTTCCAAGCGAGTGGCCTGGGTTCGAGTCCCAGCCGGAGCGAATATCTTCAATGTATATATTTCTTTTCTAATTTGAAAATTCTTTTTTTTTTCAATTTCTTTCCTTTGCAATTATTGATTATTTATGTAGGGAAGAAAATTCTGAGTCAGTTTAATTTTTCGACACGAAGATTTCAAAGTGTTTAAATAAACAATTACCAAGGTGCATTTTTTGTTTTTGTTATATTTAAAACTCCCACCGACAGAGCTCCCATAGACTAATGGCTAGAGTGTTAGGCTTCTAAGCGAGTGGCCCTGGGTTCGAGTCCCAACCTGAACGAAAATCTTCAATGTATACTTTTAGTTTCTAATTTGAAATTTCTTCTTCTTTTTTTTTTTAATTTTTCTCTTTTGCGAATATTGATTATTTATGTAGGGAGAAAAATTCTGAGTCAGTTTAATTATTCGACCTGTAAATTTCAAAGTGTTTGAATCAATTATTACCAAGGTGCATTTTTTGTTTTTATTATATTTAAGACTTCCATCGACAGAGCTCCGACAGCCTAATGGCTAGACCGTTGGGTTCCTAGCGCGTGGTACTGGGTTCGAGTCCCGGCCGGAAAGGAAATCTTAAATGCAAATATTTTTTTCTAATTTTATAATTCTTTTTTTTTTTATTTTTCCCTTTTGCGAAGTCAGTCAGTCAGTCTGACAGTCAATCAGTCAAGCACTCAGTCATTCAGTCTCAGTCAGTCAGTCCAGTCAGTCAGTCACTCAGTCAGCCAGTTAGTCCTTCAGCCAGTCAGTCAAGCAGTCAGTCATTTAGTCTCAGTCAGTCAGTCATTCAGTCAGTCAGTCAGTCAGGCAGTCAGTCAGTCAGTCAGTCGGTCAGTCCTGTGCAGTCAGTTAGTCACTAAAGCAGTCAGTCAGTCTCAGTCAGTCAGTCAGTCAGTCAGTCCAGTCCAGTCTCAGTCAGTCAGTCAGTCAGTCTCGGTCAGTCAGTCAGTCAGTCAGTCAGCCTTATTCAGTCAGTCTGTCAGTCATCCTTATTCAGTCAGTCTGTCAGTCAGTCAGTCGGTCAGTCCTGTCCAGTCAGTTAGTCAGTCAAGCAGTCAGTCAGGTAGTCAAGCAGTCAGTCAGTCAGTGTCAGTCAGTCATTTAGTCATTCAGTCAGTCAGTGAAATAGCCAGTCAGAGAGTCAAAAAGTCAGTCAGTCAGTCTCAGTCAGTCAGTTAGTCAGTCAGTCAGTCAGTCAGTCAGTCAGTCAGTCCAGTCTCAGTCAGTCAGGCAGTTAGTCAGTCAGTCTCGGTCAGTCAGTGAGTCACTCAGTCAGTATCAGTCAGTCAGTGAGTCAGTCTGTCAGTCAGGCAGTATCAGTCAGGCAGTAAGACTCCGCTCGACAGAACTCCGATAGCCTAATGGCTAGACCGCTGGTCTTCCAAGCGAGTGGCCTGGGTTCGAGTCCCAGCCGGAGCGAATATCTTCAATGTATATATTTCTTTTCTAATTTGAAAATTCTTTTTTTTTTCAATTTCTTTCCTTTGCAATTATTGATTATTTATGTAGGGAAGAAAATTCTGAGTCAGTTTAATTTTTCGACACGAAGATTTCAAAGTGTTTAAATAAACAATTACCAAGGTGCATTTTTTGTTTTTATTATATTTAAAACTCCCACCGACAGAGCTCCCATAGACTAATGGCTAGAGTGTTAGGCTTCCAAGCGAGTGGCCCTGGGTTCGAGTCCCAGCCTGAACGAAAATGTTCAATGTATACTTTTAGTTTCTAATTTGAAATTTCTTCTTCTTTTTTTTTAAATTTTTCTCTTTTGCGAATATTGATTATTTATGTAGGGAGAAAAATTCTGAGTCAGTTTAATTATTCGACCTGTAAATTTCAAAGTGTTTGAATCAATAATTACCAAGGTGCATTTTTTGTTTTTATTATATTTAAGACTTCCATCGACAGAGCTCCGATAGCCTAATGGCTAGACCGTTGGGTTCCAAGCGCGTGGTACTGGGTTCGAGTCCCGGCCGGAGCGAAAATCTTCCATGTATATATTTCTCTTCTAATTTGAAGATTCTTTTTTTTTTCAATTTCTTTCTTTTGCAAATATGGATTATTTATGTACGGAAGAAAATTCTGAGTCAGTTTAATCATTCGACCTTTAAATTTCAAAGATTTTAGATCAATAATTACTAAGGTGCATTTTTTGTTTTTATTATAATTAAGACACCGATCAACAGAGATCCGATAGTATATTGGCGAGAGCGTTGGGCTTCCATGAGTGTCGCCCTGGGTTCAAATCCCAGCCGGAAAGGAAATCTTAAATGCAAATATTTTTTTCTAATTTTATAATTCTTTTTTTTTTATTTTTCCCTTTTGCGAAGTCAGTCAGTCAGTCTGACAGTCAATCAGTCAAGCACTCAGTCATTCAGTCTCAGTCAGTCAGTCCAGTCAGTCAGTCACTCAGTCAGTCAGTTAGTCCTTCAGCCAGTCAGTCAAGCAGTCAGTCATTTAGTCTCAGTCAGTCAGTCATTCAGTCAGTCAGTCAGTCAGGCAGTCAGTCAGTCAGTCAGTCAGTCGGTCAGTCCTGTGCAGTCAGTTAGTCACTAAAGCAGTCAGTCAGTCTCAGTCAGTCAGTCAGTCAGTCAGTCAGTCAGTCCAGTCCAGTCTCAGTCAGTCAGTCAGTCAGTCTCGGTCAGTCAGTCTCGGTCAGTCAGTCATTCAGTCAGTCAGTCAGTCAGGCAGTCAGTCAGTCGGTCAGCCTTATTCAGTCAGTCTGTCAGTCAGTCAGTCAGTCAGCCTTATTCAGTCAGTCTGTCAGTCAGTCAGTCGGTCAGTCCTGTGCAGTCAGTTAGTCACTAAAGCAGTCAGTCAGTCTCAGTCAGTCAGTCAGTCAGTCAGTCCAGTCCAGTCTCAGTCAGTCAGTCAGTCAGTCTCAGTCAGTCAGTCATTCAGTCAGTCAGTCAGTCAGTCAGTCAGTCAGTCAGTCGGTCAGTCCTGTGCAGTCAGTTAGTCACTAAAGCAGTCAGTCAGTCTCAGTCAGTCAGTCAGTCAGTCCAGTCCAGTCTCAGTCAGTCAGTCAGTCAGTCTCGGTCAGTCAGTCAGTCAGTCAGTCAGCCTTATTCAGTCAGTCTGTCAGTCATCCTTATTCAGTCAGTCTGTCAGTCAGTCAGTCGGTCAGTCCTGTCCAGTCAGTTAGTCAGTCAAGCAGTCAGTCAGGTAGTCAAGCAGTCAGTCAGTCAGTGTCAGTCAGTCATTTAGTCATTCAGTCAGTCAGTGAAATAGCCAGTCAGAGAGTCAAGCAGTCAGTCAGTCAGTCTCAGTCAGTCAGTTAGTCAATCAGTCAGTCAGTCAGTCAGTCAGTCCAGTCTCAGTCAGTCAGGCAGTTAGTCAGTCAGTCTCGGTCAGTCAGTGAGTCACTCAGTCAGTATCAGTCAGTCAGTGAGTCAGTCTGTCAGTCAGGCAGTATCAGTCAGGCAGTAAGACTCCGCTCGACAGAACTCCGATAGCCTAATGGCTAGACCGCTGGTCTTCCAAGCGAGTGGCCTGGGTTCGAGTCCCAGCCGGAGCGAATATCTTCAATGTATATATTTCTTTTCTAATTTTAAAATTCTTTTTTTTTTCAATTTCTTTCCTTTGCAATTATTGATTATTTATGTAGGGAAGAAAATTCTGAGTCAGCTTAATTTTTCGACACGAAGATTTCAAAGTGTTTAAATAAACAATTACCAAGGTGCATTTTTTGTTTTTATTATATTTAAAACTCCCACCGACAGAGCTCCCATAGACTAATGGCTAGAGTGTTAAGCTTCCAAGCGAGTGGCCCTGTGTTCGAGTCCCAGCCTAAACGAAAATCTTCAATGTATACTTTTAGTTTCTAATTTGAAATTTCTTCTTCTTTTTTTTTTTAATTTTTCTCTTTTGCGAATATTGATTATTTATGTAGGGAGAAAAATTCTGAGTCAGTTTAATTATTCGACCTGTAAATTTCAAAGTGTTTGAATCAATAATTACCAAGGTGCATTTTTTGTTTTTATTATATTTAAGACTTCCATCGACAGAGCTCCGATAGCCTAATGGCTAGACCGTTGGGTTCCAAGCGCGTGGTACTGGGTTCGAGTCCCGGCCGGAACGAAAATCTTCCATGTATATATTTCTCTTCTAATTTGAAGATTCTTTTTTTTTTCAATTTCTTTCTTTTGCAAATATGGATTATTTATGTACGGAAGAAAATTCTGAGTCAGTTTAATCATTCGACCTTTAGATTTCAAAGATTTTAGATCAATAATTACTAAGGTGCATTTTTTGTTTTTATTATAATTAAGACACCGATCAACAGAGATCCGATAGTATATTAGCGAGAGCGTTGGGCTTCCATGAGTGTCGCCCTGGGTTCAAATCCCAGCCGGAAAGGAAATCTTAAATGCAAATATTTTTTTCTAATTTTATAATTCTTTTTTTTTTATTTTTCCCTTTTGCGAAGTCAGTCAGTCAGTCTGACAGTCAATCAGTCAAGCACTCAGTCATTCAGTCTCAGTCAGTCAGTCCAGTCAGTCAGTCACTCAGTCAGTCAGTTAGTCCTTCAGCCAGTCAGTCAAGCATTCAGTCATTTAGTCTCAGTCAGTCAGTCATTCAGTCAGTCAGTCAGTCAGGCAGTCAGTCAGTCAGTCAGTCAGTCGGTCAGTCCTGTGCAGTCAGTTAGTCACTAAAGCAGTCAGTCAGTCTCAGTCAGTCAGTCAGTCAGTCAGTCCAGTCCAGTCTCAGTCAGTCAGTCAGTCAGTCTCGGTCAGTCAGTCATTCAGTCAGTCAGTCAGTCAGGCAGTCAGTCAGTCGGTCAGCTTTATTCAGTCAGTCTGTCAGTCAGTCAGTCAGTCAGCCTTATTCAGTCAGTCTGTCAGTCAGTCAGTCGGTCAGTCCTGTGCAGTCAGTTAGTCACTAAAGCAGTCAGTCAGTCTCAGTCAGTCAGTCAGTCAGTCAGTCCAGTCCAGTCTCAGTCAGTCAGTCAGTCAGTCTCAGTCAGTCAGTCATTCAGTCAGTCAGTCAGTCAGGCAGTCAGTCAGTCAGTCAGTCAGTCGGTCAGTCCTGTGCAGTCAGTTAGTCACTAAAGCAGTCAGTCAGTCTCAGTCAGTCAGTCAATCAGTCCAGTCCAGTCTCAGTCAGTCAGTCAGTCAGTCTCGGTCAGTCAGTCAGTCAGTCAGTCAGCCTTATTCAGTCAGTCTGTCAGTCATCCTTATTCAGTCAGTCTGTCAGTCAGTCAGTCGGTCAGTCCTGTCCAGTCAGTTAGTCAGTCAAGCAGTCAGTCAGGTAGTCAAGCAGTCAGTCAGTCAGTGTCAGTCAGTCATTTAGTCATTCAGTCAGTCAGTGAAATAGCCAGTCAGAGAGTCAAGCAGTCAGTCAGTCAGTCTCAGTCAGTCAGTTAGTCAATCAGTCAGTCAGTCAGTCAGTCAGTCCAGTCTCAGTCGGTCAGGCAGTTAGTCAGTCAGTCTCGGTCAGTCAGTGAGTCAGTCAGTCAGTATCAGTCAGTCAGTGAGTCAGTCTGTCAGTCAGGCAGTATCAGACAGGCAGTAAGACTCCGCTCGACAGAACTCCGATAGCCTAATGGCTAGACCGCTGGTCTTCCAAGCGAGTGGCCTGGGTTCGAGTCCCAGCCGGAGCGAATATCTTCAATGTATATATTTCTTTTCTAATTTGAAAATTCTTTTTTTTTCAATTTCTTTCCTTTGCAATTATTGATTATTTATGTAGGGAAGAAAATTCTGAGTCAGTTTAATTTTTCGACACGAAGATTTCAAAGTGTTTAAATAAACAATTACCAAGGTGCATTTTTTGTTTTTATTATATTTAAAACTCCCACCGACAGAGCTCCCATAGACTAATGGCTAGAGTGTTAGGCTTCCAAGCGAGTGGCCCTGGGTTCGAGTCCCAGCCTGAACGAAAATCTTCAATGTATACTTTTAGTTTCTAATTTGAAATTTCTTCTTCTTTTTTTTTAAATTTTTCTCTTTTGCGAATATTGATTATTTATGTAGGGAGAAAAATTCTGAGTCAGTTTAATTATTCGACCTGTAAATTTCAAAGTGTTTGAATCAATAATTACCAAGGTGCATTTTTTTTTTTATTATATTTAAGACTTCCATCGACAGAGCTCCGATAGCCTAATGGCTAGACCGTTGGGTTCCTAGCGCGTGGTACTGGGTTCGAGTCCCGGCCGGAAAGGAAATCTTAAATGCAAATATTTTTTTCTAATTTTATAATTCTTTTTTTTTTTATTTTTCCCTTTTGCGAAGTCAGTCAGTCAGTCTGACAGTCAATCAGTCAAGCACTCAGTCATTCGGTCTCAGTCAGTCAGTCCAGTCAGTCAGTCACTCAGTCAGTCAGTTAGTCCTTCAGCCAGTCAGTCATTTAGTCTCAGTCAGTCAGTCATTCAGTCAGTCAGTCAGTCATTCAGTCAGTCAGTCAGTCAGGCAGTCAGTCAGTCAGTCAGTCGGTCAGTCCTGTGCAGTCAGTTAGTCACTAAAGCAGTCAGTCAGTCTCAGTCAGTCAGTCAGTCAGTCAGTCCAGTCCAGTCTCAGTCAGTCAGTCAGTCAGTCTCGGTCAGTCAGTCAGTCAGTCATTCAGTCAGTCAGTCAGTCAGCAGTCAGTCAGTCGGTCAGCCTTATTCAGTCAGTCTGTCAGTCAGTCAGTCAGTCAGCCTTATTCAGTCAGTCTGTCAGTCATCCTTATTCAGTCAGTCTGTCAGTCAGTCAGTCGGTCAGTCCTGTCCAGTCAGTTAGTCAGTCAAGCAGTCAGTCAGGTAGTCAAGCAGTCAGTCAGTCAGTGTCAGTCAGTCATTTAGTCATTCAGTCAGTCAGTGAAATAGCCAGTCAGAGAGTCAAGCAGTCAGTCAGTCAGTCTCAGTCAGTCAGTTAGTCAGTCAGTCAGTCAGTCAGTCAGTCAGTCCAGTCTCAGTCAGTCAGGCAGTTAGTCAGTCAGTCTCGGTCAGTCAGTGAGTCAGTCAGTCAGTATCAGTCAGTCAGTGAGTCAGTCTCTCAGTCAGGCAGTATCAGTCAGGCAGTAAGACTCCGCTCGACGGAACTCCGATAGCCTAATGGCTAGACCGCTGGTCTTCCAAGCGAGTGCCCTGGGTTCGAGTCCCAGCCGGAGCGAATATCTTCAATGTATATATTTCTTTTCTAATTTGAAAATTCTTTTTTTTTTCAATTTCTTTCCTTTGCAATTATTGATTATTTATGTAGGGAAGAAAATTCTGAGTCAGTTTAATTTTTCGACACAAAGATTTCAAAGTGTTTAAATAAACAATTACCAAGGTGCATTTTTTGTTTTTATTATATTTAAAACTCCCACCGACAGAGCTCCCATAGACTAATGGCTAGAGTGTTAGGCTTCCAAGCGAGTGGCCCTGGGTTCGAGTCCCAGCCTGAACGAATATCTTCAATGTATACTTTTAGTTTCTAATTTGAAATTTCTTCTTCTTTTTTTTTTAATTTTTCTCTTTTGCGAATATTGATTATTTATGTAGGGAGAAAAATTCTGAGTCAGTTTAATTATTCGACCTGTAAATTTCAAAGTGTTTGAATCAATAATTACCAAGGTGCATTTTTTGTTTTTATTATATTTAAGACTTCCATCGACAGAGCTCTGATAGCCTAATGGCTAGACCGTTGGGTTCCTAGCGCGTGGTACTGGGTTCGAGTCCCGGCCGGAAAGGAAGTCTTAAATGCAAATATTTTTTTCTAATTTTATAATTCTTTTTTTTTTATTTTTCCCTTTTGCGAAGTCAGTCAGTCAGTCTGACAGTCAATCAGTCAAGCACTCAGTCATTCAGTCTCAGTCAGTCAGTCCAGTCAGTCAGTCACTCAGTCAGTCAGTTAGTCCTTCAGCCAGTCAGTCAAGCAGTCAGTCATTTAGTCTCAGTCAGTCAGTCAGGCAGTCAGTCAGTCAGTCAGTCGGTCAGTCCTGTGCAGTCAGTTAGTCACTAAAGCAGTCAGTCAGTCTCAGTCAGTCAGTCAGTCAGTCAGTCCAGTCCAGTTTCAGTCAGTCAGTCAGTCAGTCTCGGTCAGTCAGTCAGTCAGTCATTCAGTCAGTCAGTCAGTCAGGCAGTCAGTCAGTCGGTCAGCCTTATTCAGTCAGTCTGTCAGTCAGTCAGTCAGTCAGCCTTATTCAGTCAGCCTGTCAGTCATCCTTATTCAGTCAGTCTGTCAGTCAGTCAGTCGGTCAGTCCTGTCCAGTCAGTTAGTCAGTCAAGCAGTCAGTCAGGTAGTCAAGCAGTCAGTCAGTCAGTGTCAGTCAGTCATTTAGTCATTCAGTCAGTCAGTGAAATAGCCAGTCAGAGAGTCAAGCAGTCAGTCAGTCAGTCTCAGTCAGTCAGTCATTCAGTCAGTCAGTCAGTCATTCAGTCAGTCAGTCAGTCAGGCAGTCAGTCAGTCAGTCAGTCGGTCAGTCCTGTGCAGTCAGTTAGTCTCTAAAGCAGTCAGTCAGTCTCAGTCAGTCAGTCAGTCAGTCAGTCCAGTCCAGTCTCAGTCAGTCAGTCAGTCAGTCTCGGTCAGTCAGTCAGTCAGTCATTCAGTCAGTCTGTCAGTCAGCAGTCAGTCAGTCGGTCAGCCTTATTCACTCAGTCTGTCAGTCAGTCAGTCAGTCAGCCTTATTCAGTCAGTCTGTCAGTCATCCTTATTCAGTCAGTCTGTCAGTCAGTCAGTCGGTCAGTCCTGTCCAGTCAGTTAGTCAGTCAAGCAGTCAGTCAGGTAGTCAAGCAGTCAGTCAGTCAGTGTCAGTCAGTCATTTAGTCATTCAGTCAGTCAGTGAAATAGCCAGTCAGAGAGTCAAGCAGTCAGTCAGTCAGTCTCAGTCAGTCAGTTAGTCAGTCAGTCAGTCAGTCAGTCAGACCAGTCTCAGTCAGTCAGGCAGTTAGTCAGTGAGTCAGTCAGTCAGTATCAGTCAGTCAGTGAGTCAGTCTGTCAGTCAGGCAGTATCAGTCATTCAGTAAGACTCCGCTCGACAGAACTCCGATAGCCTAATGGCTAGACCGCTGGTCTTCCAAGCGAGTGGCCTGGGTTCGAGTCCCAGCCGGAGCGAATATCTTCAATGTATATATTTCTTTTCTAATTTGAAAATTCTTTTTTTTTCAATTTCTTTCCTTTGCAATTATTGATTATTTATGTAGGGAAGAAAATTCTGAGTCAGTTTAATTTTTCGACACGAAGATTTCAAAGTGTTTAAATAAACAATTACCAAGGTGCATTTTTTGTTTTTATTATATTTAAAACTCCCACCGACAGAGCTCCCATAGACTAATGGCTAGAGTGTTAGGCTTCCAAGCGAGTGGCCCTGGGTTCGAGTCCCAGCCTGAACGAAAATCTTCAATGTATACTTTTAGTTTCTAATTTGAAATTTCTTCTTCTTTTTTTTTTTTAATTTTTCTCTTTTGCGAATATTGATTATTTATGTAGGGAGAAAAATTCTGAGTCAGTTTAATTATTCGACCTGTAAATTTCAATGTGTTTGAATCAATAATTACCAAGGTGCATTTTTTGTTTTTATTATATTTAAGACTTCCATCGACAGAGCTCCGATAGCCTAATGGCTAGACCGTTGGGTTCCTAGCGCGTGGTACTGGGTTCGAGTCCCGGCCGGAAAGGAAATCTTAAATGCAAATATTTTTTTCTAATTTTATAATTCTTTTTTTTTTATTTTTCCCTTTTGCGAAGTCAGTCAGTCAGTCTGACAGTCAATCAGTCAAGCACTCAGTCATTCAGTCTCAGTCAGTCAGTCCAGTCAGTCAGTCACTCAGTCAGTCAGTTAGTCCTTCAGCCAGTCAGTCAAGCAGTCAGTCATTTAGTCTCAGTCAGTCAGTCATTCAGTCAGTCAGTCAGTCAGTCAGTCGGTCAGTCCTGTGCAGTCAGTTAGTCACTAAAGCAGTCAGTCAGTCTCAGTCAGTCAGTCAGTCAGTCAGTCCAGTCCAGTCTCAGTCAGTCAGTCAGTCAGTCAGTCAGTCAGCCTTATTCAGTCAGTCTGTCAGTCATCCTTATTCAGTCAGTCTGTCAGTCAGTCAGTCGGTCAGTCCTGTCCAGTCAGTTAGTCAGTCAAGCAGTCAGTCAGGTAGTCAAGCAGTCAGTCAGTCAGTGTCAGTCAGTCATTTAGTCATTCAGTCAGTCAGTGAAATAGCCAGTCAGAGAGTCAAGCAGTTAGTCAGTCAGTCTCGGTCAGTCAGTGAGTCAGTCAGTCAGTATCAGTCAGTCAGTGAGTCAGTCTCTCAGTCAGGCAGTATCAGTCAGGCAGTAAGACTCCGCTCGACAGAACTCCGATAGCCTAATGGCTAGACCGCTGGTCTTCCAAGCGAGTGGCCTGGGTTCGAGTCCCAGCCGGAGCGAATATCTTCAATGTATATATTTCTTTTCTAATTTGAAAATTCTTTTTTTTTCAATTTCTTTCCTTTGCAGTTATTGATTATTTTTGTAGGGAAGAAAATTCTGAGTCAGTTTAATTTTTCGACACGAAGATTTCAAAGTGTTTAAATAAACAATTACCAAGGTGCATTTTTTGTTTTTATTATATTTAAAACTCCCACCGACAGAGCTCCCATAGACTAATGGCTAGAGTGTTAGGCTTCCAAGCGAGTGGCCCTGGGTTCGAGTCCCAGCCTGAACGAAAATCTTCAATGTATACTTTTAGTTTCTAATTTGAAATTTCTTCTTCTTTTTTTTTTTAATTTTTCTCTTTTGCGAATATTGATTATTTATGTAGGGAGAAAAATTCTGAGTCAGTTTAATTATTCGACCTGTAAATTTCAAAGTGTTTGAATCAATAATTACCAAGGTGCATTTTTTGTTTTTATTATATTTAAGACTTCCATCGACAGAGCTCTGATAGCCTAATGGCTAGACCGTTGGGTTCCTAGCGCGTGGTACTGGGTTCGAGTCCCGGCCGGAAAGGAAGTCTTAAATGCAAATATTTTTTTCTAATTTTATAATTCTTTTTTTTTTATTTTTCCCTTTTGCGAAGTCAGTCAGTCAGTCTGACAGTCAATCAGTCAAGCACTCAGTCATTCAGTCTCAGTCAGTCAGTCCAGTCAGTCAGTCACTCAGTCAGTCAGTTAGTCCTTCAGCCAGTCAGTCAAGCAGTCAGTCATTTAGTCTCAGTCAGTCAGTCAGGCAGTCAGTCAGTCAGTCAGTCGGTCAGTCCTGTGCAGTCAGTTAGTCACTAAAGCAGTCAGTCAGTCTCAGTCAGTCAGTCAGTCAGTCAGTCCAGTCCAGTCTCAGTCAGTCAGTCAGTCAGTCTCGGTCAGTCAGTCAGTCAGTCATTCAGTCAGTCAGTCAGTCAGGCAGTCAGTCAGTCGGTCAGCCTTATTCAGTCAGTCTGTCAGTCAGTCGGTCAGTCCTGTCCAGTCAGTTAGTCAGTCAAGCAGTCAGTCAGGTAGTCAAGCAGTCAGTCAGTCAGTGTCAGTCAGTCATTTAGTCATTCAGTCAGTCAGTGAAATAGCCAGTCAGAGAGTCAAGCAGTCATTCAGTCAGTCTCAGTCAGTCAGTTAGTCAGTCAGTCAGTCAGTCAGTCAGTCCAGTCTCAGTCAGTCAGGCAGTTAGTCAGTCAGTCAGTGAGTCAGTCAGTCAGTATTAGTCAGTCAGTGAGTCAGTCTGTCAGTCAGGCAGTATCAGTCAGGCAGTAAGACTCCGCTCGACAGAACTCCGATAGCCTAATGGCTAGACCGCTGGTCTTCCAAGCGAGTGGCCTGGGTTCGAGTCCCAGCCGGAGCGAATATCTTCAATGTATATATTTCTTTTCTAATTTGAAAATTCTTTTTTTTTCAATTTTTTTCCTTTGCAATTATTGATTATTTATGTAGGGAAGAAAATTCTGAGTCAGTTTAATTTTTCGACACGAAGATTTCAAAGTGTTTAAATAAACAATTACCAAGGTGCATTTTTTGTTTTTATTATATTTAAAACTCCCACCGACAGAGCTCCCATAGATTAATGGCTAGAGTGTTAGGCTTCCAAGCGAGTGGCCCTGGGTTCGAGTCCCAGCCTGAACGAAAATCTTCAATGTATACTTTTAGTTTCTAATTTGAAATTTCTTCTTCTTTTTTTTTTAATTTTTCTCTTTTGCGAATATTGATTATTTATGTAGGGAGAAAAATTCTGAGTCAGTTTAATTATTCGACCTGTAAATTTCAATGTGTTTGAATCAATAATTACCAAGGTGCATTTTTTGTTTTTATTATATTTAAGACTTCCATCGACAGAGCTCCGATAGCCTAATGGCTAGACCGTTGGGTTCCAAGCGCGTGGTACTGGGTTCGAGTCCCGGCCGGAACGAAAATCTTCCATGTATATATTTCTCTTCTAATTTGAAGATTCTTTTTTTTTTCAATTTCTTTCTTTTGCAAATATGGATTATTTATGTACGGAAGAAAATTCTGAGTCAGTTTAATCATTCGACCTTTAGATTTCAAAGATTTTAGATCAATAATTACTAAGGTGCATTTTCTGTTTTTATTATAATTAAGACACCGATCAACAGAGATCCGATAGTATATTGGCGAGAGCGTTGGGCTTCCATGAGTGTCGCCCGGGGTTCAAATCCCAGCCGGAAAGGAAATCTTAAATGCAAATATTTTTTTCTAATTTTATAATTCTTTTTTTTTTATTTTTCCCTTTTGCGAAGTCAGTCTGACAGTCAATCAGTCAAGCACTCAGTCATTCAGTCTCAGTCAGTCAGTCCAGTCAGTCAGTCACTCAGTCAGTCAGTTAGTCAAGCAGTCAGTCATTTAGTCTCAGTCAGTCAGTCATTCAGTCAGTCAGTCAGTCAGGCAGTCAGTCAGTCAGTCAGTCGGTCAGTCCTGTGCAGTCAGTTAGTCACTAAAGCAGTCAGTCAGTCTCAGTCAGTCAGTCAGTCAGTCAGTCCAGTCCAGTCTCAGTCAGTCAGTCAGTCAGTCTCGGTCTGTCAGTCAGTCAGTCATTCAGTCAGTCAGTCAGTCAGGCAGTCAGTCAGTCGGTCAGCCTTATTCAGTCAGTCTGTCAGTCAGTCAGTCAGTCAGCCTTATTCAGTCAGTCTGTCAGTCATCCTTATTCAGTCAGTCTGTCAGTCAGTCAGTCGGTCAGTCCTGTCCAGTCAGTTAGTCAGTCAAGCAGTCAGTCAGGTAGTCAAGCAGTCAGTCAGTCAGTGTCAGTCAGTCATTTAGTCATTCAGTCAGTCAGTGAAATAGCCAGTCAGAGAGTCAAGCAGTCAGTCAGTCAGTCTCAGTCAGTCAGTTAGTCAGTCAGTCAGTCAGTCAGTCAGTCAGTCAGTCCAGTCTCAGTCAGTCAGGCAGTTAGTCAGTCAGTCTCGGTCAGGCAGTGAGTCAGTCAGTCAGTATCAGTCAGTCAGTGAGTCAGTCTGTCAGTCAGGCAGTATCAGTCAGGCAGTAAGACTCCGCTCGACAGAACTCCGATAGCCTAATGGCTAGACCGCTGGTCTTCCAAGCGAGTGGCCTGGGTTCGAGTCCCAGCCGGAGCGAATATCTTCAATGTATATATTTCTTTTCTAATTTGAAAATTCTTTTTTTTTCAATTTCTTTCCTTTGCAATTATTGATTATTTATGTAGGGAAGAAAATTCTGAGTCAGTTTAATTTTTCCACACGAAGATTTCAAAGTGTTTAAATAAACAATTACCAAGGTGCATTTTTTGTTTTTATTATATTTAAAACTCCCACCGACAGAGCTCCCATAGACTAATGGCTAGAGTGTTAGGCTTCCAAGCGAGTGGCCCTGGGTTCGAGTCCCAGCCTGAACGAAAATCTTCAATGTATACTTTTAGTTTCTAATTTGAAATTTCTTCTTCTTTTTTTTTTAATTTTTCTCTTTTGCGAATATTGATTATTTATGTAGGGAGAAAAATTCTGAGTCAGTTTAATTATTCGACCTGTAAATTTCAATGTGTTTGAATCAATAATTACCAAGGTGCATTTTTTGTTTTTATTATATTTAAGACTTCCATCGACAGAGCTCCGATAGCCTAATGGCTAGACCGTTGGGTTCCAAGCGCGTGGTTATGGGTTCGAGTCCCGGCCGGAACGAAAATCTTCCATGTATATATTTCTCTTCTAATTTGAAGATTCTTTTTTTTTTCAATTTCTTTCTTTTGCAAATATGGATTATTTATGTACGGAAGAAAATTCTGAGTCAGTTTAATCATTCGACCTTTAGATTTCAAAGATTTTAGATCAATAATTACTAAGGTGCATTTTCTGTTTTTATTATAATTAAGACACCGATCAACAGAGATCCGATAGTATATTGGCGAGAGCGTTGGGCTTCCATGAGTGTCGCCCGGGGTTCAAATCCCAGCCGGAAAGGAAATCTTAAATGCAAATATTTTTTTCTAATTTTATAATTCTTTTTTTTTTTATTTTTCCCTTTTGCGAAGTCAGTCTGACAGTCAATCAGTCAAGCACTCAGTCATTCAGTCTCAGTCAGTCAGTCCAGTCAGTCAGTCACTCAGTCAGTCAGTTAGTCAAGCAGTCAGTCATTTAGTCTCAGTCAGTCAGTCATTCAGTCTGTCAGTCAGGCAGTCAGTCAGTCAGTCAGTCGGTCAGTCCTGTGCAGTCAGTTAGTCACTAAAGCAGTCAGTCAGTCTCAGTCAGTCAGTCAGTCAGTCAGTCCAGTCCAGTCTCAGTCAGTCAGTCAGTCAGTCTCGGTCTGTCAGTCAGTCAGTCATTCAGTCAGTCAGTCAGTCAGGCAGTCAGTCAGTCGGTCAGCCTTATTCAGTCAGTCTGTCAGTCAGTCAGTCAGTCAGCCTTATTCAGTCAGTCTGTCAGTCATCCTTATTCAGTCAGTCTGTCAGTCAGTCAGTCGGTCAGTCCTGTCCAGTCAGTTAGTCAGTCAAGCAGTCAGTCAGGTAGTCAAGCAGTCAGTCAGTCAGTGTCAGTCAGTCATTTAGTCATTCAGTCAGTCAGTGAAATAGCCAGTCAGAGAGTCAAGCAGTCAGTCAGTCAGTCTCAGTCAGTCAGTTAGTCAGTCAGTCAGTCAGTCAGTCAGTCAGTCAGTCCAGTCTCAGTCAGTCAGGCAGTTAGTCAGTCAGTCTCGGTCAGGCAGTGAGTCAGTCAGTCAGTATCAGTCAGTCAGTGAGTCAGTCTGTCAGTCAGGCAGTATCAGTCAGGCAGTAAGACTCCGCTCGACAGAACTCCGATAGCCTAATGGCTAGAGTGTTAGGCTTCCAAGCGAGTGGCCCTGGGTTCGAGTCCCAGCCTGAACGAAAATCTTCAATGTATACTATTAGTTTCTAATTTGAAATTTCTTCTTCTTTTTTTTTTAATTTTTCTCTTTTGCGAATATTGATTATTTATGTAGGGAGAAAAATTCTGAGTCAGTTTAATTATTCGACCTGTAAATTTCAATGTGTTTGAATCAATAATTACCAAGGTGCATTTTTTGTTTTTATTATATTTAAGACTTCCATCGACAGAGCTCCGATAGCCTAATGGCTAGACCGTTGGGTTCCAAGCGCGTGGTACTGGGGTCGAGTCCCGGCCGGAACGAAAATCTTCCATGTATATATTTCTCTTCTAATTTGAAGATTCTTTTTTTTTTCAATTTCTTTCTTTTGCAAATATGGATTATTTATGTACGGAAGAAAATTCTGAGTCAGTTTAATCATTCGACCTTTAGATTTCAAAGATTTTAGATCAATAATTACTAAGGTGCATTTTTTGTTTTTATTATAATTAAGACACCGATCAACAGAGATCCGATAGTATATTGGCGAGAGCGTTGGGCTTCCATGAGTGTCGCCCTGGGTTCAAATCCCAGCCGGAAAGGAAATCTTAAATGCAAATATTTTTTTCTAATTTTATAATTCTTTTTTTTTTATTTTTCACTTTTGCGAAGTCAGTCAGTCAGTCTGACAGTCAATCAGTCAAGCACTCAGTCATTCAGTCTCAGTCAGTCAGTCCAGTCAGTCAGTCACTCAGTCAGTCAGTTAGTCCTTCAGCCAGTCAGTCAAGCAGTCAGTCATTTAGTCTCAGTCAGTCAGTCATTCAGTCAGTCAGTCAGTCAGGCAGTCAGTCAGTCAGTCAGTCGGTCAGTCCTGTGCAGTCAGTTAGTCACTAAAGCAGTCAGTCAGTCTCAGTCAGTCAGTCAGTCAGTCAGTCCAGTCCAGTCTCAGTCAGTCAGTCAGTCTCGGTCAGTCTGTCAGTCAGTCATTCAGTCAGTCAGTCAGTCAGGCAGTCAGTCAGTCGGTCAGCCTTATTCAGTCAGTCTGTCAGTCAGTCAGTCAGTCAGCCTTATTCAGTCAGTCTGTCAGTCATCCTTATTCAGTCAGTCTGTCAGTCAGTCAGTCGGTCAGTCCTGTCCAGTCAGTTAGTCAGTCAAGCAGTCAGTCAGGTAGTCAAGCAGTCAGTCAGTCAGTGTCAGTCAGTCATTTAGTCATTCAGTCAGTCAGTGAAATAGCCAGTCAGAGAGTCAAGCAGTCAGTCAGTCAGTCCCAGTCAGTCAGTTAGTCAGTCAGTCAGTCAGTCAGTCAGTCAGTCCAGTCTCAGTCAGTCAGGCAGTTAGTCAGTCAGTCTCGGTCAGTCAGTGTGTCAGTCAGTCAGTATCAGTCAGTCAGTGAGTCAGTCTGTCAGTCAGGCAGTATCAGTCAGGCAGTAAGACTCCGCTCGACAGAACTCCGATAGCCTAATGGCTAGACCGCTGGTCTTCCAAGCGAGTGGCCTGGGTTCGAGTCCCAGCCGGAGCGAATATCTTCAATGTATATATTTCTTTTCTAATTTGAAAATTCTTTTTTTTTTCAATTTCTTTCCTTTGCAATTATTGATTATTTATGTAGGGAAGAAAATTCTGAGTCAGTTTAATTTTTCGACACGAAGATTTCAAAGTGTTTAAATAAATAATTACCAAGGTGCATTTTTTGTTTTTATTATATTTAAAACTCCCACCGACAGAGCTCCCATAGACTAATGGCTAGAGTGTTAGGCTTCCAAGCGAGTGGCCCTGGGTTCGAGTCCCAGCCTGAACGAAAATCTTCAATGTATACTTTTAGTTTCTAATTTGAAATTTCTTCTTCTTTTTTTTTTTAATTTTTCTCTTTTGCGAATATTGATTATTTATGTAGGGAGAAAAATTCTGAGTCAGTTTAATTATTCGACCTGTAAATTTCAAAGTGTTTGAATCAATAATTACCAAGGTGCATTTTTTGTTTTTATTATATTTAAGACTTCCATCGACAGAGCTCCGATAGCCTAATGGCTAGACCGTTGGGTTCCAAGCGCGTGGTACTGGGTTCGAGTCCCGGCCGGAACGAAAATCTTCCATGTATATATTTCTCTTCTAATTTAAAGATTCTTTTTTTTTTCAATTTCTTTCTTTTGCAAATATGGATTATTTATGTACGGAAGAAAATTCTGAGTCAGTTTAATCATTCGACCTTTAGATTTCAAAGATTTTAGATCAATAATTACTAAGGTGCATTTTTTGTTTTTATTATAATTAAGACACCGATCAACAGAGATCCGATAGTATATTGGCGAGAGCGTTGGGCTTCCATGAGTGTCGCCCTGGGTTCAAATCCCAGCCGGAAAGGAAATCTTAAATGCAAATATTTTTTTCTAATTTTATAATTCTTTTTTTTTTATTTTTCCCTTTTGCGAAGTCAGTCAGTCAGTCTGACAGTCAATCAGTCAAGCACTCAGTCATTCAGTCTCAGTCAGTCAGTCCAGTCAGTCAGTCACTCAGTCAGTCAGTTAGTCCTTCAGCCAGTCAGTCAAGCAGTCAGTCATTTAGTCTCAGTCAGTCAGTCATTCAGTCAGTCAGTCAGTCAGGCAGTCAGTCAGTCAGTCAGTCGGTCAGTCCTGTGCAGTCAGTTAGTCACTAAAGCAGTCAGTCAGTCTCAGTCAGTCAGTCAGTCAGTCAGTCAGTCAGGCAGTCAGTCAGTCGGTCAGCCTTATTCAGTCAGTCTGTCAGTCAGTCAGTCAGTCAGCCTTATTCAGTCAGTCTGTCAGTCATCCTTATTCAGTCAGTCTGTCAGTCAGTCGGTCAGTCCTGTCCAGTCAGTTAGTCAGTCAAGCAGTCAGTCAGGTAGTCAAGCAGTCAGTCAGTCAGTGTCAGTCAGTCATTTAGTCATTCAGTCAGTCAGTGAAATAGCCAGTCAGAGAGTCAAGCAGTCAGTCAGTCAGTCTCAGTCAGTCAGTTAGTCAGTCAGTCAGTCAGTCAGTTAGTCAGTCCAGTCTCAGTCAGTCAGGCAGTTAGTCAGTCAGTCTCGGTCAGTCAGTGAGTCAGTCAGTTAGTGAGTCAGTCTGTCAGTCAGGCAGTATCAGTCAGGCAGTAAGACTCCGCTCGACAGAACTCCGATAGCCTAATGGCTAGACCGCTGGTCTTCCAAGCGAGTGGCCTGGGTTCGAGTCCCAGCCGGAGCGAATATCTTCAATGTATATATTTCTTTTCTAATTTGAAAATTCTTTTTTTTTTCAATTTCTTTCCTTTGCAATTATTGATTATTTATGTAGGGAAGAAAATTCTGAGTCAGTTTAATTTTTCGACACGAAGATTTCAAAGTGTTTAAATAAACAATTACCAAGGTGCATTTTTTGTTTTTATTATATTTAAAACTCCCACCGACAGAGCTCCCATAGACTAATGGCTAGAGTGTTAGGCTTCCAAGCGAGTGGCCCTGGGTTCGAGTCCCAGCCTGAACGAAAATCTTCAATGTATACTTTTAGTTTCTAATTTGAAATTTCTTCTTCTTTTTTTTTTAATTTTTCTCTTTTGCGAATATTGATTATTTATGTAGGGAGAAAAATTCTGAGTCAGTTTAATTATTCGACCTGTAAATTTCAAAGTGTTTGAATCAATAATTACCAAGGTGCATTTTTTGTTTTTATTATATTTAAGACTTCCATCGGCAGAGCTCCGATAGCCTAATGGCTAGACCGTTGGGTTCCTAGCGCGTGGTACTGGGTTCGAGTCCCGGCCGGAAAGGAAATCTTAAATGCAAATATTTTTTTCTAATTTTATAATTCTTTTTTTTTTATTTTTCCCTTTTGCGAAGTCAGTCAGTCAGTCTGACAGTCAATCAGTCAAGCACTCAGTCATTCAGTCTCAGTCAGTCAGTCCAGTCAGTCAGTCACTCAGTCAGTCAGTTAGTCCTTCAGCCAGTCAGTCAAGCAGTCAGTCATTTAGTCTCAGTCAGTCAGTCATTCAGTCAGTCAGTCAGTCAGGCAGTCAGTCAGTCAGTCAGTCGGTCAGTCCTGTGCAGTCAGTTAGTCACTAAAGCAGTCAGTCAGTCTCAGTCAGTCAGTCCAGTCCAGTCTCAGTCAGTCAGTCAGTCAGTCTCGGTCAGTCAGTCAGTCAGTCATTCAGTCAGTCAGTCAGTCAGGCAGTCAGTCGTTCGGTCAGCCTTATTCAGTCAGTCTGTCAGTCAGTCAGCCTTATTCAGTCAGTCTGTCAGTCATCCTTATTCAGTCAGTCTGTCAGTCAGTCAGTCGGTCAGTCCTGTCCAGTCAGTTAGTCAGTCAAGCAGTCAGTCAGGTAGTCAAGCAGTCAGTCAGTCAGTGTCAGTCAGTCATTTAGTCATTCAGTCAGTCAGTGAAATAGCCAGTCAGAGAGTCAAGCAGTCAGTCAGTCAGTCTCAGTCAGTCAGTTAGTCAGTCAGTCAGTCAGTCAGGCCAGTCTCAGTCAGTCAGGCAGTTAGTCAGTCAGTCTCGGTCAGTCAGTGAGTCAGTCAGTCAGTATCAGTCAGTCAGTGAGTCAGTCTGTCAGTCAGGCAGTATCAGTCAGGCAGTAAGACTCCGCTCGACAGAACTCCGATAGCCTAATTGCTAGACTGCTGGTCTTCCAAGCGAGTGGCCTGGGTTCGAGTCCCAGCCGGAGCGAATATCTTCAATGTATATATTTCTTTTCTAATTTGAAAATTCTTTTTTTTTTCAATTTCTTTCCTTTGCAATTATTGATTATTTATGTAGGGAAGAAAATTCTGAGTCAGTTTAATTTTTCGACACGAAGATTTCAAAGTGTTTAAATAAACAATTACCAAGGTGCATTTTTTGTTTTTATTATATTTAAAACTCCCACCGACAGAGCTCCCATAGACTAATGGCTAGAGTGTTAGGCTTCCAAGCGAGTGGCCCTGGGTTCGAGTCCCAGCCTGAACGAAAATCTTCAATGTATACTTTTAGTTTCTAATTTGAAATTTCTTCTTCTTTTTTTTTAATTTTTCTCTTTTGCGAATATTGATTATTTATGTAGGGAGAAAAATTCTGAGTCAGTTCAATTATTCGACCTGTAAATTTCAAAGTGTTTGAATCAATAATTACCAAGGTGCATTTTTTGTTTTTATTATATTTAAGACTTCCATCGACAGAGCTCCGATAGCCTAATGGCTAGACCGTTGGGTTCCTAGCGCGTGGTACTGGGTTCGAGTCCCGGCCGGAAAGGAAATCTTAAATGCAAATATTTTTTTCTAATTTTATAATTCTTTTTTTTTTATTTTTCCCTTTTGCGAAGTCAGTCAGTCAGTCTGACAGTCAATCAGTCAAGCACTCAGTCATTCAGTCTCAGTCAGTCAGTCCAGTCAGTCAGTCAGTCAGTCAGTCCTTCAGCCAGTCAGTCAAGCAGTCAGTCATTTAGTCTCAGTCATTCAGTCAGTCAGTCAGTCAGGCAGTCAGTCAGTCAGTCAGTCGGTCAGTCCTGTGCAGTCAGTTAGTCACTAAAGCAGTCAGTCAGTCTCAGTCAGTCAGTCAGTCAGTCAGTCCTGTCCAGTCTCAGTCAGTCAGTCAGTCAGTCTCGGTCAGTCAGTCAGTCATTCATTCAGTCAGTCAGTCAGGCAGTCAGTCAGTCGGTCAGCCTTATTCAGTCAGTCTGTCAGTCAGTCAGTCAGTCAGCCTTATTCAGTCAGTCTGTCAGTCAGTCAGTCGGTCAGTCCTGTCCAGTCAGTTAGTCAGTCAAGCAGTCAGTCAGGTAGTCAAGCAGTCAGTCAGGTAGTCAAGCAGTCCAGGTAGTCAAGCAGTCAGTCAGTCAGTGTCAGTCAGTCATTTAGTCATTCAGTCAGTCAGTGAAATAGCCAGTCAGAGAGTCAAGCAGTCAGTCAGTCAGTCTCAGTCAGTCAGTTAGTCAGTCAGTCAGTCAGTCAGTCAGTCAGTCCAGTCTCAGTCAGTCAGGCAGTTAGTCAGTCAGTCTCGGTCAGTCAGTGAGTCAGTCAGTCAGTATCAGTCAGTCAGTGAGTCAGTCTGTCAGTCAGGCAGTATCAGTCAGGCAGTAAGACTCCGCTCGACAGAACTCCGATAGCCTAATTGCTAGACTGCTGGTCTTCCAAGCGAGTGGCCTGGGTTCGAGTCCCAGCCGGAGCGAATATCTTCAATGTATATATTTCTTTTCTAATTTGAAAATTCTTTTTTTTTTTTCAATTTCTTTCCTTTGCAATTATTGATTATTTATGTAGGGAAGAAAATTCTGAGTCAGTTTAATTTTTCGACACGAAGATTTCAAAGTGTTTAAATAAACAATTACCAAGGTGCATTTTTTGTTTTTATTATATTTAAAACTCCCACCGACAGAGCTCCCATAGACTAATGGCTAGAGTGTTAGGCTTCCAAGCGAGTGGCCCTGGGTTCGAGTCCCAGCCTGAACGAAAATCTTCAATGTATACTTTTAGTTTCTAATTTGAAATTTCTTCTTCTTTTTTTTTAATTTTTCTCTTTTGCGAATATTGATTATTTATGTAGGGAGAAAAATTCTGAGTCAGTTCAATTATTCGACCTGTAAATTTCAAAGTGTTTGAATCAATAATTACCAAGGTGCATTTTTTGTTTTTATTATATTTAAGACTTCCATCGACAGAGCTCCGATAGCCTAATGGCTAGACCGTTGGGTTCCTAGCGCGTGGTACTGGGTTCGAGTCCCGGCCGGAAAGGAAATCTTAAATGCAAATATTTTTTTCTAATTTTATAATTCTTTTTTTTTTATTTTTCCCTTTTGCGAAGTCAGTCAGTCAGTCTGACAGTCAATCAGTCAAGCACTCAGTCATTCAGTCTCAGTCAGTCAGTCCAGTCAGTCAGTCAGTCAGTCAGTCCTTCAGCCAGTCAGTCAAGCAGTCAGTCATTTAGTCTCAGTCATTCAGTCAGTCAGTCAGTCAGGCAGTCAGTCAGTCAGTCAGTCGGTCAGTCCTGTGCAGTCAGTTAGTCACTAAAGCAGTCAGTCAGTCTCAGTCAGTCAGTCAGTCAGTCAGTCCTGTCCAGTCTCAGTCAGTCAGTCAGTCAGTCTCGGTCAGTCAGTCAGTCATTCATTCAGTCAGTCAGTCAGGCAGTCAGTCAGTCGGTCAGCCTTATTCAGTCAGTCTGTCAGTCAGTCAGTCAGTCAGCCTTATTCAGTCAGTCTGTCAGTCAGTCAGTCGGTCAGTCCTGTCCAGTCAGTTAGTCTGTCAAGCAGTCAGTCAGGTAGTCAAGCAGTCAGTCAGGTAGTCAAGCAGTCCAGGTAGTCAAGCAGTCAGTCATTCAGTGTCAGTCAGTCATTTAGTCATTCAGTCAGTCAGTGAAATAGCCAGTCAGAGAGTCAAGCAGTCAGTCAGTCAGTCTCAGTCAGTCAGTTAGTCAGTCAGTCAGTCAGTCAGTCAGTCAGTCCAGTCTCAGTCAGTCAGGCAGTTAGTCAGTCAGTCTCGGTCAGTCAGTGAGTCAGTCAGTCAGTATCAGTCAGTCAGTGAGTCAGTCTGTCAGTCAGGCAGTATCAGTCAGGCAGTAAGACTCCGCTCGACAGAACTCCGATAGCCTAATGGCTAGACCGCTGGTCTTCCAAGCGAGTGGCCTGGGTTCGAGTCCCAGCCGGAGCGAATATCTTCAATGTATATATTTCTTTTCTAATTTGAAAATTCTTTTTTTTTTTCAATTTCTTTCCTTTGCAATTATTGATTATTTATGTAGGGAAGAAAATTCTGAGTCAGTTTAATTTTTCGACACGAAGATTTCAAAGTGTTTAAATAAACAATTACCAAGGTGCATTTTTTGTTTTTATTATATTTAAAACTCCCACCGACAGAGCTCCCATAGACTAATGGCTAGAGTGTTAGGCTTCCAAGCGAGTGGCCCTGGGTTCGAGTCCCAGCCTGAACGAAAATCTTCAATGTATACTTTTAGTTTCTAATTTGAAATTTCTTCTTCTTTTTTTTTAAATTTTTCTCTTTTGCGAATATTGATTATTTATGTAGGGAGAAAAATTCTGAGTCAGTTTAATTATTCGACCTGTAAATTTCAAAGTGTTTGAATCAATAATTACCAAGGTGCATTTTTTGTTTTTATTATATTTAAGACTTCCATCGACAGAGCTCCGATAGCCTAATGGCTAGACCGTTGGGTTCCTAGCGCGTGGTACTGGGTTCGAGTCCCGGCCGGAAAGGAAATCTTAAATGCAAATATTTTTTTCTAATTTTATAATTCTTTTTTTTTATTTTTCCCTTTTGCGAAGTCAGTCAGTCAGTCTGACAGTCAATCAGTCAAGCACTCAGTCATTCAGGCTCAGTCAGTCAGTCCAGTCAGTCAGTCACTCAGTCAGTCAGTTAGTCCTTCAGCCAGTCAGTCAAGCAGTCAGTCATTTAGTCTCAGTCAGTCAGTCATTTAGTCAGTCAGTCAGTCAGTCAGTCATTCAGTCAGTCAGTCACTCAGGCAGTCAGTCAGTCGGTCAGCCTTATTCAGTCTGTCAGTCAGTCAGTCAGCCTTATTCAGTCAGTCAGTCAGTCATCCTTATTCAGTCAGTCTGTCAGTCAGTCAGTCGGTCAGTCCTGTCCAGTCAGTTAGTCAGTCAAGCAGTCAGTCAGGTAGTCAAGCAGTCAGTCAGTCAGTGTCAGTCAGTCATTTAGTCATTCAGTCAGTCAGTGAAATAGCCAGTCAGAGAGTCAAGCAGTCAGTCAGTCAGTCTCAGTCAGTCAGTTAGTCAGTCAGTCAGTCAGTCAGTCCAGTCTCAGTCAGTCAGGCAGTTAGTCAGTCAGTCTCGGTCAGTCAGTGAGTCAGTCAGTCAGTATCAGTCAGTCAGTGAGTCAGTCTGTCAGTCAGGCAGTATCAGTCAGGCAGTAAGACTCCGCTCGCCAGAACTCCGATAGCCTAATGGCTAGACCGCTGGTCTTCCAAGCGAGTGGCCTGGGTTCGAGTCCCAGCCAGAGCGAATATCTTCAATGTATATATTTCTTTTCTAATTTGAAAATTCTTTTTTTTTTCAATTTCTTTCCTTTGCAATTATTGATTATTTATGTAGGGAAGAAAATTCTGAGTCAGTTTAATTTTTCGACACGAAGATTTCAAAGTGTTTAAATAAACAATTACCAAGGTGCATTTTTTGTTTTTATTATATTTAAAACTCCCACCGACAGAGCTCCCATAGACTAATGGCTAGAGTGTTAGGCTTCCAAGCGAGTGGCCCTGGGTTCGAGTCCCAGCCTGAACGAAAATCTTCAATGTATACTTTTAGTTTCTAATTTGAAATTTCTTCTTCTTTTTTTTTAATTTTTCTCTTTTGCGAATATTGATTATTTATGTAGGGAGAAAAATTCTGAGTCAGTTCAATTATTCGACCTGTAAATTTCAAAGTGTTTGAATCAATAATTACCAAGGTGCATTTTTTGTTTTTATTATATTTAAGACTTCCATCGACAGAGCTCCGATAGCCTAATGGCTAGACCGTTGGGTTCCTAGCGCGTGGTACTGGGTTCGAGTCCCGGCCGGAAAGGAAATCTTAAATGCAAATATTTTTTTCTAATTTTATAATTCTTTTTTTTTTATTTTTCCCTTTTGCGAAGTCAGTCAGTCAGTCTGACAGTCAATCAGTCAAGCACTCAGTCATTCAGTCTCAGTCAGTCAGTCCAGTCAGTCAGTCAGTCAGTCAGTCCTTCAGCCAGTCAGTCAAGCAGTCAGTCATTTAGTCTCAGTCATTCAGTCAGTCAGTCAGTCAGGCAGTCAGTCAGTCAGTCAGTCGGTCAGTCCTGTGCAGTCAGTTAGTCACTAAAGCAGTCAGTCAGTCTCAGTCAGTCAGTCAGTCAGTCAGTCCTGTCCAGTCTCAGTCAGTCAGTCAGTCAGTCTCGGTCAGTCAGTCAGTCATTCATTCAGTCAGTCAGTCAGGCAGTCAGTCAGTCGGTCAGCCTTATTCAGTCAGTCTGTCAGTCAGTCAGTCAGTCAGCCTTATTCAGTCAGTCTGTCAGTCAGTCAGTCGGTCAGTCCTGTCCAGTCAGTTAGTCAGTCAAGCAGTCAGTCAGGTAGTCAAGCAGTCAGTCAGGTAGTCAAGCAGTCCAGGTAGTCAAGCAGTCAGTCAGTCAGTGTCAGTCAGTCATTTAGTCATTCAGTCAGTCAGTGAAATAGCCAGTCAGAGAGTCAAGCAGTCAGTCAGTCAGTCTCAGTCAGTCAGTTAGTCAGTCAGTCAGTCAGTCAGTCAGTCAGTCCAGTCTCAGTCAGTCAGGCAGTTAGTCAGTCAGTCTCGGTCAGTCAGTGAGTCAGTCAGTCAGTATCAGTCAGTCAGTGAGTCAGTCTGTCAGTCAGGCAGTATCAGTCAGGCAGTAAGACTCCGCTCGACAGAACTCCGATAGCCTAATTGCTAGACTGCTGGTCTTCCAAGCGAGTGGCCTGGGTTCGAGTCCCAGCCGGAGCGAATATCTTCAATGTATATATTTCTTTTCTAATTTGAAAATTCTTTTTTTTTTTTCAATTTCTTTCCTTTGCAATTATTGATTATTTATGTAGGGAAGAAAATTCTGAGTCAGTTTAATTTTTCGACACGAAGATTTCAAAGTGTTTAAATAAACAATTACCAAGGTGCATTTTTTGTTTTTATTATATTTAAAACTCCCACCGACAGAGCTCCCATAGACTAATGGCTAGAGTGTTAGGCTTCCAAGCGAGTGGCCCTGGGTTCGAGTCCCAGCCTGAACGAAAATCTTCAATGTATACTTTTAGTTTCTAATTTGAAATTTCTTCTTCTTTTTTTTTAATTTTTCTCTTTTGCGAATATTGATTATTTATGTAGGGAGAAAAATTCTGAGTCAGTTCAATTATTCGACCTGTAAATTTCAAAGTGTTTGAATCAATAATTACCAAGGTGCATTTTTTGTTTTTATTATATTTAAGACTTCCATCGACAGAGCTCCGATAGCCTAATGGCTAGACCGTTGGGTTCCTAGCGCGTGGTACTGGGTTCGAGTCCCGGCCGGAAAGGAAATCTTAAATGCAAATATTTTTTTCTAATTTTATAATTCTTTTTTTTTTATTTTTCCCTTTTGCGAAGTCAGTCAGTCAGTCTGACAGTCAATCAGTCAAGCACTCAGTCATTCAGTCTCAGTCAGTCAGTCCAGTCAGTCAGTCAGTCAGTCAGTCCTTCAGCCAGTCAGTCAAGCAGTCAGTCATTTAGTCTCAGTCATTCAGTCAGTCAGTCAGTCAGGCAGTCAGTCAGTCAGTCAGTCGGTCAGTCCTGTGCAGTCAGTTAGTCACTAAAGCAGTCAGTCAGTCTCAGTCAGTCAGTCAGTCAGTCAGTCCTGTCCAGTCTCAGTCAGTCAGTCAGTCAGTCTCGGTCAGTCAGTCAGTCATTCATTCAGTCAGTCAGTCAGGCAGTCAGTCAGTCGGTCAGCCTTATTCAGTCAGTCTGTCAGTCAGTCAGTCAGTCAGCCTTATTCAGTCAGTCTGTCAGTCAGTCAGTCGGTCAGTCCTGTCCAGTCAGTTAGTCTGTCAAGCAGTCAGTCAGGTAGTCAAGCAGTCAGTCAGGTAGTCAAGCAGTCCAGGTAGTCAAGCAGTCAGTCATTCAGTGTCAGTCAGTCATTTAGTCATTCAGTCAGTCAGTGAAATAGCCAGTCAGAGAGTCAAGCAGTCAGTCAGTCAGTCTCAGTCAGTCAGTTAGTCAGTCAGTCAGTCAGTCAGTCAGTCAGTCCAGTCTCAGTCAGTCAGGCAGTTAGTCAGTCAGTCTCGGTCAGTCAGTGAGTCAGTCAGTCAGTATCAGTCAGTCAGTGAGTCAGTCTGTCAGTCAGGCAGTATCAGTCAGGCAGTAAGACTCCGCTCGACAGAACTCCGATAGCCTAATGGCTAGACCGCTGGTCTTCCAAGCGAGTGGCCTGGGTTCGAGTCCCAGCCGGAGCGAATATCTTCAATGTATATATTTCTTTTCTAATTTGAAAATTCTTTTTTTTTTTCAATTTCTTTCCTTTGCAATTATTGATTATTTATGTAGGGAAGAAAATTCTGAGTCAGTTTAATTTTTCGACACGAAGATTTCAAAGTGTTTAAATAAACAATTACCAAGGTGCATTTTTTGTTTTTATTATATTTAAAACTCCCACCGACAGAGCTCCCATAGACTAATGGCTAGAGTGTTAGGCTTCCAAGCGAGTGGCCCTGGGTTCGAGTCCCAGCCTGAACGAAAATCTTCAATGTATACTTTTAGTTTCTAATTTGAAATTTCTTCTTCTTTTTTTTTAAATTTTTCTCTTTTGCGAATATTGATTATTTATGTAGGGAGAAAAATTCTGAGTCAGTTTAATTATTCGACCTGTAAATTTCAAAGTGTTTGAATCAATAATTACCAAGGTGCATTTTTTGTTTTTATTATATTTAAGACTTCCATCGACAGAGCTCCGATAGCCTAATGGCTAGACCGTTGGGTTCCTAGCGCGTGGTACTGGGTTCGAGTCCCGGCCGGAAAGGAAATCTTAAATGCAAATATTTTTTTCTAATTTTATAATTCTTTTTTTTTATTTTTCCCTTTTGCGAAGTCAGTCAGTCAGTCTGACAGTCAATCAGTCAAGCACTCAGTCATTCAGGCTCAGTCAGTCAGTCCAGTCAGTCAGTCACTCAGTCAGTCAGTTAGTCCTTCAGCCAGTCAGTCAAGCAGTCAGTCATTTAGTCTCAGTCAGTCAGTCATTTAGTCAGTCAGTCAGTCAGTCAGTCATTCAGTCAGTCAGTCACTCAGGCAGTCAGTCAGTCGGTCAGCCTTATTCAGTCTGTCAGTCAGTCAGTCAGCCTTATTCAGTCAGTCAGTCAGTCATCCTTATTCAGTCAGTCTGTCAGTCAGTCAGTCGGTCAGTCCTGTCCAGTCAGTTAGTCAGTCAAGCAGTCAGTCAGGTAGTCAAGCAGTCAGTCAGTCAGTGTCAGTCAGTCATTTAGTCATTCAGTCAGTCAGTGAAATAGCCAGTCAGAGAGTCAAGCAGTCAGTCAGTCAGTCTCAGTCAGTCAGTTAGTCAGTCAGTCAGTCAGTCAGTCCAGTCTCAGTCAGTCAGGCAGTTAGTCAGTCAGTCTCGGTCAGTCAGTGAGTCAGTCAGTCAGTATCAGTCAGTCAGTGAGTCAGTCTGTCAGTCAGGCAGTATCAGTCAGGCAGTAAGACTCCGCTCGCCAGAACTCCGATAGCCTAATGGCTAGACCGCTGGTCTTCCAAGCGAGTGGCCTGGGTTCGAGTCCCAGCCAGAGCGAATATCTTCAATGTATATATTTCTTTTCTAATTTGAAAATTCTTTTTTTTTTCAATTTCTTTCCTTTGCAATTATTGATTATTTATGTAGGGAAGAAAATTCTGAGTCAGTTTAATTTTTCGACACAAAGATTTCAAAGTGTTTAAATAAACAATTACCAAGGTGCATTTTTTGTTTTTATTATATTTAAAACTCCCACCGACAGAGCTCCCATAGACTAATGGCTAGAGTGTTAGGCTTCCAAGCGAGTGGCCCTGGGTTCGAGTCCCAGCCTGAACGAAAATCTTCAATGTATACTTTTAGTTTCTAATTTGAAATTTCTTCTTCTTTTTTTTTTAATTTTTCTCTTTTGCGAATATTGATTATTTATGTAGGGAGAAAAATTCTGAGTCAGTTTAATTATTCGACCTGTAAATTTCAAAGTGTTTGAATCAATAATTACCAAGGTGCATTTTTTGTTTTTATTATATTTAAGACTTCCATCGACAGAGCTCCGATAGCCTAATGGCTAGACCGTTGGGTTCCAAGCGCGTGGTACTGGGTTCGAGTCCCGGCCGGAACGAAAATCTTCCATGTATATATTTATCTTCTAATTTGAAGATTCTTTTTTTTTTCAATTTCTTTCTTTTGCAAATATGGATTATTTATGTACGGAAGAAAATTCTGAGTCAGTTTAATCATTCGACCTTTAGATTTCAAAGATTTTAGATCAATAATTACTAAGGTGCATTTTTTGTTTTTATTATAATTAAGACACCGATCAACAGAGATCCGATAGTATATTGGCGAGAGCGTTGGGCTTCCATGAGTGTCGCCCTGGGTTCAAATCCCAGCCGGAAAGGAAATCTTAAATGCAAATATTCTTTTCTAATTTTATAATTCTTTTTTTTTATTTTTCCCTTTTGCGAAGTCAGTCAGTCAGTCTGACAGTCAATCAGTCAAGCACTCAGTCATTCAGTCTCAGTCAGTCAGTCCAGTCAGTCAGTCACTCAGTCAGTCAGTTAGTCCTTCAGCCAGTCAGTCAAGCAGTCAGTCATTTAGTCTCAGTCAGTCAGTCATTCAGTCAGTCAGTCAGTCAGGCAGTCAGTCAGTCAGTCAGTCGGTCAGTCCTGTGCAGTCAGTTAGTCACTAAAGCAGTCAGTCAGTCTCAGTCAGTCAGTCAGTCAGTCAGTCCAGTCCAGTCTCAGTCAGTCAGTCAGTCAGTCTCGGTCAGTCAGTCAGTCAGTCATTCAGTCAGTCAGTCAGTCAGGCAGTCAGTCAGTCGGTCAGCCTTATTCAGTCAGTCTGTCAGTCAGTCAGTCAGTCAGCCTTATTCAGTCAGTCTGTCAGTCATCCTTATTCAGTCAGTCTGTCAGTCAGTCAGTCGGTCAGTCCTGTCCAGTCAGTTAGTCAGTCAAGCAGTCAGTCAGGTAGTCAAGCAGTCAGTCAGTCAGTGTCAGTCAGTCATTTAGTCATTCAGTCAGTCAGTGAAATAGCCAGTCAGAGAGTCAAGCAGTCAGTCAGTCCAGTCTCAGTCAGTCAGGCAGTTAGTCAGTCAGTCTCGGTCAGTCAGTGAGTCAGTCAGTCAGTATCAGTCAGTCAGTGAGTCAGTCTGTCAGTCAGGCAGTATCAGTCAGGCAGTAAGACTCCGCTCGACAGAACTCCGATAGCCTAATGGCTGGACCACTGGTCTTCCAAGCGAGTGGCCTGGGTTCGAGTCCCAGCCGGAGCGAATATCTTCAATGTATATATTTCTTTTCTAATTTGAAAATTCTTTTTTTTTTCAATTTCTTTCCTTTGCAATTATTGATTATTTATGTAGGGAAGAAAATTCTGAGTCAGTTTAATTTTTCGACACGAAGATTTCAAAGTGTTTAAATAAACAATTACCAAGGTGCATTTTTTGTTTTTATTATATTTAAAACTCCCACCGACAGAGCTCCCATAGACTAATGGCTAGAGTGTTAGGCTTCCAAGCGAGTGGCCCTGGGTTCGAGTCCCAGCCTGAAAGAAAATCTTCAATGTATACTTTTAGTTTCTAATTTGAAATTTCTTCTTCTTTTTTTTTTTAATTTTTCTCTTTTGCGAATATTGATTATTTATGTAGGGAGAAAAATTCTGAGTCAGTTTAATTATTCGACCTGTAAGTTTCAAAGTGTTTGAATCAATAATTACCAAGGTGCATTTTTTGTTTTTATTATATTTAAGACTTCCATCGACAGAGCTCCGATAGCCTAATGGCTAGACCGTTGGGTTCCTAGAGCGTGGTACTGGGTTCGAGTCCCGGCCGGAAAGGAAATCTTAAATGCAAATATTTTTTTCTAATTTTATAATTCTTTTTTTTTTATTTTTCCCTTTTGCGAAGTCAGTCAGTCAGTCTGACAGTCAATCAGTCAAGCACTCAGTCTCAGTCAGTCAGTCCAGTCAGTCAGTCACTCAGTCAGTCAGTTAGTCCTTCAGCCAGGCAGTCAATTAGTCAGTCATTTAGTCTCAGTCAGTCAGTCATTCAGTCAGTCAGTCAGTCAGGCAGTCAGTCAGTCAGTCAGTCGGTCAGTCCTGTGCAGTCAGTTAGTCACTAAAGCAGTCAGTCAGTCTCAGTCAGTCAGTCAGTCAGTCCAGTCCAGTCTCAGTCAGTCAGTCAGTCAGTCTCGGTCAGTCAGTCAGTCAGTCATTCAGTCAGTCAGTCAGTCAGGCAGTCAGTCAGTCGGTCAGCCTTATTCAGTCAGTCGGTCAGCCTTATTCAGTCAGTCGGTCAGCCTTATTCAGTCAGTCTGTCAGTCAGTCAGTCAGTCAGCCTTATTCAGTCAGTCTGTCAGTCAGTCAGTCAGTCAGCCTTATTCAGTCAGCCTTATTCAGTCAGTCTGTCAGTCAGTCAGTCGGTCAGTCCTGTCCAGTCAGTCAGTCAGTCTCAGTCAGTCAGTTAGTCAGTCAGTCAGTCAGTCAGTCCAGTCTCAGTCAGTCAGGCAGTTAGTCAGTCAGTCTCGGTCAGTCAGTGAGTCAGTCAGTCAGTATCAGTCAGTCAGTGAGTCAGTCTGTCAGTCAGGCAGTATCAGTCAGGCAGTAAGACTCCGCTCGACAGAACTCCGATAGCCTAATGGCTAGACCGCTGGTCTTCCAAGCGAGTGGCCTGGGTTCGAGTCCCAGCCGGAGCGAATATCTTCAATGTATATATTTCTTTTCTAATTTGAAAATTCTTTTTTTTTTCAATTTCTTTCCTTTGCAATTATTGATTATTTATGTAGGGAAGAAAATTCTGAGTCAGTTTAATTTTTCGACACGAAGATTTCAAAGTGTTTAAATAAACAATTACAAAGGTGCATTTTTTGTTTTTATTATATTTAAAACTCCCACCGACAGAGCTCCCATAGACTAATGGCTAGAGTGTTAGGCTTCCAAGCGAGTGGCCCTGGGTTCGAGTCCCAGCCTGAACGAAAATCTTCAATGTATACTTTTAGTTTCTAATTTGAAATTTCTTCTTCTTTTTTTTTAATTTTTCTCTTTTGCGAATATTGATTATTTATGTAGGGAGAAAAATTCTGAGTCAGTTTAATTATTCGACCTGTAAATTTCAAAGTGTTTGAATCAATAATTACCAAGGTGCATTTTTTGTTTTTATTATATTTAAGACTTCCATCGACAGAGCTCCGATAGCCTAATGGCTAGACCGTTGGGTTCCAAGCGCGTGGTACTGGGTTCGAGTCCCGGCCGGAACGAAAATCTTCCATGTATATATTTCTCTTCTAATTTGAAGATTCTTTTTTTTTTCAATTTCTTTCTTTTGCAAATATGGATTATTTATGTACGGAAGAAAATTCTGAGTCAGTTTAATCATTCGACCTTTAGATTTCAAAGATTTTAGATCAATAATTACTAAGGTGCATTTTTTGTTTTAATTATAATTAAGACACCGATCAACAGAGATCCGATAGTATATTGGCGAGAGCGTTGGGCTTCCATGAGTGTCGCCCTGGGTTCAAATCCCAGCCGGAAAGGAAATCTTAAATGCAAATATTTTTTTCTAATTTTATAATTCTTTTTTTTTTATTTTTCCCTTTTGCGAAGTCAGTCAGTCAGTCTGACAGTCAATCAGTCAAGCACTCAGTCATTCAGTCTCAGTCAGTCAGTCCAGTCAGTCAGTCACTCAGTCAGTCAGTTAGTCCTTCAGCCAGTCAGTCAAGCAGTCAGTCATTTAGTCTCAGTCAGTCAGTCATTCAGTCAGTCAGTCAGTCAGGCAGTCAGTCAGTCAGTCAGTCGGTCAGTCCTGTGCAGTCAGTTAGTCACTAAAGCAGTCAGTCAGTCTCAGTCAGTCAGTCAGTCAGTCAGTCCAGTCCAGTCTCAGTCAGTCAGTCAGTCAGTCTCGGTCAGTCAGTCAGTCAGTCATTCAGTCAGTCAGGCAGTCAGGCAGTCAGTCAGTCGGTCAGCCTTATTCAGTCAGTCTGTCAGTCAGTCAGTCAGTCAGTCAGCCTTATTCAGTCAGTCTGTCAGTCATCCTTATTCAGTCAGTCTGTCAGTCAGTCAGTCGGTCAGTCCTGTCCAGTCAGTTAGTCAGTCAAGCAGTCAGTCAGGTAGTCAAGCAGTCAGTCAGTCAGTGTCAGTCAGTCATTTAGTCATTCAGTCAGTCAGTGAAATAGCCAGTCAGAGAGTCAAGCAGTCAGTCAGTCAGTCTCAGTCAGTCAGTTAGTCAGTCAGTCAGTCAGTCAGTCAGTCAGTCCAGTCTCAGTCAGTCAGGCAGTTAGTCAGTCAGTCTCGGTCAGTCAGTGAGTCAGTCAGTCAGTATCAGTCAGTCAGTGAGTCAGTCTGTCAGTCAGGCAGTATCAGTCAGGCAGTAAGACTCCGCTCGACAGAACTCCGATAGCCTAATGGCTAGACCGCTGGTCTTCCAAGCGAGTGGCCTGGGTTCAAATCCAAGCCGGAGCGAATATCTTCAATGTATATATTTCTTTTCTAATTTGAAAATTCTTTTTTTTTTCAATTTCTTTCCTTTGCAATTATTGATTATTTATGTAGGGAAGAAAATTCTGAGTCAGTTTAATTTTTCGACACGAAGATTTCAAAGTGTTTAAATAAACAATTACCAAGGTGCATTTTTTGTTTTTATTATATTTAAAACTCCCACCGACAGAGCTCCCATAGACTAATGGCTAGAGTGTTAGGCTTCCAAGCGAGTGGCCCTGGGTTCGAGTCCCAGCCTGAACGAAAATCTTCAATGTATACTTTTAGTTTCTAATTTGAAATTTCTTCTTCTTTTTTTTTTAATTTTTCTCTTTTGCGAATATTGATTATTTATGTAGGGAGAAAAATTCTGAGTCAGTTTAATTATTCGACCTGTAAATTTCAAAGTGTTTGAATCAATAATTACCAAGGTGCATTTTTTGTTTTTATTATATTTAAGACTTCCATCGACAGAGCTCCGATAGCCTAATGGCTAGACCGTTGGGTTCCTAGCGCGTGGTACTGGGTTCGAGTCCCGGCCGGAAAGGAAATCTTAAATGCAAATATTTTTTTCTAATTTTATAATTCTTTTTTTTTATTTTTCCCTTTTGCGAAGTCAGTCAGTCAGTCTGACAGTCAATCAGTCAAGCACTCAGTCATTCAGTCTCAGTCAGTCAGTCCAGTCAGTCAGTCACTCAGTCAGTCAGTTAGTCCTTCAGCCAGTCAGTCAAGCAGTCAGTCATTTAGTCTCAGTCAGTCAGTCATTCAGTCAGTCAGTCAGTCAGGCAGGCAGTCAGTCAGTCAGTCGGTCAGTCCTGTGCAGTCAGTTAGTCACTAAAGCAGTCAGTCAGTCTCAGTCAGTCAGTCAGTCAGTCAGTCCAGTCCAGTCTCAGTCAGTCAGTCTCGGTCAGTCAGTCAGTCAGTCATTCAGTCAGTCAGTCAGTCAGGCAGTCAGTCAGTCGGTCAGCCTTATTCAGTCAGTCTGTCAGTCAGTCAGCCTTATTCAGTCAGTCTGTCAGTCATCCTTATTCAGTCAGTCTGTCAGTCAGTCAGTCGGTCAGTCCTGTCCAGTCAGTTAGTCAGTCAAGCAGTCAGTCAGGTAGTCAAGCAGTCAGTCAGTCAGTGTCAGTCAGTCATTTAGTCATTCAGTCAGTCAGTGAAATAGCCAGTCAGAGAGTCAAGCAGTCAGTCAGTCAGTCTCAGTCAGTCAGTTAGTCCGTCAGTCAGTCAGTCAGTCAGTCAGTCCAGTCTCAGTCAGTCAGGCAGTTAGTCAGTCAGTCTCGGTCAGTCAGTGAGTCAGTCAGTCAGTATCAGTCAGTCAGTGAGTCAGTCTGTCAGTCAGGCAGTATCAGTCAGGCAGTAAGACTCCGCTCGACAGAACTCCGATAGCCTAATGGCTAGACCGCTGGTCTTCCAAGCGAATGGCCTGGGTTCGAGTCCCAGCCGGAGCGAATATCTTCAATGTATATATTTCTTTTCTAATTTGAAAATTCTTTTTTTTTTTTTCAATTTCTTTCCTTTGCAATTATTGATTATTTATGTAGGGAAGAAAATTCTGAGTCAGTTTAATTTTTCGACACGAAGATTTCAAAGTGTTTAAATAAACAATTACCAAGGTGCATTTTTTGTTTTTATTATATTTAAAACTCCCACCGACAGAGCTCCCATAGACTAATGGCTAGAGTGTTAGGCTTCCAAGCGAGTGGCCCTGGGTTCGAGTCCCAGCCTGAACGAAAATCTTCAATGTATACTTTTAGTTTCTAATTTGAAATTTCTTCTTCTTTTTTTTTTAATTTTTCTCTTTTGCGAATATTGATTATTTATGTAGGGAGAAAAATTCTGAGTCAGTTTAATTATTCGACCTGTAAATTTCAAAGTGTTTGAATCAATAATTACCAAGGTGCATTTTTTGTTTTTATTATATTTAAGACTTCCATCGACAGAGCTCCGATAGCCTAATGGCTAGACCGTTGGGTTCCAAGCGCGTGGTACTGGGTTCGAGTCCCGGCCGGAACGAAAATCTTCCATGTATATATTTCTCTTCTAATTTGAAGATTCTTTTTTTTTTCAATTTCTTTCTTTTGCAAATATGGATTATTTATGTACGGAAGAAAATTCTGAGTCAGTTTAATCATTCGACCTTCAGATTTCAAAGATTTTAGATCAATAATTACTAAGGTGCATTTTTTTTTTATTATAATTAAGACACCGATCAACAGAGATCCGATAGTATATTGGCGAGAGCGTTGGGCTTTCAAGAGTGTCGCCCTGGGTTCAAATCCCAGCCGGAAAGGAAATCTTAAATGCAAATATTTTTTTTCTAATTTTATAATTCTTTTTTTTTATTTTTCCCTTTTGCGAAGTCAGTCAGTCAGTCACTCAGTCAGTCAGTTAGTCCTTCAGCCAGTCAGTCAAGCAGTCAGTCATTTAGTCTCAGTCAGTCACTCAGTCAGTCAGTTAGTCCTTCAGCCAGTCAGTCAAGCAGTCAGTCATTTAGTCTCAGTCAGTCAGTCATTCAGTCTGTCAGTCAGTCAGGCAGTCAGTCAGTCAGTCAGTCAGTCGGTCAGTCCTGTGCAGTCAGTTAGTCGCTAAAGCAGTCAGTCAGTCTCAGTCAGTCAGTCAGTCAGTCAGTCCAGTCCAGTCTCAGTCAGTCAGGCAGTCAGGCAGTCAGTCAGTCGGTCAGCCTTATTCAGTCAGTCTGTCAGTCAGTCAGTCAGTCAGTCAGCCTTATTCAGTCAGTCTGTCAGTCATCCTTATTCAGTCAGTCTGTCAGTCAGTCAGTCGGTCAGTCCTGTCCAGTCAGTTAGTCAGTCAAGCAGTCAGTCAGGTAGTCAAGCAGTCAGTCAGTCAGTGTCAGTCAGTCATTTAGTCATTCAGTCAGTCAGTGAAATAGCCAGTCAGAGAGTCAAGCAGTCAGTCAGTCAGTCTCAGTCAGTCAGTTAGTCAGTCAGTCAGTCAGTCAGTCAGTCAGTCCAGTCTCAGTCAGTCAGGCAGTTAGTCAGTCAGTCTCGGTCAGTCAGTGAGTCAGTCAGTCAGTATCAGTCAGTCAGTGAGTCAGTCTGTCAGTCAGGCAGTATCAGTCAGGCAGTAAGACTCCGCTCGACAGAACTCCGATAGCCTAATGGCTAGACCGCTGGTCTTCCAAGCGAGTGGCCTGGGTTCAAATCCAAGCCGGAGCGAATATCTTCAATGTATATATTTCTTTTCTAATTTGAAAATTCTTTTTTTTTTCAATTTCTTTCCTTTGCAATTATTGATTATTTATGTAGGGAAGAAAATTCTGAGTCAGTTTAATTTTTCGACACGAAGATTTCAAAGTGTTTAAATAAACAATTACCAAGGTGCATTTTTTGTTTTTATTATATTTAAAACTCCCACCGACAGAGCTCCCATAGACTAATGGCTAGAGTGTTAGGCTTCCAAGCGAGTGGCCCTGGGTTCGAGTCCCAGCCTGAACGAAAATCTTCAATGTATACTTTTAGTTTCTAATTTGAAATTTCTTCTTCTTTTTTTTTTAATTTTTCTCTTTTGCGAATATTGATTATTTATGTAGGGAGAAAAATTCTGAGTCAGTTTAATTATTCGACCTGTAAATTTCAAAGTGTTTGAATCAATAATTACCAAGGTGCATTTTTTGTTTTTATTATATTTAAGACTTCCATCGACAGAGCTCCGATAGCCTAATGGCTAGACCGTTGGGTTCCTAGCGCGTGGTACTGGGTTCGAGTCCCGGCCGGAAAGGAAATCTTAAATGCAAATATTTTTTTCTAATTTTATAATTCTTTTTTTTTATTTTTCCCTTTTGCGAAGTCAGTCAGTCAGTCTGACAGTCAATCAGTCAAGCACTCAGTCATTCAGTCTCAGTCAGTCAGTCCAGTCAGTCAGTCACTCAGTCAGTCAGTTAGTCCTTCAGCCAGTCAGTCAAGCAGTCAGTCATTTAGTCTCAGTCAGTCAGTCATTCAGTCAGTCAGTCAGTCAGGCAGGCAGTCAGTCAGTCAGTCGGTCAGTCCTGTGCAGTCAGTTAGTCACTAAAGCAGTCAGTCAGTCTCAGTCAGTCAGTCAGTCAGTCAGTCCAGTCCAGTCTCAGTCAGTCAGTCTCGGTCAGTCAGTCAGTCAGTCATTCAGTCAGTCAGTCAGTCAGGCAGTCAGTCAGTCGGTCAGCCTTATTCAGTCAGTCTGTCAGTCAGTCAGCCTTATTCAGTCAGTCTGTCAGTCATCCTTATTCAGTCAGTCTGTCAGTCAGTCAGTCGGTCAGTCCTGTCCAGTCAGTTAGTCAGTCAAGCAGTCAGTCAGGTAGTCAAGCAGTCAGTCAGTCAGTGTCAGTCAGTCATTTAGTCATTCAGTCAGTCAGTGAAATAGCCAGTCAGAGAGTCAAGCAGTCAGTCAGTCAGTCTCAGTCAGTCAGTTAGTCCGTCAGTCAGTCAGTCAGTCAGTCAGTCCAGTCTCAGTCAGTCAGGCAGTTAGTCAGTCAGTCTCGGTCAGTCAGTGAGTCAGTCAGTCAGTATCAGTCAGTCAGTGAGTCAGTCTGTCAGTCAGGCAGTATCAGTCAGGCAGTAAGACTCCGCTCGACAGAACTCCGATAGCCTAATGGCTAGACCGCTGGTCTTCCAAGCGAATGGCCTGGGTTCGAGTCCCAGCCGGAGCGAATATCTTCAATGTATATATTTCTTTTCTAATTTGAAAATTCTTTTTTTTTTTTTCAATTTCTTTCCTTTGCAATTATTGATTATTTATGTAGGGAAGAAAATTCTGAGTCAGTTTAATTTTTCGACACGAAGATTTCAAAGTGTTTAAATAAACAATTACCAAGGTGCATTTTTTGTTTTTATTATATTTAAAACTCCCACCGACAGAGCTCCCATAGACTAATGGCTAGAGTGTTAGGCTTCCAAGCGAGTGGCCCTGGGTTCGAGTCCCAGCCTGAACGAAAATCTTCAATGTATACTTTTAGTTTCTAATTTGAAATTTCTTCTTCTTTTTTTTTTAATTTTTCTCTTTTGCGAATATTGATTATTTATGTAGGGAGAAAAATTCTGAGTCAGTTTAATTATTCGACCTGTAAATTTCAAAGTGTTTGAATCAATAATTACCAAGGTGCATTTTTTGTTTTTATTATATTTAAGACTTCCATCGACAGAGCTCCGATAGCCTAATGGCTAGACCGTTGGGTTCCAAGCGCGTGGTACTGGGTTCGAGTCCCGGCCGGAACGAAAATCTTCCATGTATATATTTCTCTTCTAATTTGAAGATTCTTTTTTTTTTCAATTTCTTTCTTTTGCAAATATGGATTATTTATGTACGGAAGAAAATTCTGAGTCAGTTTAATCATTCGACCTTCAGATTTCAAAGATTTTAGATCAATAATTACTAAGGTGCATTTTTTTTTTATTATAATTAAGACACCGATCAACAGAGATCCGATAGTATATTGGCGAGAGCGTTGGGCTTTCAAGAGTGTCGCCCTGGGTTCAAATCCCAGCCGGAAAGGAAATCTTAAATGCAAATATTTTTTTTCTAATTTTATAATTCTTTTTTTTTATTTTTCCCTTTTGCGAAGTCAGTCAGTCAGTCACTCAGTCAGTCAGTTAGTCCTTCAGCCAGTCAGTCAAGCAGTCAGTCATTTAGTCTCAGTCAGTCACTCAGTCAGTCAGTTAGTCCTTCAGCCAGTCAGTCAAGCAGTCAGTCATTTAGTCTCAGTCAGTCAGTCATTCAGTCTGTCAGTCAGTCAGGCAGTCAGTCAGTCAGTCAGTCAGTCGGTCAGTCCTGTGCAGTCAGTTAGTCGCTAAAGCAGTCAGTCAGTCTCAGTCAGTCAGTCAGTCAGTCAGTCCAGTCCAGTCTCAGTTAGTCAGTCAGTCAGTCTCGGTCAGTCAGTCAGTCAGTCATTCAGTCAGTCAGTCAGTCAAGCAGTCAGTCAGTCAGTCAGCCTTATTCAGTCAGTCTGTCAGTCATCCTTATTCAGTCAGTCTGTCAGTCATCCTTATTCAGTCAGTCTGTCAGTCAGTCAGTCGGTCAGTCCTGTCCAGTCAGTTAGTCAGTCAAGCAGTCAGTCAGGTAGTCAAGCAGTCAGTCAGTCAGTGTCAGTCAGTCATTTAGTCATTCAGTCAGTCAGTGAAATAGCCAGTCAGAGAGTCAAGCAGTCAGTCAGTCAGTCTCAGTCAGTCAGTTAGTCAGTCAGTCAGTCAGTCAGTCAGTCAGTCAGTCCAGTCTCAGTCAGTCAGGCAGTTAGTCAGTCAGTATCAGTCAGTCAGTGAGTCAGTCTGTCAGTCAGGCAGTATCAGTCAGGCAGTAAGACTCCGCTCGACAGAACTCCGATAGCCTAATGGCTAGACCGCTGGTCTTCCAAGCGAGTGGCCTGGGTTCGAGACCCAGTCGGAGCGAATATCTTCAATGTATATATTTCTTTTCTAATTTAAAAATTCTTTTTTTTTTCAATTTCTTTACTTTGCAATTATTGATTATTTATGTAGGGAAGAAAATTCTGAGTCAGTTTAATTATTCGACACGAAGATTTCAAAGTGTTTAAATAAACAATTACCAAGGTGCATTTTTTGTTTTTATTATATTTAAAACTCCCACCGACAGAGCTCCCATAGACTAATGGCTAGAGTGTTAGGCTTCCAAGCGAGTGGCCCTGGGTTCGAGTCCCAGCCTGAACGAAAATCTTCAATGTATACTTTTAGTTTCTAATTTGAAATTTCTTCTTCTTTTTTTTTAAATTTTTCTCTTTTTCGAATATTGATTATTTATGTAGGGAGAAAAATTCTGAGTCAGTTTAATTATTCGACCTGTAAATTTCAAAGTGTTTGAATCAATAATTACCAAGGTGCATTTTTTGTTTTTATTATATTTAAGACTTCCATCGACAGAGCTCCGATAGCCTAATGGCTAGACCGGTGGGTTCCTAGCGCGTGGTACTGGGTTCGAGTCCAGGCCGGAAAGGAAATCTTAAATGCAAATATTTTTTTCTAATTTTATAATTCTTTTTTTTTTTATTTTTCCCTTTTGCGAAGTCAGTCAGTCAGTCTGACAGTCAATCAGTCAAGCACTCAGTCATTCAGTCTCAGTCAGTCAGTCCAGTCAGTCAGTCACTCAGTCAGTCAGTTAGTCCTTCAGCCAGTCAGTCAAGCAGTCAGTCGTTTAGTCTCAGTCAGTCAGTCAGGCAGTCAGTCAGTCAGTCAGGCAGTCAGTCAGTCAGTCAGTCGGTCAGTCCTGTGTAGTCAGTTAGTCACTAAAGCAGTCAGTCAGTCTCAGTCAGTCAGTCAGTCAGTCAGTCCAGTCCAGTCTCAGTCAGTCAGTCAGTCAGTCTCGGTCAGTCAGTCAGTCAGTCATTCAGTCAGTCAGTCAGTCAGGCAGTCAGTCAGTCGGTCAGCCTTATTCAGTCAGTCTGTCAGTCAGTCAGCCTTATTCAGTCAGTCTGTCAGTTATCCTTATTCAGTCAGTCTGTCAGTCAGTCAGTCGGTCAGTCCTGTCCAGTCAGTTAGTCAGTCAAGCAGTCAGTCAGGTAGTCAAGCAGTCAGTCAGTCAGTGTCAGTCAGTCATTTAGTCATTCAGTCAGTCAGTGAAATAGCCAGTCAGAGAGTCAAGCAGTCAGTCAGTCAGTCTCAGTCAGTCAGTTAGTCCGTCAGTCAGTCAGTCAGTCAGTCAGTCCAGTCTCAGTCAGTCAGGCAGTTAGTCAGTCAGTCTCGGTCAGTCAGTGATTCAGTCAGTCAGTATCAGTCAGTCAGTGAGTCAGTCTGTCAGTCAGGCAGTATCAGTCAGGCAGTAAGACTCCGCTCGACAGAACTCCGATAGCCTAATGGCTAGACCGCTGGTCTTCCAAGCGAGTGGCCTGGGTTCGAGTCCCAGCCGGAGCGAATATCTTCAATGTATATATTTCTTTTCTAATTTGAAAATTCTTTTTTTTTTCAATTTCTTTCCTTTGCAATTATTGATTATTTATGTAGGGAAGAAAATTCTGAGTCAGTTTAATTGTTCGACACGAAGATTTCAAAGTGTTTAAATAAACAATTACCAAGGTGCATTTTTTGTTTTTATTATATTTAAAACTCCCACCGACAGAGCTCCCATAGACTAATGGCTAGAGTGTTAGGCTTCCAAGCGAGTGGCCCTGGGTTCGAGTCCCAGCCTGAACGAAAATCTTCAATGTATACTTTTAGTTTCTAATTTGAAATTTCTTCTTCTTTTTTTTTAATTTTTCTCTTTTGCGAATATTGATTTTTTATGTAGGGAGAAAAATTCTGAGTCAGTTTAATTATTCGACCTGTAAATTTCAAAGTGTTTGAACAATAATTACCAAGGTGCATTTTTTGTTTTTATTATATTTAAGACTTCCATCGACAGAGCTCCGATAGCCTAATGGCTAGACCGTTGGGTTCCTAGCGCGTGGTACTGGGTTCGAGTCCCGGCCGGAAAGGAAATCTTAAATGCAAATATTTTTTTCTAATTTTATAATTCATTTTTTTTTATTTTTCCCTTTTGCGAAGTCAGTCAGTCAGTCTGACAGTCAATCAGTCAAGCACTCAGTCATTCAGTCTCAGTCAGTCAGTCCAGTCAGTCAGTCACTCAGTCAGTCAGTTAGTCCTTCAGCCAGTCAGTCAAGCAGTCAGTCATTTAGTCTCAGTCAGTCAGTCATTCAGTCAGTCAGTCAGTCAGGCAGTCAGTCAGTCAGTCGGTCAGTCCTGTGCAGTCAGTTAGTCACTAAAGCAGTCAGTCAGTCTCAGTCAGTCAGTCAGTCAGTCAGTCCAGTCCAGTCTCAGTCAGTCAGTCTCGGTCAGTCAGTCAGTCAGTCATTCAGTCAGTCAGTCAGTCAGGCAGTCAGTCAGTCGGTCAGTCCTGTCCAGTCAGTTAGTCAGTCAAGCAGTCAGTCAGGTAGTCAAGCAGTCAGTCAGTCAGTGTCAGTCAGTCATTTAGTCATTCAGTCAGTCAGTGAAATAGCCAGTCAGAGAGTCAAGCAGTCAGTCAGTCAGTCTGAGTCAGTCAGTTAGTCAGTCAGTCAGTCAGTCAGTCAGTCAGTCCAGTCTCAGTCAGTCAGGCAGTTAGTCAGTCAGTCTCGGTCAGTCAGTGAGTCAGTCAGTCAGTATCAGTCAGTCAGTGAGTCAGTCTGTCAGTCAGGCAGTATCAGTCAGGCAGTAAGACTCCGCTCGACAGAACTCCGATAGCCTAATGGCTAGACCGCTGGTCTTCCAAGCGAGTGGCCTGGGTTCGAGTCCCAGCCGGAGCGAATATCTTCAATGTATATATTTCTTTTCTAATTTGAAAATTCTTTTTTTTTTCAATTTCTTTCCTTTGCAATTATTGATTATTTATGTAGGGATGAAAATTCTGAGTCAGTTTAATTTTTCGACACGAAGATTTCAAAGTGTTTAAATAAACAATTACCAAGGTGCATTTTTTGTTTTTATTATATTTAAAACTCCCACCGACAGAGCTCCCATAGACTAATGGCTAGAGTGTTAGGCTTCCAAGCGAGTGGCCCTGGGTTCGATTCCCAGCCTGAACGAAAATCTTCAGTGTATACTTTTAGTTTCTAATTTGAAATTTCTTCTTCTTTTTTTTTAATTTTTCTCTTTTGCGAATATTGATTATTTATGTAGGGAGAAAAATTCTGAGTCAGTTTAATTATTCGACCTGTAAATTTCAAAGTGTTTGAATCAATAATTACCAAGGTGCATTTTTTGTTTTTATTATATTTAAGACTTCCATCGACAGAGCTCCGATAGCCTAATGGCTAGACCGTTGGGTTCCAAGCGCGTGGTACTGGGTTCGAGTCCCGGCCGGAACGAAAATCTTCCATGTATATATTTCTCTTCTAATTTGAAGATTCTTTTTTTTTCAATTTCTTTCTTTTGCAAATATGGATTATTTATGTACGGAAGAAAATTCTGAGTCAGTTTAATCATTCGACCTTTAGATTTCAAAGATTTTAGATCAATAATTACTAAGGTGCATTTTTTGTTTTAATTATAATTAAGACACCGATCAACAGAGATCCGATAGTATATTGGCGAGAGCGTTGGGCTTCCATGAGTGTCGCCCTGGGTTCAAATCCCAGCCGGAAAGGAAATCTTAAATGCAAATATTTTTTTCTAATTTTATAATTCTTTTTTTTTTATTTTTCCCTTTTGCGAAGTCAGTCAGTCAGTCTGACAGTCAATCAGTCAAGCACTCAGTCATTCAGTCTCAGTCAGTCAGTCAGTCACTCAGTCAGTCAGTTAGTCCTTCAGCCAGTCAGTCAAGCAGTCAGTCATTTAGTCTCAGTCAGTCAGTCATTCAGTCAGTCAGTCAGTCAGGCAGTCAGTCAGTCAGTCAGTCGGTCAGTCCTGTGCAGTCAGTTAGTCACTAAAGCAGTCAGTCAGTCTCAGTCAGTCAGTCAGTCAGTCAGTCCAGTCCAGTCTCAGTCAGTCAGTCAGTCAGTCTCGGTCAGTCAGTCAGTCAGTCATTCAGTCAGTCAGTCAGTCAGGCAGTCAGTCAGTCGGTCAGCCTTATTCAGTCAGTCTGTCAGTCAGTCAGTCAGTCAGCCTTATTCAGTCAGTCTGTCAGTCAGTCTGTCAGTCATCCTTATTCAGTCAGTCTGTCAGTCAGTCAGTCGGTCTGTCCTGTCCAGTCAGTTAGTCAGTCAAGCAGTCAGTCAGGTAGTCAAGCAGTCAGTCAGTCAGTGTCAGTCAGTCATTTAGTTATTCAGTCAGTCAGTGAAATAGCCAGTCAGAGAGTCAAGCAGTCAGTCAGTCAGTCTCAGTCAGTCAGTTAGTCAGTCAGTCAGTCAGTCAGTCAGTCAGTCCAGTCTCAGTCAGTCAGGCAGTTAGTCAGTCAGTCTCGGTCAGTCAGTGAGTCAGTCAGTCAGTATCAGTCAGTCAGTGAGTCAGTCTGTCAGTCAGGCAGTATCATTCAGGCAGTAAGACTCCGCTCGACAGAACTCCGATAGCCTAATGGCTAGACCGCTGGTCTTCCAAGCGAGTGGCCTGGGTTCGAGTCCCAGCCGGAGCGAATATCTTCAATGTATATATTTCTTTTCTAATTTGAAAATTCTTTTTTTTTTCAATTTCTTTCCTTTGCAATTATTGATTATTTATGTAGGGAAGAAAATTCTGAGTCAGTTTAATTTTTCGACACGAAGATTTCAAAGTGTTTAAATAAACAATTACCAAGGTGCATTTTTTGTTTTTATTATATTTAAAACTCCCACCGACAGAGCTCCCATAGACTAATGGCTAGAGTGTTAGGCTTCCAAGCGAGTGGCCCTGGGTTCGAGTCCCAGCCTGAACGAAAATCTTCAATGTATACTTTTAGTTTATAATTTGAAATTTCTTCTTCTTTTTTTTTTTAATTTTTCTCTTTTGCGAATATTGATTATTTATGTAGGGAGAAAAATTCTGAGTCAGTTTAATTATTCGACCTGTAAATTTCAAAGTGTTTGAATCAATAATTACCAAGGTGCATTTTTTGTTTTTATTATATTTAAGACTTCCATCGACAGAGCTCCGATAGCCTAATGGCTAGACCGTTGGGTTCCAAGCGCGTGGTACTGGGTTCGAGTCCCGGCCGGAACGAAAATCTTCCATGTATATATTTCTCTTCTAATTTGAAGATTCTTTTTTTTTTTCAATTTCTTTCTTTTGCAAATATGGATTATTTATGTACGGAAGAAAATTCTGAGTCAGTTTAATCATTCGACCTTTAGATTTCAAAGATTTTAGATCAATAATTACTAAGGTGCATTTTTTGTTTTTATTATAATTAAGACACCGATCAACAGAGATCCGATAGTATATTGGCGAGAGCGTTGGGCTTCCATGAGTGTCGCCCTGGGTTCAAATCCCAGCCGGAAAGGAAATCTTAAATGCAAATATTTTTTTTCTAATTTTATAATTCTTTTTTTTTATTTTTCCCTTTTGCGAAGTCAGTCAGTCAGTCTGACAGTCAATCAGTCAAGCACTCAGTCATTCAGTCTCAGTCAGTCAGTTCAGTCAGTCAGTCACTCAGTCAGTCAGTTAGTCCTTCAGCCAGTCAGTCAAGCAGTCAGTCATTTAGTCTCAGTCAGTCAGTCATTCAGTCTCAGTCAGTCAGTCATTCAGTCTGTCAGTCAGTCAGGCAGTCAGTCAGTCAGTCAGTCGGTCAGTCCTGTGCAGTCAGTTAGTCACTAAAGCAGTCAGTCAGTCTCAGTCAGTCAGTCAGTCAGTCAGTCCAGTCCAGTCTCAGTCAGTCAGTCAGTCAGTCTCGGTCAGTCAGTCAGTCAGTCATTCAGTCAGTCAGTCAGTCAGGCAGTCAGTCAGTCGGTCAGCCTTATTCAGTCAGTCTGTCAGTCAGTCAGTCAGTCAGTCAGCCTTATTCAGTCAGTCTGTCAGTCATCCTTATTCAGTCAGTCTGTCAGTCAGTCAGTCGGTCAGTCCTGTCCAGTCAGTTAGTCAGTCAAGCAGTCAGTCAGGTAGTCAAGCAGTCAGTCAGTCAGTGTCAGTCAGTCATTTAGTCATTCAGTCAGTCAGTGAAATAGCCAGTCAGAGAGTCAAGCAGTCAGTCAGTCAGTCTCAGTCAGTCAGTTAGTCAGTCAGTCAGTCAGTCAGTCAGTCAGTCCAGTCTCAGTCAGTCAGGCAGTTAGTCAGTCAGTCTCGGTCAGTCAGTGAGTCAGTCAGTCAGTATCAGTCAGTCAGTGAGTCAGTCTGTCAGTCAGGCAGTATCAGTCAGGCAGTAAGACTCCGCTCGACAGAACTCCGATAGCCTAATGGCTAGACCGCTGGTCTTCCAAGCGAGTGGCCTGGGTTCGAGTCCCAGCCGGAGCGAATATCTTCAATGTATATATTTCTTTTCTAATTTGAAAATTCTTTTTTTTTTCAATTTCTTTCCTTTGCAATTATTGATTATTTATGTAGGGAAGAAAATTCTGAGTCAGTTTAATTTTTCGACACGAAGATTTCAAAGTGTTTAAATAAACAATTACCAAGGTGCATTTTTTGTTTTTATTATATTTAAAACTCCCACCGACAGAGCTCCCATAGACTAATGGCTAGAGTGTTAGGCTTCCAAGCGAGTGGCCCTGGGTTCGAGTCCCAGCCTGAACGAAAATCTTCAATGTATACTTTTAGTTTCTAATTTGAAATTTCTTCTTCTTTTTTTTTTAATTTTTCTCTTTTGCGAATATTGATTATTTATGTAGGGAGAAAAATTCTGAGTCAGTTTAATTATTCGACCTGTAAATTTCAAAGTGTTTGAATCAATAATTACCAAGGTGCATTTTTTGTTTTTATTATATTTAAGACTTCCATCGACAGAGCTCCGATAGCCTAATGGCTAGACCGTTGGGTTCCTAGCGCGTGGTACTGGGTTCGAGTCCCGGCCGGAAAGGAAATCTTAAATGCAAATATTTTTTTCTAATTTTATAATTCTTTTTTTTTTATTTTTCCCTTTTTCGAAGTCAGTCAGTCAGTCTGACAGTCAATCAGTCAAGCACTCAGTCATTCAGTCTCAGTCAGTCAGTCCAGTCAGTCAGTCACTCAGTCAGTCAGTTAGTCCTTCAGCCAGTCAGTCAAGCAGTCAGTCATTTAGTCTCAGTCAGTCAGTCATTCAGTCAGTCAGTCAGTCAGGCAGTCAGTCAGTCAGTCAGTCGGTCAGTCCTGTGCAGTCAGTTAGTCACTAAAGCAGTCAGTCAGTCTCAGTCAGTCAGTCAGTCAGTCAGTCCAGTCCAGTCTCAGTCAGTCAGTCAGTCAGTCTCGGTCAGTCAGTCAGTCAGTCATTCAGTCAGTCAGTCAGTCAGGCAGTCAGTCAGTCGGTCAGCCTTATTCAGTCAGTCTGTCAGTCAGTCAGTCAGTCAGCCTTATTCAGTCAGTCTGTCAGTCATCCTTATTCAGTCAGTCTGTCAGTCAGTCAGTCGGTCAGTCCTGTCCAGTCAGTTAGTCAGTCAAGCAGTCAGTCAGGTAGTCAAGCAGTCAGTCAGTCAGTGTCAGTCAGTCATTTAGTCATTCAGTCAGTCAGTGAAATAGCCAGTCAGAGAGTCAAGCAGTCAGTCAGTCAGTCTCAGTCAGTCAGTTAGTCCGTCAGTCAGTCAGTCAGTCAGTCAGTCCAGTCTCAGTCAGTCAGGCAGTTAGTCAGTCAGTCTCGGTCAGTCAGTGATTCAGTCAGTCAGTATCAGTCAGTCAGTGAGTCAGTCTGTCAGTCAGGCAGTATCAGTCAGGCAGTAAGACTCCGCTCGACAGAACTCCGATAGCCTAATGGCTAGACCGCTGGTCTTCCAAGCGAGTGGCCTGGGTTCGAGTCCCAGCCGGAGCGAATATCTTCAATGTATATATTTCTTTTCTAATTTGAAAATTCTTTTTTTTTTCAATTTCTTTCCTTTGCAATTATTGATTATTTATGTAGGGAAGAAAATTCTGAGTCAGTTTAATTTTTCGACACGAAGATTTCAAAGTGTTTAAATAAACAATTACCAAGGTGCATTTTTTGTTTTTATTATATTTAAAACTCCCACCGACAGAGCTCCCATAGACTAGTGGCTAGAGTGTTAGGCTTCCAAGCGAGTGGCCCTGGGTTCGAGTCCCAGCCTGAACGAAAATCTTCAATGTATACTTTTAGTTTCTAATTTGAAATTTCTTCTTCTTTTTTTTTTAATTTTTCTCTTTTGCGAATATTGATTATTTATGTAGGGAGAAAAATTCTGAGTCAGTTTAATTATTCGACCTGTAAATTTCAAAGTGTTTGAATCAATAATTACCAAGGTGCATTTTTTGTTTTTATTATATTTAAGACTTCCATTGACAGAGCTCCGATAGCCTAATGGCTAGACCGTTGGGTTCCAAGCGCGTGGTACTGGGTTCGAGTCCCGGCCGGAACGAAAATCTTCCATGTATATATTTCTCTTCTAATTTGAAGATTCTTTTTTTTTTTCAATTTCTTTCTTTTGCAAATATGGATTATTTATGTACGGAAGAAAATTCTGAGTCAGTTTAATCATTCGACCTTCAGATTTCAAAGATTTTAGATCAATAATTACTAAGGTGCATTTTTTTTTTATTATAATTAAGACACCGATCAACAGAGATCCGATAGTATATTGGCGAGAGCGTTGGGCTTCCAAGAGTGTCGCCCTGGGTTCAAATCCCAGCCGGAAAGGAAATCTTAAATGCAAATATTTTTTTTCTAATTTTATAATTCTTTTTTTTTATTTTTCCCTTTTGCGAAGTCAGTCAGTCAGTCACTCAGTCAGTCAGTTAGTCCTTCAGCCAGTCAGTCAAGCAGTCAGTCATTTAGTCTCAGTCAGTCACTCAGTCAGTCAGTTAGTCCTTCAGCCAGTCAGTCAAGCAGTCAGTCATTTAGTCTCAGTCAGTCAGTCATTCAGTCTGTCAGTCAGTCAGGCAGTCAGTCAGTCGGTCAGTCCTGTGCAGTCAGTTAGTCGCTAAAGCAGTCAGTCAGTCTCAGTCAGTCAGTCAGTCAGTCAGTCCAGTCCAGTCTCAGTCAGTCAGTCAGTCAGTCTCGGTCAGTCAGTCAGTCAGTCATTCAGTCAGTCAGTCAGTCAAGCAGTCAGTCAGTCAGTCAGCCTTATTCAGTCAGTCTGTCAGTCATCCTTATTCAGTCAGTCTGTCAGTCATCCTTATTCAGTCAGTCTGTCAGTCAGTCAGTCGGTCAGTCCTGTCCAGTCAGTTAGTCAGTCAAGCAGTCAGTCAGGTAGTCAAGCAGTCAGTCAGTCAGTGTCAGTCAGTCATTTAGTCATTCAGTCAGTCAGTGAAATAGCCAGTCAGAGAGTCAAGCAGTCAGTCAGTCAGTCTCAGTCAGTCAGTTAGTCAGTCAGTCAGTCAGTCAGTCAGTCAGTCCAGTCTCAGTCAGTCAGGCAGTTAGTCAGTCAGTCTCGGTCAGTCAGTGGGTCAGTCAGTCAGTATCAGTCAGTCAGTGAGTCAGTCTGTCAGTCAGGCAGTATCAGTCAGGCAGTAAGACTCCGCTCGACAGAACTCCGATAGCCTAATGGCTAGACCGCTGGTCTTCCAAGCGAGTGGCCTGGGTTCGAGACCCAGCCGGAGCGAATATCTTCAATGTATATATTTCTTTTCTAATTTGAAAATTCTTTTTTTTTTTTCAATTTCTTTACTTTGCAATTATTGATTATTTATGTAGGGAAGAAAATTCTGAGTCAGTTTAATTATTCGACACGAAGATTTCAAAGTGTTTAAATAAACAATTACCAAGGTGCATTTTTTGTTTTTATTATATTTAAAACTCCCACCGACAGAGCTCCCATAGACTAATGGCTAGAGTGTTAGGCTTCCAAGCGAGTGGCCCTGGGTTCGAGTCCCAGCCTGAACGAAAATCTTCAATGTATACTTTTAGTTTCTAATTTGAAATTTCTTCTTCTTTTTTTTTAAATTTTTCTCTTTTTCGAATATTGATTATTTATGTAGGGAGAAAAATTCTGAGTCAGTTTAATTATTCGACCTGTAAATTTCAAAGTGTTTGAATCAATAATTACCAAGGTGCATTTTTTGTTTTTATTATATTTAAGACTTCCATCGACAGAGCTCCGATAGCCTAATGGCTAGACCGTTGGGTTCCTAGCGCGTGGTACTGGGTTCGAGTCCCGGCCGGAAAGGAAATCTTAAATGCAAATATTTTTTTCTAATTTTATAATTCTTTTATTTTATTTTTCCCTTTTGCGAAGTCAGTCAGTCAGTCTGACAGTCAATCAGTCAAGCACTCAGTCATTCAGTCTCAGTCAGTCAGTCCAGTCAGTCAGTCACTCAGTCAGTCAGTTAGTCCTTCAGCCAGTCAGTCAAGCAGTCAGTCATTTAGTCTCAGTCAGTCAGTCAGGCAGTCAGTCAGTCAGTCAGGCAGTCAGTCAGTCAGTCAGTCGGTCAGTCCTGTGTAGTCAGTTAGTCACTAAAGCAGTCAGTCAGTCTCAGTCAGTCAGTCAGTCAGTCAGTCCAGTCCAGTCTCAGTCAGTCAGTCAGTCAGTCTCGGTCAGTCAGTCAGTCAGTCATTCAGTCAGTCAGTCAGTCAGGCAGTCAGTCAGTCGGTCAGCCTTATTCAGTCAGTCTGTCAGTCAGTCAGTCAGTCAGCCTTATTCAGTCAGTCTGTCAGTTATCCTTATTCAGTCAGTCTGTCAGTCAGTCAGTCGGTCAGTCCTGTCCAGTCAGTTAGTCAGTCAAGCAGTCAGTCAGGTAGTCAAGCAGTCAGTCAGTCAGTGTCAGTCAGTCATTTAGTCATTCAGTCAGTCAGTGAAATAGCCAGTCAGAGAGTCAAGCAGTCAGTCAGTCAGTCTCAGTCAGTCAGTTAGTCAGTCAGTCAGTCAGTCAGTCAGTCAGTCCAGACTCAGTCAGTCAGGCAGTTAGTCAGTCAGTCTCGGTCAGTCAGTGAGTCAGTCAGTCAGTATCAGTCAGTCATGAGTCAGTCTGTCAGTCAGGCAGTATCAGTCAGGCAGTAAGACTCCGCTCGACAGAACTCTGATAGCCTAATGGCTAGACCGCTGGTCTTCCAAGCGAGTGGCCTGGGTTCGAGTCCCAGCCGGAGCGAATATCTTCAATGTATATATTTCTTTTCTAATTTGAAAATTCTTTTTTTTTTCAATTTCTTTCCTTTGCAATTATTGATTATTTATGTAGGGAAGAAAATTCTGAGTCAGTTTAATTTTTCGACACGAAGATTTCAAAGTGTTTAAATAAACAATTACCAAGGTGCATTTTTTGTTTTTATTGTATTTAAAACTCCCACCGACAGAGCTCCCATAGACTAATGGCTAGAGTGTTAGGCTTCCAAGCGAGTGGCCCTGGGTTCGAGTCCCAGCCTGAACGAAAATCTTCAATGTATACTTTTAGTTTCTAATTTGAAATTTCTTCTTCTTTTTTTTTAATTTTTCTCTTTTGCGAATATTGATTTTTTATGTAGGGAGAAAAATTCTGAGTCAGTTTAATTATTCGACCTGTAAATTTCAAAGTGTTTGAACAATAATTACCAAGGTGCATTTTTTGTTTTTATTATATTTAAGACTTCCATCGTCAGAGCTCCGATAGCCTAATGGCTAGACCGTTGGGTTCCTAGCGCGTGGTACTGGGTTCGAGTCCCGGCCGGAAAGGAAATCTTAAATGCAAATATTTTTTTCTAATTTTATAATTCCTTTTTTTTTATTTTTCCCTTTTGCGAAGTCAGTCAGTCAGTCTGACAGTCAATCAGTCAAGCACTCAGTCATTCAGTCTCAGTCAGTCAGTCCAGTCAGTCAGTCACTCAGTCAGTCAGTTAGTCCTTCAGCCAGTCAGTCAAGCAGTCAGTCATTTAGTCTCAGTCAGTCAGTCATTCAGTCAGTCAGTCAGTCAGGCAGTCAGTCAGTCAGTCGGTCAGTCCTGTGCAGTCAGTTAGTCACTAAAGCAGTCAGTCAGTCTCAGTCAGTCAGTCAGTCAGTCAGTCCAGTCCAGTCTCAGTCAGTCAGTCAGTCAGTCTCGGTCAGTCAGTCAGTCAGTCATTCAGTCAGTCAGGCAGTCAGTCAGTCGGTCAGCCTTATTCAGTCAGTCTGTCAGTCAGTCAGTCAGTCAGCCTTATTCAGTCAGTCTGTCAGTCATCCTTATTCAGTCAGTCTGTCAGTCAGTCAGTCGGTCAGTCCTGTCCAGTCAGTTAGTCAGTCAAGCAGTCAGTCAGGTAGTCAAGCAGTCAGTCAGTCAGTGTCAGTCAGTCATTTAGTCATTCAGTCAGTCAGTGAAATAGCCAGTCAGAGAGTCAAGCAGTCAGTCAGTCAGTCTCAGTCAGTCAGTCAGTCAGTCAGGCAGTCAGTCAGTCAGTCGGTCAGTCCTGTGCAGTCAGTTAGTCACTAAAGCAGTCAGTCAGTCTCAGTCAGTCAGTCAGTCAGTCAGTCCAGTCCAGTCTCAGTCAGTCAGTCAGTCAGTCTCGGTCAGTCAGTCAGTCAGTCATTCAGTCAGTCAGGCAGTCAGTCAGTCGGTCAGCCTTATTCAGTCAGTCTGTCAGTCAGTCAGTCAGTCAGCCTTATTCAGTCAGTCTGTCAGTCATCCTTATTCAGTCAGTCTGTCAGTCAGTCAGTCGGTCAGTCCTGTCCAGTCAGTTAGTCAGTCAAGCAGTCAGTCAGGTAGTCAAGCAGTCAGTCAGTCAGTGTCAGTCAGTCATTTAGTCATTCAGTCAGTCAGTGAAATAGCCAGTCAGAGAGTCAAGCAGTCAGTCAGTCAGTCTCAGTCAGTCAGTTAGTCAGTCAGTCAGTCAGTCAGTCCGTCCAGTCTCAGTCAGTCAGGCAGTTAGTCAGTCAGTCTCGTCAGTCAGTGAGTCAGTCAGTCAGTATCAGTCAGTCAGTGAGTCAGTCTGTCGGTCAGGCAGTATCAGTCAGGCAGTAAGACTCCGCTCGACAGAACTCCGATAGCCTAATGGCTAGACCGCTGGTCTTCCAAGCGAGTGGCCTGGGTTCGAGTCCCAGCCGGAGCGAATATCTTCAATGTATATATTTCTTTTCTAATTTGAAAATTCTTTTTTTTTTTCAATTTCTTTCCTTTGCAATTATTGATTATTTATGTAGGGAAGAAAATTCTGTGTCAGTTTAATTTTTCGACACGAAGATTTCAAAGTGTTTAAATAAACAATTACCAAGGTGCATTTTTTGTTTTTATTATATTTAAAACTCCCACCGACAGAGCTCCCATAGACTAATGGCTAGAGTGTAAGGCTTCCAAGCGAGTGGCCCTGGGTTCGAGTCCCAGCCTGAACGAAAATCTTCAATGTATACTTTTAGTTTCTAATTTGAAATTTCTTCTTCTTTTTTTTTTAATTTTTCTCTTTTGCGAATATTGATTATTTATGTAGGGAGAAAAATTCTGAGTCAGTTTAATTATTCGACCTGTAAATTTCAAAGTGTTTGAATCAATAATTACCAAGGTGCATTTTTTGTTTTTATTATATTTAAGACTTCCATCGACAGAGCTCCGATAGCCTAATGGCTAGACCGTTGGGTTCCAAGCGCGTGGTACTGGGTTCGAGTCCCGGCCGGAACGAAAATCTTCCATGTATATATTTCTCTTCTAATTTGAAGATTCTTTTTTTTTTCAATTTCTTTCTTTTGCAAATATGGATTATTTATGTACGGAAGAAAATTCTGAGTCAGTTTAATCATTCGACCTTCAGATTTCAAAGATTTTAGATCAATAATTACTAACGTGCATTTTTTGTTTTTATTATAATTAAGACACCGATCAACAGAGATCCGATAGTATATTGGCGAGAGCGTTGGGCTTCCAAGAGTGTCGCCCTGGGTTCAAATCCCAGCCGGAAAGGAAATCTTAAATGCAAATATTTTTTTCTAATTTTATAATTCTTTTTTTTTTATTTTTCCCTTTTGCGAAGTCAGTCAGTCAGTCTGACAGTCAATCAGTCAAGCACTCAGTCATTCAGTCTCAGTCAGTCAGTCCAGTCAGTCAGTCACTCAGTCAGTCAGTTAGTCCTTCAGCCAGTCAGTCAAGCAGTCAGTCATTTAGTCTCAGTCAGCCAGTCATTCAGTCAGTCAGTCAGTCAGGCAGTCAGTCAGTCAGTCAGTCGGTCAGTCCTGTGCAGTCAGTTAGTCACTAAAGCAGTCAGTCAGTCTCAGTCAGTCAGTCAGTCAGTCAGTCCAGTCCAGTCTCAGTCAGTCAGTCAGTCAGTCTCGGTCAGTCAGTCAGTCAGTCATTCAGTCAGTCAGTCAGTCAGGCAGTCAGTCAGTCGGTCAGCCTTATTCAGTCAGTCTGTCAGTCAGTCAGTCAGTCAGTCAGCCTTATTCTGTCAGTCTGTCAGTCATCCTTATTCAGTCAGTCTGTCAGTCAGTCAGTCGGTCAGTCCTGTCCAGTCAGTTAGTCAGTCAAGCAGTCAGTCAGGTAGTCAAGCAGTCAGTCAGTCAGTGTCAGTCAGTCATTTAGTCATTCAGTCAGTCAGTGAAATAGCCAGTCAGAGAGTCAAGCAGTCAGTCAGTCAGTCTCAGTCAGTCAGTTAGTCAGTCAGTCAGTCAGTCAGTCAGTCAGTCCAGTCTCAGTCAGTCAGGCAGTTAGTCAGTCAGTCTCGGTCAGGCAGTGAGTCAGTCTGTCAGTATCAGTCAGTCAGTGAGTCAGTCTGTCAGTCAGGCAGTATCAGTCAGGCAGTAAGACTCCGCTCGACAGAACTCCGATAGCCTAATGGCTAGACCGCTGGTCTTCCAAGCGAGTGGCCTGGGTTCGAGTCCCAGCCGGAGCGAATATCTTCAATGTATATATTTCTTTTCTAATTTGAAAATTCTTTTTTTTTTTCAATTTCTTTCCTTTGCAATTATTGATTATTTATGTAGGGAAGAAAATTCTGAGTCAGTTTAATTTTTCGACACGAAGATTTCAAAGTGTTTAAATAAACAATTACCAAGGTGCATTTTTTGTTTTTATTATATTTAAAACTCCCACCGACAGAGCTCCCATAGACTAATGGCTAGAGTGTTAGGCTTCCAAGCGAGTGGCCCTGGGTTCGAGTCCCAGCCTGAACGAAAATCTTCAATGTATACTTTTAGTTTCTAATTTGAAATTTCTTCTTCTTTTTTTTTTAATTTTTCTCTTTTGCGAATATTGATTATTTATGTAGGGAGAAAAATTCTGAGTCAGTTTAATTATTCGACCTGTAAATTTCAAAGTGTTTGAATCAATAATTACCAAGGTGCATTTTTTGTTTTTATTATATTTAAGACTTCCATCGACAGAGCTCCGATAGCCTAATGGCTAGACCGTTGGGTTCCAAGCGCGTGGTACTGGGTTCGAGTCCCGGCCGGAACAAAAATCTTCCATGTATATATTTCTCTTCTAATTTGAAGATTCTTTTTTTTTTCAATTTCTTTCTTTTGCAAATATGGATTATTTATGTACGGAAAAAAATTCTGAGTCAGTTTAATCATTCGACCTTCAGATTTCAAAGATTTTAGATCAATAATTACTAAGGTGCATTTTTTGTTTTTATTATAATTAAGACACCGATCAACAGAGATCCGATAGTATATTGGCGAGAGCGTTGGGCTTCCAAGAGTGTCGCCCTGGGTTCAAATCCCAGCCGGAAAGGAAATCTTAAATGCAAATATTTTTTTCTAATTTTATAATTCTTTTTTTTTATTTTTCCCTTTTGCGAAGTCAGTCAGTCAGTCTGACAGTCAATCAGTCAAGCACTCAGTCATTCAGTCTCAGTCAGTCAGTCCAGTCAGTCAGTCACTCAGTCAGTCAGTTAGTCCTTCAGCCAGTCAGTCAAGCAGTCAGTCATTTAGTCTCAGTCAGTCAGTCATTCAGTCTGTCAGTCAGTCAGGCAGTCAGTCAGTCAGTCAGTCGGTCAGTCCTGTGCAGTCAGTTAGTCGCTAAAGCAGTCAGTCAGTCTCAGTCAGTCAGTCAGTCAGTCAGTCCAGTCCAGTCTCAGTCAGTCAGTCAGTCATTCAGTCAGTCAGTCAGTCAGGCAGTCAGTCAGTCGGTCAGCCTTATTCAGTCAGTCTGTCAGTCAGTCAGTCAGTCAGCCTTATTCAGTCAGTCTGTCAGTCATCCTTATTCAGTCAGTCTGTCAGTCAGTCAGTCGGTCAGTCCTGTCCAGTCAGTTAGTCAGTCAAGCAGTCAGTCAGGTAGTCAAGCAGTCAGTCAGTCAGTGTCAGTCAGTCATTTAGTCATTCAGTCAGTCAGTGAAATAGCCAGTCAGAGAGTCAAGCAGTCAGTCAGTCAGTCTCAGTCAGTCAGTTAGTCAGTCAGTCAGTCAGTCAGTCAGTCAGTCCAGTCTCAGTCAGTCAGGCAGTTAGTCAGTCAGTCTCGGTCAGTCAGTGAGTCAGTTAGTCAGTATCAGTCAGTCAGTGAGTCAGTCTGTCAGTCAGGCAGTATCAGTCAGGCAGTAAGACTCCGCTCGACAGAACTCCGATAGCCTAATGGCTAGACCGCTGGTCTTCCGAGCGAGTGGCCTGGGTTCGAGTCCCAGCCGGAGCGAATATCTTCAATGTATATATTTCTTTTCTAATTTGAAAATTCTTTTTTTTTTCAATTTCTTTCCTTTGCAATTATTGATTATTTATGTAGGGAAGAAAATTCTGAGTCAGTTTAATTTTTCGACACGAAGATTTCAAAGTGTTTAAATAAACAATTACCAAGGTGCATTTTTTGTTTTTATTATATTTAAAACTCGCACAGACAGAGCTCCCATAGACTAATGGCTAGAGTGTTAGGCTTCCAAGCGAGTGGCCCTGGGTTCGAGTCCCAGCCTGAACGAAAATGTTCAATGTATACTTTTAGTTTCTAATTTGAAATTTCTTCTTCTTTTTTTTTAATTTTTCTCTTTTGCGAATATTGATTATTTATGTACGGAGAAAAATTCTGAGTCAGTTTAATTATTCGACCTGTAAATTTCAAAGTGTTTGAATCAATAATTACCAAGGTGCATTTTTTGTTTTTATTATATTTAAGACTTCCATCGACAGAGCTCCGATAGCCTAATGGCTAGACCGTTGGGTTCCAAGCGCGTGGTACTGGGTTCGAGTCCCGGCCGGAACGAAAATCTTCCATGTATATATTTCTCTTCTAATTTGAAGATTCTTTTTTTTTTCAATTTCTTTCTTTTGCAAATATGGATTATTTATGTACGGAAGAAAATTCTGAGTCAGTTTAATCATTCGACCTTTAGATTTCAAAGATTTTAGATCAATAATTACTAAGGTGCATTTTTTGTTTTTATTATAATTAAGACACCGATCAACAGAGATCCGATAGTATATTGGCGAGAGCGTTGGGCTTCCATGAGTGTCGCCCTGGGTTCAAATCCCAGCCGGAAAGGAAATCTTAAATGCAAATATTTTTTTCTAATTTTATAATTCTTTTTTTTTTATTTTTCCCTTTTGCGAAGTCAGTCAGTCAGTCTGACAGTCAATCAGTCAAGCACTCAGTCATTCAGTCTCAGTCAGTCAGTCCAGTCAGTCAGTCACTCAGTCAGTCAGTTAGTCCTTCAGCCAGTCAGTCAAGCAGTCAGTCATTTAGTCTCAGTCAGGCAGTCATTCAGTCAGTCAGTCAGTCAGGCAGTCAGTCAGTCAGTCAGTCGGTCAGTCCTGTGGAGTCAGTTAGTCACTAAAGCAGTCAGTCAGTCTCAGTCAGTCCGTCAGTCAGTCAGTCCAGTCCAGTCTCAGTCAGTTAGTCAGTCAGTCTCGGTCAGTCAGTCAGTCAGTCATTCAGTCAGTCAGTCAGTCAGGCAGTCAGTCAGTCGGTCAGCCTTATTCAGTCTGTCTGTCAGTCAGTCAGTCGGTCAGTCCTGTCCAGTCAGTTAGTCAGTCAAGCAGTCAGTCTGTCAGTCAGTCAGTCGGTCAGTCCTGTCCAGTCAGTTAGTCAGTCAAGCAGTCAGTCAGGTAGTCAAGCAGTCAGTCAGTCAGTGTCAGTCAGTCATTTAGTCATTCAGTCAGTCAGTGAAATAGCCAGTCAGAGAGTCAAGCAGTCAGTCAGTCAGTCTCAGTCAGTCAGTTAGTCAGTCAGTCAGTCAGTCAGTCAGTCAGTCCAGTCTCAGTCAGTCAGGCAGTTAGTCAGTCAGTCTCGGTCAGTCAGTGAGTCAGTCAGTCAGTATCAGTCAGTCAGTGAGTCAGTCTGTCAGTCAGGCAGTATCAGTCAGGCAGTAAGACTCCGCTCGACAGAACTCCGATAGCCTAATGGCTAGACCGCTGGTCTTCCAAGCGAGTGGCCTGGGTTCGAGTCCCAGCCGGAGCGAATATCTTCAATGTATATATTTCTTTTCTAATTTGAAAATTCTTTTTTTTTTTCAATTTCTTTCCTTTGCAATTATTGATTATTTATGTAGGGAAGAAAATTCTGAGTCAGTTTAATTTTTCGACACGAAGATTTCAAAGTGTTTAAATAAACAATTACCAAGGTGCATTTTTTGTTTTTATTATATTTAAAACTCCCACCGACAGAGCTCCCATAGACTAATGGCTAGAGTGTTAGGCTTCCAAGCGAGTGGCCCTGGGTTCGAGTCCCAGCCTGAACGAAAATCTTCAATGTATACTTTTAGTTTCTAATTTGAAATTTCTTCTTCTTTTTTTTTTAATTTTTCTCTTTTGCGAATATTGATTATTTATGTAGGGAAAAAAATTCTGAGTCAGTTTAATTATTCGACCTGTAAATTTCAAAGTGTTTGAATCAATAATTACCAAGGTGCATTTTTTGTTTTTATTATATTTAAGACTTCCATCGACAGAGCTCCGATAGCCTAATGGCTAGACCGTTGGGTTCCTATCGCGTGGTACTGGGTTCGAGTCCCGGCCGGAAAGGAAATCTTAAATGCAAATATTTTTTTCTAATTTTATAATTCTTTTTTTTTATTTTTCCCTTTTGCGAAGTCAGTCAGTCAGTCTGACAGTCAATCAGTCAAGCACTCAGTCGTTCAGTCTCAGTCCGTCAGTCCAGTCAGTCAGTCACTCAGTCAGTCAGTTAGTCCTTCAGCCAGTCAGTCAAGCAGTCAGTCATTTAGTCTCAGTCAGTCAGTCATTCAGTCAGTCAGTCAGTCAGGCAGTCAGTCAGTCAGTCAGTCGGTCAGTCCTGTGCAGTCAGTTAGTCACTAAAGCAGTCAGTCAGTCTCAGTCAGTCAGTCAGTCAGTCAGTCCAGTCCAGTCTCAGTCAGTCAGTCAGTCAGTCTCGGTCAGTCAGTCAGTCAGTCATTCAGTCAGTCAGTCAGTCAGGCAGTTAGTCAGTCGGTCAGCCTTATTCAGTCAGTCTGTCAGTCAGTCAGTCAGTCAGCTTTATTCAGTCAGTCTGTCAGTCATCCTTATTCAGTCAGTCTGTCAGTCAGTCAGTCGGTCAGTCCTGTCCAGTCAGTTAGTCAGTCAAGCAGTCAGTCAGGTAGTCAAGCAGTCAGTCATTTAGTCATTCAGTCAGTCAGTGAAATAGCCAGTCAGAGAGTCAAGCAGTCAGTCAGTCAGTCTCAGTCAGTCAGTTAGTCAGTCAGAGAGTCAAGCAGTCAGTCAGTCCAGTCTCAGTCAGTCAGTTAGTCAGTCAGTCAGTCAGTCAGTCAGTCCAGTCTCAGTCAGTCAGTCAGTGAGTCAGTCTGTCAGTCAGGCAGTATCAGTCAGGCAGTAAGACTCCGCTCGACAGAACTCCGATAGCCTAATGGGTAGACCGCTGGTCTTCCAAGCGAGTGGCCTGGGTTCGAGTCCCAGCCGGAGCGAATATCTTCAATGTATATATTTAATTTCTAATTTGAAAATTCTTTTTTTTTTTCAATTTCTTTCCTTTGCAATTATTGATTATTTATGTAGGGAAGAAAATTCTGAGTCAGTTTAATTTTTCGACACGAAGATTTCAAAGTGTTTAAATAAACAATTACCAAGGTGCATTTTTTGTTTTTATTATATTTAAAACTCGCACCGACAGAGCTCCCATAGACTAATGGCTAGAGTGTTAGGCTTCCAAGCGAGTGGCCCTGGGTTCGAGTCCCAGCCTGAACGAAAATGTTCAATGTATACTTTTAGTTTCTAATTTGAAATTTCTTCTTCTTTTTTTTTAATTTTTCTCTTTTGCGAATATTGATTATTTATGTAGGGAGAAAAATTCTGAGTCAGTTTAATTATTCGACCTGTAAATTTCAAAGTGTTTGAATCAATAATTACCAAGGTGCATTTTTTGTTTTTATTATATTTAAGACTTCCATCGACAGAGCTCCGATAGCCTAATGGCTAGACCGTTGGGTTCCAAGCGCGTGGTACTGGGTTCGAGTCCCGGCCGGAACGAAAATCTTCCATGTATATATTTCTCTTCTAATTTGAAGATTCTTTTTTTTTCAATTTCTTTCTTTTGCAAATATGGATTATTTATGTACGGAAGAAAATTCTGAGTCAGTTTAATCATTCGACCTTTAGATTTCAAAGATTTTAGATCAATAATTACTAAGGTGCATTTTTTGTTTTTATTATAATTAAGACACCGATCAACAGAGATCCGATAGTATATTGGCGAGAGCGTTGGGCTTCCATGAGTGTCGCCCTGGGTTCAAATCCCAGCCGGAAAGGAAATCTTAAATGCAAATATTTTTTTCTAATTTTATAATTCTTTTTTTTTATTTTTCCCTTTTGCGAAGTCAGTCAGTCAGTCTGACAGTCAATCAGTCAAGCACTCAGTCATTCAGTCTCAGTCAGTCAGTCCAGTCAGTCAGTCACTCAGTCAGTCAGTTAGTCCTTCAGCCAGTCAGTCAAGCAGTCAGTCATTTAGTCTCAGTCAGTCAGTCATTCAGTCAGTCAGTCAGTCAGGCAGTCAGTCAGTCAGTCAGTCGGTCAGTCCTGTGCAGTCAGTTAGTCACTAAAGCAGTCAGTCAGTCTCAGTCAGTCAGTCAGTCAGTCAGTCCAGTCCAGTCTCAGTCAGTCAGTCAGTCAGTCTCGGTCAGTCAGTCAGTCAGTCAGTCAGTCAGTCAGGCAGTCAGTCAGTCGGTCAGCCTTATTCAGTCAGTCTGTCAGTCAGTCAGTCAGTCAGCCTTATTCAGTCAGTCTGTCAGTCATCCTTATTCAGTCAGTCTGTCAGTCAGTCAGTCGGTCAGTCCTGTCCAGTCAGTTAGTCAGTCAAGCAGTCAGTCAGGTAGTCAAGCAGTCAGTCAGTCAGTGTCAGTCAGTCATTTAGTCATTCAGTCAGTCAGTGAAATAGCCAGTCAGAGAGTCAAGCAGTCAGTCAGTCAGTCTCAGTCAGTCAGTTAGTCAGTCAGTCAGTCAGTCAGTCAGTCAGTCCAGTCTCAGTCAGTCAGGCAGTTAGTCAGTCAGTCTCGGTCAGTCAGTGAGTCAGTCAGTCAGTATCAGTCAGTCAGTGAGTCAGTCTGTCAGTCAGGCAGTATCAGTCAGGCAGTAAGACTCCGCTCGACAGAACTCCGATAGCCTAATGACTAGACCGCTGGTCTTCCAAGCGAGTGGCCTGGGTTCGAGTCCCAGCCGGAGCGAATATCTTCAATGTAAATATTTCTTTTCTAATTTGAAAATTCTTTTTTTTTCAATTTCTTTCCTTTGCAATTATTGATTATTTATGTAGGGAAGAAAATTCTGAGTCAGTTTAATTTTTCGACACGAAGATTTCAAAGTGTTTAAATAAACAATTACCAAGGTGCATTTTTTGTTTTTATTATATTTAAAACTCCCACCGACAGAGCTCCCATAGAGTAATGGCTAGAGTGTTAGGCTTCCAAGCGAGTGGCCCTGGGTTCGAGTCCCAGCCTGAACGAAAATCTTCAATGTATACTTTTAGTTTCTAATTTGAAATTTCCTCTTCTTTTTTTTTAAATTTTTCTCTTTTGCGAATATTGATTATTTAAGTAGGGAGAAAAATTCTGAGTCAGTTTAATTATTCGACCTGTAAATTTCAAAGTGTTTGAATCAATAATTACCAAGGTGCATTTTTTGTTTTTATTATATTTAAGACTTCCATCGACAGAGCTCCGATAGCCTAATGGCTAGACCGTTGGGTTCCAAGCGCGTGGTACTGGGTTCGAGTCCCGGCCGGAACGAAAATCTTCCATGTATATATTTCTCTTCTAATTTGAAGATTCTTTTTTTTTTCAATTTCTTTCTTTTGCAAATATGGATTATTTATGTACGGAAGAAAATTCTGAGTCAGTTTAATCATTCGACCTTTAGATTTCAAAGATTTTAGATCAATAATTACTAAGGTGCATTTTTTGTTTTTATTATAATTAAGACACCAATCAACAGAGATCCGATAGTATATTGGCGAGAGCGTTGGGCTTCCATGAGTGTCGCCCTGGGTTCAAATCCCAGCCGGAAAGGAAATCTTAAATGCAAATATTTTTTTCTAATTTTATAATTCTTTTTTTTTTTATTTTTCCCTTTTGCGAAGTCAATCAGTCAGTCTGACAGTCAATCAGTCAAGCACTCAGTCATTCAGTCTCAGTCAGTCAGTCCACTCAGTCAGTCAGTTAGTCCTTCAGCCAGTCAGTCAAGCAGTCAGTCATTTAGTCTCAGTCAGTCAGTCATTCAGTCAGTCAGTCAGTCAGGCAGTCAGTCAGTCAGTCAGTCGGTCAGTCCTGTGCAGTCAGTTAGTCACTAAAGCAGTCAGTCAGTCTCAGTCAGTCAGTCAGTCCAGTCCAGTCTCAGTCAGTCAGTCAGTCAGTCTCGGTCAGTCAGTCAGTCAGTCATTCAGTCAGTCAGTCAGTCAGGCAGTCGGTCAGCCTTATTCAGTCAGTCTGTCAGTCAGTCAGTCAGTCAGCCTTATTCAGTCAGTCTGTCAGTCATCCTTATTCAGTCAGTCTGTCAGTCAGTCAGTCGGTCAGTCCTGTCCAGTCATTTAGTCAGTCAAGCAGTCAGTCAGGTAGTCAAGCAGTCAGTCAGTCAGTGTCAGTCAGTCATTTAGTCATTCAGTCAGTCAGTGAAATAGCCAGTCAGAGAGTCAAGCAGTCAGTCAGTCAGTCTCAGTCAGTCAGTTAGTCAGTCAGTCAGTCAGTCAGTCAGTCAGTCCAGTCTCAGTCAGTCAGGCAGTTAGTCAGTCAGTCTCGGTCAGTCAGTGAGTCAGTCAGTCAGTATCAGTCAGTCAGTGAGTCAGTCTGTCAGTCAGGCAGTATCAGTCAGGCAGTAAGACTCCGCTCGACAGAACTCCGATAGCTTAATGGCCAGACCGCTGGTCTTCCAAGCGAGTGGCCTGGGTTCGAGTCCCAGCCGGAGCCAATATCTTCAATGTAAATATTTCTTTTCTAATTTGAAAATTCTTTTTTTTTTCAATTTCTTTCCTTTGCAATTATTGATTATTTATGTAGGGAAGAAAATTCTGAGTCAGTTTAATTTTTCGACACGAAGATTTCAAAGTGTTTAAATAAACAATTACCAAGGTGCATTTTTTGTTTTTATTATATTTAAAACTCCCACCGACAGAGCTCCCATAGACTAATGGCTAGAGTGTTAGGCTTCCAAGCGAGTGGCCCTGGGTTCGAGTCCCAGCCTGAACGAAAATCTTCAATGTATACTTTTAGTTTCTAATTTGAAATTTCCTCTTCTTTTTTTTTTAATTTTTCTCTTTTGCGAATATTGATTATTTAAGTAGAGAGAAAAATTCTGAGTCAGTTTAATTATTCGACCTGTAAATTTCAAAGTGTTTGAATCAATAATTACCAAGGTGCATTTTTTGTTTTTATTATATTTAAGACTTCCATCGACAGAGCTCCGATAGCCTAATGGCTAGACCGTTGGGTTCCAAGCGCGTGGAACTGGGTTCGAGTCCCGGCCGGAACGAAAATCTTCCATGTATATATTTCTCTTCTAATTTAAAGATTCTTTTTTTTTCAATTTCTTTCTTTTGCAAATATGGATTATTTATGTACGGAAGAAAATTCTGAGTCAGTTTAATCATTCGACCTTTAGATTTCAAAGATTTTAGATCAATAATTACTAAGGTGCATTTTTTGTTTTTATTATAATTAAGACACCGATCAACAGAGATCCGATAGTATATTGGCGAGAGCGTTGGGCTTCCATGAGTGTCGCCCTGGGTTCAAATCCCAGCCGGAAAGGAAATCTTAAATGCAAATATTTTTTTCTAATTTTATAATTCTTTTTTTTTTATTTTTCCCTTTTGCGAAGTCAGTCAGTCAGTCTGACAGTCAATCAGTCAAGCACTCAGTCATTCAGTCTCAGTCAGTCAGTCCAGTCAGTCAGTCACTCAGTCAGTCAGTTAGTACTTCAGCCAGTCAGTCAAGCAGTCAGTCATTTAGTCTCAGTCAGTCAGTCATTCAGTCAGTCAGTCAGTCAGGCAGTCAGTCAGTCAGTCGGTCAGTCAGTCAGTCCAGTCTCAGTCAGTCAGGCAGTTAGTCAGTCAGTCTCGGTCAGTCAGTGAGTCAGTCAGTCAGTATCAGTCAGTCAGTGAGTCAGTCTGTCAGTCAGGCAGTATCAGTCAGGCAGTAAGACTCCGCTCGACAGAACTCCGATAGCCTAATGACTAGACCGCTGGTTTTCCAAGCGAGTGGCCTGGGTTCGAGTCCCAGCCGGAGCGAATATCTTCAATGTAAATATTTCTTTTCTAATTTGAAAATTCTTTTTTTTTTTTCAATTTCTTTCCTTTGCAATTATTGATTATTTATGTAGGGAAGAAAATTCTGAGTCAGTTTAATTTTTCGACACAAAGATTTCAAAGTGTTTAAATAAACAATTACCAAGTTGCATTTTTTGTTTTTATTATATTTAAAACTCCCACCGACAGAGCTCCCATAGAGTAATGGCTAGAGTGTTAGGCTTCCAAGCGAGTGGCCCTGGGTTCGAGTCCCAGCCTGAACGAAAATCTTCAATGTATACTTTTAGTTTCTAATTTGAAATTTCCTCTTCTTTTTTTTTTAAATTTTTCTCTTTTGCGAATATTGATTATTTAAGTAGGGAGAAAAATTCTGAGTCAGTTTAATTATTCGACCTGTAAATTTCAAAGTGTTTGAATCAATAATTACCAAGGTGCATTTTTTGTTTTTATTATATTTAAGACTTCCATCGACAGAGCTCCGATAGCCTAATGGCTAGACCGTTGGGGTCCTAGCGCGTGGTACTGGGTTCGAGTCCCGGCCGGAAAGGAAATCTTAAATGCAAATATTTTTTTCTAATTTTATAATTCTTTTTTTTTTATTTTTCCCTTTTGCGAAGTCAGTCAGTCAGTCTGACAGTCAATCAGTCAAGCACTCAGTCATTCAGTCTCAGTCAGTCAGTCCAGTCAGTCAGTCACTCAGTCAAGCAGTCAGTCATTTAGTCTCAGTCAGTCAGTCAGTCAGTCAGTCAGGCAGTCAGTCAGTCAGTCAGTCGGTCAGTCCTGTGCAGTCAGTTAGTCACTAAAGCAGTCAGTCAGTCTCAGTCAGTCAGTCAGTCAGTCCAGTCTCAGTCAGTCAGTCAGTCAGTCTCGGTCAGTCAGTCATTCAGTCAGTCAGTCAGTCAGGCAGTCAGTCAGTCGGTCAGCCTTATTCAGTCAGTCTGTCAGTCAGTCAGTCAGTCAGCCTTATTCAGTCAGTCTGTCAGTCATCCTTATTCAGTCAGTCTGTCAGTCAGTCAGTCGGTCAGTCCTGTCCAGTCAGTTAGTCAGTCAAGCAGTCAGTCAGGTAGTCAAGCAGTCAGTCAGTCAGTGTCAGTCAGTCATTTAGTCATTCAGTCAGTCAGTGAAATAGCCAGTCAGAGAGTCAAGCAGTCAGTCAGTCAGTCTCAGTCAGTCAGTTAGTCAGTCAGTCAGTCAGTCAGTCAGTCAGTCCAGTCTCAGTCAGTCAGGCAGTTAGTCAGTCAGTCTCGGTCAGTCAGTGAGTCAGTCAGTCAGTATCAGTCAGTCAGTGAGTCAGTCTGTCAGTCAGGCAGTATCAGTCAGGCAGTAAGACTCCGCTCGACAGAACTCCGATAGCATAATGGCTAGACCGCTGGTCTTCCAAGCGAGTGGCCTGGGTTCGAGTCCCAGCCGGAGCGAATATCTTCAATGTAAATATTTCTTTTCTAATTTGAAAATTCTTTTTTTTTTCAATTTCTTTCCTTTGCAATTATTGATTATTTATGTAGGGAAGAAAATTCTGAGTCAGTTTAATTTTTCGACACGAAGATTTCAAAGTGTTTAAATAAACAATTACCAAGGTGCATTTTTTGTTTTTATTATATTTAAAACTCCCACCGACAGAGCTCCCATAGACTAATGGCTAGAGTGTTAGGCTTCCAAGCGAGTGGCCCTGGGTTCGAGTCCCAGCCTGAACGAAAATCTTCAATGTATACTTTTAGTTTCTAATTTGAAATTTCCTCTTCTTTTTTTTTTAATTTTTCTCTTTTGCGAATATTGATTATTTAAGTAGGGAGAAAAATTCTGAGTCAGTTTAATTATTCGACCTGTAAATTTCAAAGTGTTTGAATCAATAATTACCAAGGTGCATTTTTTGTTTTTATTATATTTAAGACTTCCATCGACAGAGCTCCGATAGCCTAATGGCTAGACCGTTGGGTTCCTAGCGCGTGGTACTGGGTTCGAGTCCCGGCCGGAAAGGAAATCTTAAATGCAAATATTTTTTTCTAATTTTATAATTCTTTTTTTTTTATTTTTCCCTTTTGCGAAGTCAGTCAGTCAGTCTGACAGTCAATCAGTCAAGCACTCAGTCATTCAGTCTCAGTCAGTCAGTCCAGTCAGTCAGTCACTCAGTCAGTCAGTTAGTCCTTCAGCCAGTCAGTCAAGCAGTCAGTCATTTAGTCTCAGTCAGTCAGTCATTCAGTCATTCAGTCAGTCAGGCAGTCAGTCAGTCAGTCAGTCGGTCAGTCCTGTGCAGTCAGTTAGTCACTAAAGCAGTCAGTCAGTCTCAGTTAGTCAGTCAGTCAGTCAGTCCAGTCCAGTCTCAGTCAGTCAGTCAGTCAGTCTCGGTCAGTCAGTCAGTCAGTCATTCAGTCAGTCAGTCAGTCAGGCAGTCAGTCAGTCGGTCAGCCTTATTCAGTCAGTCTGTCAGTCAGTCAGTCAGCTTTATTCAGTCAGTCAGTCAGTCAGCTTTATTCAGTCAGTCTGTCAGTCATCCTTATTCAGTCAGTCTGTCAGTCAGTCAGTCGGTCAAGCAGTCAGTCAGGTAGTCAAGCAGTCAGTCATTTAGTCATTCAGTCAGTCAGTGAAATAGCCAGTCAGAGAGTCAAGCAGTCAGTCAGTCAGTCTCAGTCAGTCAGTTAGTCAGTCAGTCAGTCAGTCAGTCAGTCAGTCCAGTCTCAGTCAGTCAGGCAGTTAGTCAGTCAGTCTCGGTCAGTCAGTGAGTCAGTCAGTCAGTATCAGTCAGTCAGTGAGTCAGTCTGTCAGTCAGGCAGTATCAGTCAGGCAGTAAGACTCCGCTCGACAGAACTCCGATAGCCTAATGGGTAGACCGCTGGTCTTCCAAGCGAGTGGCCTGGGTTCGAGTCCCAGCCGGAGCGAATATCTTCAATGTATATATTTAATTTCTAATTTGAAAATTCTTTTTTTTTTCAATTTCTTTCCTTTGCAATTATTGATTATTTATGTAGGGAAGAAAATTCTGAGTCAGTTTAATTTTTCGACACGAAGATTTCAAAGTGTTTAAATAAACAATTACCAAGGTGCATTTTTTGTTTTTATTATATTTAAAACTCGCACCGACAGAGCTCCCATAGACTAATGGCTAGAGTGTTAGGCTTCCAAGCGAGTGGCCCTGGGTTCGAGTCCCAGCCTGAACGAAAATCTTCAATGTATACTTTTAGTTTCTAATTTGAAATTTCTTCTTCTTTTTTTTTTAATTTTTCTCTTTTGCGAATATTGATTATTTATGTAGGGAGAAAAATTCTGAGTCAGTTTAATTGTTCGACCTGTAAATTTCAAAGTGTTTGAATCAATAATTACCAAGGTGCATTTTTTGTTTTTATTATATTTAAGCCTTCCATCGACAGAGCTCCGATAGCCTAATGGCTAGACCGTTGGGTTCCAAGCGCGTGGTACTGGGTTCGAGTCCCGGCCGGAACGAAAATCTTCCATGTATATATTTCTCTTCTAATTTGAAGATTCTTTTTTTTTTCAATTTCTTTCTTTTGCAAATATGGATTATTTATGTACGGAAGAAAATTCTGAGTCAGTTTAATCATTCGACCTTTAGATTTCAAAGATTTTAGATCAATAATTACTAAGGTGCATTTTTTGTTTTTATTATAATTAAGACACCGATCAACAGAGATCCGATAGTATATTGGCGAGAGCGTTGGGCTTCCATGAGTGTCGCCCTGGGTTCAAATCCCAGCCGGAAAGGAAATCTTAAATGCAAATATTTTTTTCTAATTTTATAATTCTTTTTTTTTTATTTTTCCCTTTTGCGAAGTCAGTCAGTCAGTCTGACAGTCAATCAGTCAAACACTCAGTCATTCAGTCTCAGTCAGTCAGTCCACTCAGTCAGTCAGTTAGTCCTTCAGCCAGTCAGTCAAGCAGTCAGTCATTTAGTCTCAGTCAGTCAGTCATTCAGTCAGTCAGTCATTCAGTCAGTCAGTCAGTCAGGCAGTCAGTCAGTCAGTCAGTCGGTCAGTCCTGTGCAGTCAGTTAGTCACTAAAGCAGTCAGTCAGTCTCAGTCAGTCAGTCAGTCCAGTCCAGTCTCAGTCAGTCAGTCAGTCAGTCTCGGTCAGTCAGTCAGTCAGTCAGTCAGGCAGTCAGTCAGTCAGGCAGTCAGTCAGTCGGTCAGCCTTATTCAGTCAGTCTGTCAGTCAGTCAGTCAGTCAGCCTTATTCAGTCAGTCTGTCAGTCATCCTTATTCAGTCAGTCTGTCAGTCAGTCAGTCGGTCAGTCCTGTCCAGTCAGTTAGTCAGTCAAGCAGTCAGTCAGGTAGTCAAGCAGTCAGTCAGTCAGTGTCAGTCAGTCATTTAGTCATTCAGTCAGTCAGTGAAATAGCCAGTCAGAGAGTCAAGCAGTCAGTCAGTCAGTCTCAGTCAGTCAGTTAGTCAGTCAGTCAGTCAGTCAGTCAGTCAGTCCAGTCTCAGTCAGTCAGGCAGTTAGTCAGTCAGTCTCGGTCAGTCAGTGAGTCAGTCAGTCAGTATCAGTCAGTCAGTGAGTCAGTCTGTCAGTCAGGCAGTATCAGTCAGGCAGTAAGACTCCGCTCGACAGAACTCCGATAGCATAATGGCTAGACCGCTGGTCTTCCAAGCGAGTGGCCTGGGTTCGAGTCCCAGCCGGAGCGAATATCTTCAATGTAAATATTTCTTTTCTAATTTGAAAATTCTTTTTTTTTCAATTTCTTTCCTTTGCAATTATTGATTATTTATGTAGGGAAGAAAATTCTGAGTCAGTTTAATTTTTCGACACGAAGATTTCAAAGTGTTTAAATAAACAATTACCAAGGTGCATTTTTTGTTTTTATTATATTTAAAACTCCCACCGGCAGAGCTCCCATAGACTAATGGCTAGAGTGTTAGGCTTCCAAGCGAGTGGCCCTGGGTTCGAGTCCCAGCCTGAACGAATATCTTCAATGTATACTTTTAGTTTCTAATTTGAAATTTCCTCTTCTTTTTTTTTTAATTTTTCTCTTTTGCGAATATTGATTATTTAAGTAGGGAGAAAAATTCTGAGTCAGTTTAATTATTCGACCTGTAAATTTCAAAGTGTTTGAATCAATAATTACCAAGGTGCATTTTTTGTTTTTATTATATTTAAGACTTCCATCGACAGAGCTCCGATAGCCTAATGGCTAGACCGTTGGGTTCCTAGCGCGTGGTACTGGGTTCGAGTCCCGGCCGGAAAGGAAATCTTAAATGCAAATATTTTTTTCTAATTTTATAATTCTTTTTTTTTTTATTTTTCCCTTTTGCGAAGTCAGTCAGTCAGTCTGACAGTCAATCAGTCAAGCACTCAGTCATTCAGTCTCAGTCAGTCAGTCCAGTCAGTCAGTCACTCAGTCAGTCAGTTAGTCCTTCAGCCAGTCAGTCAAGCAGTCAGTCATTTAGTCTCAGTCAGTCAGTCATTCAGTCATTCAGTCAGTCAGGCAGTCAGTCAGTCAGTCAGTCGGTCAGTCCTGTGCAGTCAGTTAGTCACTAAAGCAGTCAGTCAGTCTCAGTTAGTCAGTCAGTCAGTCCAGTCCAGTCTCAGTCAGTCAGTCAGTCAGTCTCGGTCAGTCAGTCATTCAGTCAGTCAGTCAGTCAGGCAGTCAGTCAGTCGGTCAGCCTTATTCAGTCAGTCTGTCAGTCAGTCAGTCAGTCGGCTTTATTCAGTCAGTCTGTCAGTCATCCTTATTCAGTCAGTCTGTCAGTCAGTCAGTCGGTCAGTCCTGTCCAGTCAGTTAGTCAGTCAAGCAGTCAGTCAGGTAGTCAAGCAGTCAGTCATTTAGTCATTCAGTCAGTCAGTGAAATAGCCAGTCAGAGAGTCAAGCAGTCAGTCAGTTAGTCTCAGTCAGTCAGTTAGTCAGTCAGTCAGTCAGTCAGTCAGTCAGTCCAGTCTCAGTCAGTCAGGCAGTTAGTCAGTCAGTCTCGGTCAGTCAGTGAGTCAGTCAGTCAGTATCAGTCAGTCAGTGAGTCAGTCTGTCAGTCAGGCAGTATCAGTCAGGCAGTAAGACTCCGCTCGACAGAACTCCGATAGCCTAATGGGTAGACCGCTGGTCTTCCAAGCGAGTGGCCTGGGTTCGAGTCCCAGCCGGATCGAATATCTTCAATGTATATATTTAATTTCTAATTTGAAAATTCTTTTTTTTTTCAATTTCTTTCCTTTGCAATTATTGATTATTTATGTAGGGAAGAAAATTCTGAGTCAGTTTAATTTTTCGACACGAAGATTTCAAAGTGTTTAAATAAACAATTACCAAGGTGCATTTTTTGTTTTTATTATATTTAAAACTCGCACCGACAGAGCTCCCATAGACTAATGGCTAGAGTGTTAGGCTTCCAAGCGAGTGGCCCTGGGTTCGAGTCCCAGCCTGAACGAAAATCTTCAATGTATACTTGCAGTTTCTAATTTGAAATTTCTTCTTCTTTTTTTTTTAATTTTTCTCTTTTGCGAATATTGATTATTTATGTAGGGAGAAAAATTCTGAGTCAGTTTAATTGTTCGACCTGTAAATTTCAAAGTGTTTGAATCAATAATTACCAAGGTGCATTTTTTGTTTTTATTATATTTAAGACTTCCATCGACAGAGCTCCGATAGCCTAATGGCTAGACCGTTGGGTTCCAAGCGCGTGGTACTGGGTTCGAGTCCCGGCCGGAACGAAAATCTTCCATGTATATATTTCTCTTCTAATTTAAAGATTCTTTTTTTTTTCAATTTCTTTCTTTTGCAAATATGGATTATTTATGTACGGAAGAAAATTCTGAGTCAGTTTAATCATTCGACCTTTAGATTTCAAAGATTTTAGATCAATAATTACTAAGGTGCATTTTTTGTTTTTATTATAATTAAGACACCGATCAACAGAGATCCGATAGTATATTGGCGAGAGCGTTGGGCTTCCATGAGTGTCGCCCTGGGTTCAAATCCCAGCCGGAAAGGAAATCTTAAATGCAAATATTTTTTTCTAATTTTATAATTCTTTTTTTTTTATTTTTCCCTTTTGCGAAGTCAGTCAGTCAGTCTGACAGTCAATCAGTCAAGCACTCAGTCATTCAGTCTCAGTCAGTCAGTCCAGTCAGTCAGTCACTCAGTCAGTCAGTTAGTACTTCAGCCAGTCAGTCAAGCAGTCAGTCATTTAGTCTCAGTCAGTCAGTCATTCAGTCAGTCAGTCAGTCAGGCAGTCAGTCAGTCAGTCAGTCGGTCAGTCCTGTGCAGTCAGTTAGTCACTAAAGCAGTCAGTCAGTCTCAGTCAGTCAGTCAGTCAGTCAGTCAGTCCAGTCCAGTCTCAGTCAGTCAGTCAGTCAGTCTCGGTCAGTCAGTCATTCAGTCAGTCAGTCAGTCAGGCAGTCAGTCAGTCGGTCAGCCTTATTCAGTCAGTCTGTCAGTCAGTCAGTCAGTCAGCCTTATTCAGTCAGTCTGTCAGTCATCCTTATTCAGTCAGTCTGTCAGTCAGTCAGTCGGTCAGTCCTGTCCAGTCAGTTAGTCAGTCAAGCAGTCAGTCAGGTAGTCAAGCAGTCAGTCAGTCAGTGTCAGTCAGTCATTTAGTCATTCAGTCAGTCAGTGAAATAGCCAGTCAGAGAGTCAAGCAGTCAGTCAGTCAGTCTCAGTCAGTCAGTTAGTCAGTCAGTCAGTCAGTCAGTCAGTCAGTCCAGTCTCAGTCAGTCAGGCAGTTAGTCAGTCAGTCTCGGTCAGTCAGTGAGTCAGTCAGTCAGTATCAGTCAGTCAGTGAGTCAGTCTGTCAGTCAGGCAGTATCAGTCAGGCAGTAAGACTCCGCTCGACAGAACTCCGATAGCTTAATGGCTAGACCGCTGGTCTTCCAAGCGAGTGGCCTGGGTTCGAGTCCCAGCCGGAGCCAATATCTTCAATGTAAATATTTCTTTTCTAATTTGAAAATTCTTTTTTTTTTCAATTTCTTTCCTTTGCAATTATTGATTATTTATGTAGGGAAGAAAATTCTGAGTCAGTTTAATTTTTCGACACGAAGATTTCAAAGTGTTTAAATAAACAATTACCAAGGTGCATTTTTTGTTTTTATTATATTTAAAACTCCCACCGACAGAGCTCCCATAGACTAATGGCTAGAGTGTTAGGCTTCCAAGCGAGTGGCCCTGGGTTCGAGTCCCAGCCTGAACGAAAATCTTCAATGTATACTTTTAGTTTCTAATTTGAAATTTCCTCTTCTTTTTTTTTTAATTTTTCTCTTTTGCGAATATTGATTATTTAAGTAGGGAGAAAAATTCTGAGTCAGTTTAATTATTCGACCTGTAAATTTCAAAGTGTTTGAATCAATAATTACCAAGGTGCATTTTTTGTTTTTATTATATTTAAGACTTCCATCGACAGAGCTCCGATAGCCTAATGGCTAGACCGTTGGGTTCCTAGCGCGTGGTACTGGGTTCGAGTTCCGGCCGGAAAGGAAATCTTAAATGCAAATATTTTTTTCTAATTTTATAATTCTTTTTTTTTTATTTTTCCCTTTTGCGAAGTCAGTCAGTCAGTCTGACAGTCAATCTGATAGAGATAAGCCTTGAAAATCCAGTAGTGATCATCCTTTCCGCCTCGAGGAAACAAGAAATTATCTTTTGACGTGTGGCAACAGCATAAAAATAGAATAAGATTTATCTATTAAGATGAAGGCGACATACGATTAATTTGGCCATTTTTATTGAAAGAAGTTTAATTAGATAGATGTAAATAGTCTAAAATAAATGTTTTTGAATTCAAGCTTTTTCTTTGAAGAACGTCATGAACTTTTTTATTACTGCATAGACAATTTGGCTCACAAAGTAGAAAAATGTGTTACGAGACGGTAACATTTGGCGCCCCCGGGTGGGCTTTGTCTATTCAGTAATACAGATGGAATTATTATGACGTGATCGCCATGGAATGACTGACGAACTTTTGGTTATCCTCTGCAAGATTAAAAGAAGTAAGTTACCATTGCTTACTATACTGTAAGCAGAAACTGTATACAGAAAATACGATTTGATTGAGTTTATAAAAGATATTGTGCTTATTTGCTGAAGTTTTAATTTAAGATAACTGCAATACGTAGATAATGGATGCGGTTAATAAAGCAAAGCGCACTGTTTTTAGAACTCAAACAACAAAATTAATCAACAAAATTGATGCCAAATTTATAGAAGGTAACATAAATGAAGAGGATTTAGACCAATTTTTGGCAGAATTAGATTTGAAAGAAAAAGAACTTAATTGTCTCGACACTGAAATTCAAAAAACGATTGATTTGAAAGATTTAGAAGACGAAATTTTAAAATGCGATGAATACAACTCTAACATAGTAATTTGGCGATCAAAAGTAAAACGTGCCAAAACAAAATTTGAAGTTCCTTCCCATTTCATTGCGCCGACTGCGACGTTAAATGGTTCAGAAACAGAACAAAGAATTGTGATTCGGGAAAATGAAACTGCTCACATTAATCTACCGCGACTGATTATCGATAAATTTGATGGTGATCCATCAGATTGGCAAAGATTCTGGGACCAATATGAGTCTGCAATCCATAAGAATACCGATATTTCTAATGTAGACAAATTCAACTATTTACGTTCATATTTGAAAGGGGCAGCTTCGAATGCAATTAAAGGATTTAGCTTGACCAATAATAATTATCAATCGGCTATCGACACCTTAAAAGACCGTTTTGGCAAGAAAACCATAGTTATTAACTCTCATTTGAATAAGTTACTTAGCCTTAATGCCGTAAAAAGGTCAAATGATGTTGTTTCCTTGCGTAAATTATTTGACACTTGTCAAACTGAAATAAGAAATTTGGAATCGCTGGGAGTAACAGAAGATAGCTATGGAACCCTACTTTGTCCGATTCTGATCAGATTACTGCCAAACGATATAGTATTAGAGATAACTAAGAAGTACACCATAGATGATGAATGGAAGGTTTCGGAAATAATGAAAATTTTAAAAGCCGAAGTAATAAGTCGGGAAAAGGCCGCAACTTTAATTTCAAGTTCAAGTACGCAGAACACCGAGAACTTCCCCCCTGTACATAGTAAACGTGATTCTCAAGAACTGTCTCACAAAACTAGCAAAAATCGTCCTTCAACTGCGTCCGAATTGTTGAACGACACAAAAATTAAGGGAGGTAAATGTTTTTTCTGTGAAGATGATAAACATTTATTACGAGATTGCAAAGAATTTAAGATGAAACAAATGAGTCAAAAAAGAGATTTTCTGATGAAACTAGGTTGCTGTTTTATTTGTTTTAATAAAGAACATTTAGCCAATAAATGTAGAAGCGTCATAAAATGCCGCATCTGTTCAAGACCTCATTATGAGATGATGTGTCCCGATATTAAGAGAAGTGGAATTAGGGAAAATTCTGAAGATAATGACAGTGAACTAGAGAAAAATGTTGATGCGTTACATTCTATGACTTCCAAAGAGGTTCTCTTGCAAACTTTAGTTGTAAAGTTAATTGGTAAAAATGAAGAACGAAATGTCCGTGCGATTATTGATACAGGTTCACAGTTTTCATACATCTTGAAACCTACCGTTATAGAAATGGGATTTAAAGTGCAAGGAGAAGAAGAACTTAGTCATTCATTATTTGGTGGCGCAAAAACAAAAATTGAGAACCATCGTTCTTATAAAATTCTTTTGGCAGATCTGAAAGGCAGTTATACTTGCAGTCTAGATGTTTTAGATCAAAACATTATTTGCAATGACATTCCAAGTATAAGAAAGGGACCTTGGTTAAAGGAGCTGAAAATAAAAGGCATTCATCTAACAGACGTTCAAAGAAACTTTGGACCGATTGAAGTTCTTTTAGGTGCAGACGCTGCCGGAAAACTTTTCACAGGGAAACGTGAAGAATTAGCTTCCGGTTTAGTTGCTCTACATACTAAACTGGGATGGACTTTGCTAGGGAAAGTTCCACAAAATAATTGTAAAAGAAATTTTACTATGAGTGCTACAACTATGCTGTCCCAAAATGAAATGTCAGTATCCAAGTTGTGGGATTTAGAAATTATCGGAATAAGAGATCCAATTCAACAAAATTCTAAAGAAGATGCATATAAGGCAGTTATGAATTATTTCCAAAAAACTGTGAAACAAAACGAAGACGGCAGATACGAAGTAAATTTACCGTGGAAGATGGATAATGCCATTCTACACGATAATTATAATCTATCGTTGAAAAGACTTGAATCTACTTGTAGAAATTTAGACAAAAGAGGACTTCGAGATAAATATGATGAAGTTTTTGACGAATGGATTCAAGAAGGGATAATCGAAGAACTATCAAATTCTGAGATAGACATGCCAGCGCATTACCTACCTCATCGCCCGGTTATTAAAGAAAAAGGTACGACCAAGATTAGACCAGTGTTTGATGCGTCTTCAAAAGGTCCCAACCATCCCTCATTAAATGACTGTTTAGAAACAGGAATAAATTTAATCGAAACTATTCCTTCGATTTTAGCAAGGTTTAGAGTAGGAAAAATAGGGGTTGTTGCTGACATTAATAGGGCCTTTTTGCAGATATCAGTGAATAAAGAAGACAGAGACTTTTTACGCTTTTTATGGTATAATAAGAACAATGAATTAACCATTTTTCGTCATACGAGAGTAGTTTTCGGCGTTACCAGTAGCGCTTTTCTCTTGTCAGCGGTTCTAGACCACCATTTATACAGAACATCATTAAGTGAGAAGGAAACAAGAGTGATTTCAGAAAAATTAAGAAATAGTTTTTATGTAGATAACTGTGTAACAAGTGTGCATGATAAATTTGAGGCTCATACTTTCATAGAAGAGAGTACAAGAATAATGAAAGAAGGAAGATTTGAGCTGAGGGGGTGGGAAACTATCGCTCTTGATCCATTTTCTTTACAAGAAGCTAAATCGTACGTTCTGGGACTCGTCTGGGATAAAAATTGCGATTCTTTAGAGATTGATCCTACATGTCTTGAATTTGAAGAAAAAGCACTTACAAAAAGGAATCTCCTTTCTCTTGTGGGAAAATTTTTTGATCCCATTGGTTTTCTAGCTCCAGTTTTGATTCAACCTAAGCTTCTGCTTCAAGAAATGTGGAAAACGAAGTTATCATGGGATATTGAAGCAAGTGAAGATAAAAAGAAAAGATTCTTGAAATGGAAAAAAGACATACCTCTTTTGCAAAATATTAAAATCCCAAGATGGTTAGGCATTACACCAGATATAAATATTAGCTTCCACACATTTGTAGATGCAAGTCAAGTTGCTTATGCCGCTTGTGTCTTCATTAGATGTGAATATTCAGGAAGAGGAGTCAGTGTTCAGCTTCTGCAAGCAAAGGCTAGAATAACTCCCTTGAAGCCTATCACTATTCCTCGACTTGAGCTCATGGCCGCAACCATAGGAGCAAGACTTTATGTATCTTTAAAGGAATCTCTGAACTTAGAGCAGGTGAGATCATTCTTCTGGACTGATTCATCTACCGTTTTAGCTTGGATAAAGAGACCAGATCAATGGTCGGTTTTTGTGAGAAACAGAGTCAATGAGATTAGGAAACTAACAGAGGCAGACAATTGGTTCCACATAATTGGCCGTGAAAATATTGCGGACTTACTGTCAAGAGGATGTGAAGTGAAACAGTTACTGAAATCATCCTGGTGGTTAGGCCCTTCATGGTTAAAACAAACTGAAGATGACTGGCCTAAATCTTCTGTTAATATGAATGAAGAAGAAATTGAAAAGGAGAAACTCAGAGTGGCAGTCTCTGCAAATAACAGCGAAGTATTTTCCATAGCAGTTTATTTTTCTGAAAGACACTCAAAATTTTCGAAGATAGTAAGAATTCTAGCATGGATACTACGCTTTTGTCCAAAAGCTAAGAACTCTCAAAAGCTGGAAAAAATTACCGGGGACGAAATTACTAATTCTGAGAAGACTCTTTTTCGCTGCATTCAAAGGGAATGCTTTATCAATGAGAATGCCAAGAAAACACTTCAAGGTTTACAAGTCTATGAAGATAATGACGGAATTTTGAGAATGAAGTCCCGAATATTTAATGAAACTGAGACAGAACAATTTTCATTTCCCATTATTCTACCTTCAAAGCATCCATTGGTTAAAAGAATTATTGAAGAACAACATATCTTGAACAAACATGCAGGACCACTGATATTATTAACAATTCTGAGAGAAAGATTTTGGATTGTAAAAGGACGAAAGACTGTTCATTCGGTTGTAAGAGATTGTGTTATTTGCAAGAGGCAAAGAATTAAACATCTGGAGGCTCCTCTGCCACCTCTTCCTTCCCATAGAACAGAATTGTCTGCTACATTTCAAGTTACAGGGGTGGATCTGGCAGGTCCCCTTTTTACGAAGTCAGGAAGCAAAATTTGGATTGTGATATTTACTTGTGCGGTTTACAGATGTGTTTATTTGGAGTTGGTGGAATCAATTAGTACTACAGCGTTCATCTACGCTATGAGAAGATTTATTGCAAGACGTGGAAGAATTTCTGTAGTTTATTCCGATAATAGGACGAACTTTGTTGGATTAGATAAATCTCTAAAGAAATTAGACTGGGACAAGATACAGAAAGAATTTGAAGTTTCTCAAAGCAAATGGAAGTTTAACCCTCCATCAGCCCCATGGTGGAGAGGGTTTTGGGAAAGTCTAATAAAAATTCTCAAGAACCTTCTCCGAAAGAATTTAGGACGTTCTTCCTTAAATTATGAAGAACTTCTAACATTAGTTTGCGAATGCGAAGCAGTAATGAACAATAGACCTATAACATATGTCTCAGAGGACCCAGAACTTAAAACATTAACCCCAGCAATGTTTCTACGCGATCTACCTATGACAGATACACCTGACTTGGACAGCATAGAAAGAACATCCCTAAATAAAAGATTAAATTATTTACAAACTGTTCGCGATCATCTTAGAAAAAGATTTAGAGTTGAGTATCTTGGTTTTCTTCGCTCGAAATCCACGAAGATTCATGATTTGATAGCAGTGGGAGACATTGTCCTGATCGGTAGCGAAGATAAGAAGCGTCTGGACTGGCCCCTGGGAAAAGTAGTTCAGCTTTTCCCAGGAAAAGATAATGTCGTACGATTAGTACAACTGAAGACTGCAAAGGGCTTTGTGATGAGGCCAATACAGAGACTGTATCCTCTTGAACTTAGAGAGAATGACAGGTCAGACCTTCCTGTGTTCATCCAACAAGAGCCAAAAAATATTCCAATCTCTGCTGAAGCTGTGAAGGACGGTGACTCTGGTGATGCACCCGTCACTGCACCGTCATTGAGCTGTGGAAACACAAGGGGTGACTACACTTGGTGAACTGTCTCTCCTACAGAACTTTTCAGTTTGACATTTGACTTTTCTTGTTTTCTTGTTTCTTATGTTTAAGTACTTTGAATTATTTTATGATGTTTTTGTTTTATTTTGGAGATTTATTAGTTAATGACAAAATTATATTATTGATGAGATTTTGAGTTTGTTCAGAACTCAAGGTGGGGAGGATGATAGAGATAAGCCTTGAAAATCCAGTAGTGATCATCCTTTCCGCCTCGAGGAAACAAGAAATTATCTTTTGACGTGTGGCAACAGCATAAAAATAGAATAAGATTTATCTATTAAGATGAAGGCGACATACGATTAATTTGGCCATTTTTATTGAAAGAAGTTTAATTAGATAGATGTAAATAGTCTAAAATAAATGTTTTTGAATTCAAGCTTTTTCTTTGAAGAACGTCATGAACTTTTTTATTACTGCATAGACAATTTGGCTCACAAAGTAGAAAAATGTGTTACGAGACGGTAACACAATCAGTCAAGCACTCAGTCATTCAGTCTCAGTCAGTCAGTCCAGTCAGTCAGTCACTCAGTCAGTCAGTTAGTCCTTCAGCCAGTCAGTCAAGCAGTCAGTCATTTAGTCTCAGTCAGTCAGTCATTCAGTCATTCAGTCAGTCAGGCAGTCAGTCAGTCAGTCAGTCGGTCAGTCCTGTGCAGTCAGTTAGTCACTAAAGCAGTCAGTCAGTCTCAGTCAGTCAGTCAGTCAGTCAGTCCAGTCCAGTCTCAGTCAGTCAGTCAGTCAGTCTCGGTCAGTCAGTCAGTCAGTCATTCAGTCAGTCAGTCAGTCAGGCAGTCAGTCAGTCGGTCAGACTTATTCAGTCAGTCTGTCAGTCAGTCAGTCAGTCAGCCTTATTCAGTCAGTCTGTCAGTCAGTCAGTCGGTCAGTCCTGTCCAGTCAGTTAGTCAGTCAAGCAGTCAGTCAGGTAGTCAAGCAGTCAGTCAGTCAGTGTCAGTCAGTCATTTAGTCATTCAGTCAGTCAGTGAAATAGCCAGTCAGAGAGTCAAGCAGTCAGTCAGTCAGTCTCAGTCAGTCAGTTAGTCAGTCAGTCAGTCAGTCAGTCAGTCAGTCCAGTCTCAGTCAGTCAGGCAGTTAGTCAGTCAGTCTCGGTCAGTCAGTGAGTCAGTCAGTCAGTATCAGTCAGTCAGTGAGTCAGTCTGTCAGTCAGGCAGTATCAGTCAGGCAGTAAGACTCCGCTCGACAGAACTCCGATAGCCTAATGGCTAGACCGCTGGTCTTCCAAGCGAGTGGCCTGGGTTCGAGTCCCAGCCGGAGCGAATATCTTCAATGTAAATATTTCTTTTCTAATTTGAAAATTCTTTTTTTTTTTCAATTTCTTTCCTTTGCAATTATTGATTATTTATGTAGGGAAGAAAATTCTGAGTCAGTTTAATTTTTCGACACGAAGATTTCAAAGTGTTTAAATAAACAATTACCAAGGTGCATTTTTTGTTTTTATTATATTCAAAACTCCCACCGACAGAGCTCCCATAGACTAATGGCTAGAGTGTTAGGCTTCCAAGCGAGTGGCCCTGGGTTCGAGTCCCAGCCTGAACGAAAATCTTCAATGTATACTTTGAGTTTCTAATTTGAAATTTCCTCTTCTTTTTTTTTTAATTTTTCTCTTTTGCGAATATTGATTATTTATGTAGGGAGAAAAATTCTGAGTCAGTTTAATTATTCGACCTGTAAATTTCAAAGTGTTTGAATCAATAATTACCAAGGTGCATTTTTTGTTTTTATTATATTTAAGACTTCCATCGACAGAGCTCCGATAGCCTAATGGCTAGACCGTTGGGTTCCTAGCGCGTGGTACTGGGTTCGAGTCCCGGCCGGAAAGGAAATCTTAAATGCAAATATTTTTTTATAATTCTTTTTTTTTTTATTTTTCCCTTTTGCGAAGTCAGTCAGTCAGTCTGACAGTCAATCAGTCAAGCACTCAGTCATTCAGTCTCAGTCAGTCACTCCAGTCAGTCAGTTAGTCCTTCAGCCAGTCAGTCAAGCAGTCAGTCATTTAGTCTCAGTCAGTCAGTCATTCAGTCATTCAGTCAGTCAGGCAGTCAGTCAGTCAGTCAGTCGGTCAGTCCTGTGCAGTCAGTTAGTCACTAAAGCAGTCAGTCAGTCTCAGTCAGTCAGTCAGTCAGTCAGTCCAGTCCAGTCTCAGTCAGTCAGTCTCGGTCAGTCAGTCAGTCAGTCATTCAGTCAGTCAGTCAGTCAGGCAGTCAGTCAGTCGGTCAGCCTTATTCAGTCAGTCTGTCAGTCAGTCAGTCAGTCAGCCTTATTCAGTCAGTCTGTCAGTCAGTCAGTCGGTCAGTCCTGTCCAGTCAGTTAGTCAGTCAAGCAGTCAGTCAGGTAGTCAAGCAGTCAGTCAGTCAGTGTCAGTCAGTCATTTAGTCATTCAGTCAGTCAGTGAAATAGCCAGTCAGAGAGTCAAGCAGTCAGTCAGTCAGTCTCAGTCAGTCAGTTAGTCAGTCAGTCAGTCAGTCAGTCAGTCAGTCCAGTCTCAGTCAGTCAGGCAGTTAGTCAGTCAGTCTCGGTCAGTCAGTGAGTCAGTCAGTCAGTATCAGTCAGTCAGTGAGTCAGTCTGTCAGTCAGGCAGTATCAGTCAGGCAGTAAGACTCCGCTCGACAGAACTCCGATAGCCTAATGGCTAGACCGCTGGTCTTCCAAGCGAGTGGCCTGGGTTCGAGTCCCAGCTGGAGCGAATATCTTCAATGTATATATTTCTTTTCTAATTTGAAAATTCTTTTTTTTTTCAATTTCTTTCCTTTGCAATTATTGATTATTTATGTAGGGAAGAAAATTCTGAGTCAGTTTAATTTTTCGACACGAAGATTTCAAAGTGTTTAAATAAACAATTACCAAGGTGCATTTTTTGTTTTTATTATATTTCAAACTCCCACCGACAGAGCTCCCATACACTAATGGCTAGAGTGTTAGGCTTCCAAGCGAGTGGCCCTGGGTTCGAGTCCCAGCCTGAACGAAAATCTTCCATGTATACTTTTAGTTTCTAATTTGAAATTTCTTCTTCTTTTTTTTTAATTTTTCTCTTTTGCGAATATTGATTATTTATGTAGGGAGAAAAATTCTGAGTCAGTTTAATTATTCGACCTGTAAATTTCAAAGTGTTTGAATCAATAATTACCAAGGTGCATTTTTTGTTTTTATTATATTTAAGACTTGCATCGACAGAGCTCCGATAGCCTAATGGCTAGACCGTTGGGTTCCAAGCGCGTGGTACTGGGTTCGAGTCCCGGCCGGAACGAAAATCTTCCATGTATATATTTCTCTTCTAATTTGAAGATTTTTTTTTTTTCAATTTCTTTCTTTTGCAAATATGGATAATTTATGTACGGAAGAAAATTCTGAGTCAGTTTAATCATTCGACCTTTAGATTTCAAAGATTTTAGATCAATAATTACTGAGGTGCATTTTTTGTTTTTATTATAATTAAGACACCGATCAACAGAGATCCGATAGTATATTGGCGAGAGCGTTGGGCTTCCATGAGTGTCGCCCTGGGTTCAAATCCCAGCCGGAAAGGAAATCTTAAATGCAAATATTTTTTTCTAATTTTATAGTTCTTTTTTTTTTATTTTTCCCTTTTGCGAAGTCAGTCAGTCAGTCTGACAGTCAATCAGTCAAGCACTCAGTCATTCAGTCTCAGTCAGTCAGTCCAGTCAGTCAGTCACTCAGTCAGTCAGTTAGTCCTTCAGCCAGTCAGTCAAGCAGTCAGTCATTTAGTCTCAGTCAGTCAGTCATTCAGTCAGTCAGTCAGTCAGGCAGTCAGTCAGTCAGTCAGTCGGTCAGTCCTGTGCAGTCAGTTAGTCACTAAAGCAGTCAGTCAGTCTCAGTCAGTCAGTCAGTCAGTCAGTCCAGTCCAGTCTCAGTCAGTCAGTCAGTCAGTGTAGGTCAGTCAGTCAGTCAGTCATTCAGTCAGTCAGTCAGTCAGGCAGTCAGTCAGTCGGTCAGCCTTATTCAGTCAGTCTGTCAGTCAGTCAGTCAGTCAGCCTTATTCAGTCAGTCTGTCAGTCATCCTTATTCAGTCAGTCTGTCAGTCAGTCAGTCGGTCAGTCCTGTCCAGTCAGTTAGTCAGTCAAGCAGTCAGTCAGGTAGTCAAGCAGTCAGTCAGTCAGTGTCAGTCAGTCATTTAGTCATTCAGTCAGTCAGTGAAATAGCCAGTCAGAGAGTCAAGCAGTCAGTCAGTCAGTCTCAGTCAGTCAGTTAGTCAGTCAGTCAGTCAGTCAGTCAGTCAGTCCAGTCTCAGTCAGTCAGGCAGTTAGTCAGTCAGTCTCGGTCAGTCAGTGAGTCAGTCAGTCAGTCTCAGTCAGTCAGTTAGTCAGTCAGTCAGTCAGTCAGTCAGTCAGTCCAGTCTCAGTCAGTCAGGCAGTTAGTCAGTCAGTCTCGGTCAGTCAGTGAGTCAGTCAGTCAGTATCAGTCAGTCAGTGAGTCAGTCTGTCAGTCAGGCAGTATCAGTCAGGCAGTAAGACTCCGCTCGACAGAACTCCGATAGCCTAATGGCTAGACCGCTGGTCTTCCAAGCGAGTGGCCTGGGTTCGAGTCCCAGCCGGAGCGAATATCTTCAATGTATATATTTCTTTTCTAATTTGAAAATTCTTTTTTTTTCAATTTCTTTCCTTTGCAATTATTGATTATTTATGTAGGGAAGAAAATTCTGAGTCAGTTTAATTTTTCGACACGAAGATTTCAAAGTGTTTAAATAAACAATTACCAAGGTGCATTTTTTGTTTTTATTATATTTAAAACTCATACCGACAGAGCTCCCATAGACTAATGGCTAGAGTGTTAGGCTTCCAAGCGAGTGGCCCTGGGTTCGAGTCCCAGCCTGAACGAAAATCTTCAATGTATACTTTTAGTTTCTAATTTGAAATTTCTTCTTCTTTTTTTTTTAATTTTTCTCTTTTGCGAATATTGATTATTTACGTAGGGAGAAAAATTCTGAGTCAGTTTAATTATTCGACCTGTAAATTTCAAAGTGTTTGAATCAATAATTACCAAGGTGCATTTTTTGTTTTTATTATATTTAAGACTTCCATCGACAGAGCTCCGATAGCCTAATGGCTAGACCGTTGGGTTCCTAGCGCGTGGTACTGGGTTCGAGTCCCGGCCGGAAAGGAAATCTTAAATGCAAATATTTTTTTCTAATTTTATAATTCTTTTTTTTTTATTTTTCCCTTTTGCGAAGTCAGTCAGTCAGTCTGACAGTCAATCAGTCAAGCACTCAGTCATTCAGTCTGAGTCAGTCAGTCCAGTCAGTCAGTCACTCAGTCAGTCAGTTAGTCCTTCAGCCAGTCAGTCAAGCAGTCAGTCATTTAGTCTCAGTCAGTCAGTCATTCAGTCAGTCAGTCAGTCAGGCAGTCAGTCAGTCAGTCAGTCGGTCAGTCCTGTGCAGTCAGTTAGTCACTAAAGCAGTCAGTCAGTCTCAGTCAGTCAGTCAGTCAGTCAGTCCAGTCCAGTCCAGTCTCAGTCAGTCAGGCAGTCAGTCAGTCGGTCAGCCTTATTCAGTCAGTCTGTCAGTCATCCTTATTCAGTCAGTCTGTCAGTCAGTCAGTCGGTCAGTCCTGTCCAGTCAGTTAGTCAGTCAAGCAGTCAGTCAGGTAGTCAAGCAGTCAGTCAGTCAGTGTCAGTCAGTCATTTAGTCATTCAGTCAGTCAGTGAAATAGCCAGTCAGAGAGTCAAGCAGTCAGTCAGTCAGTCTCAGTCAGTCAGTTAGTTAGTCAGTCAGTCAGTCAGTCAGTCAGTCCAGTCTCAGTCAGTCAGGCAGTTAGTCAGTCAGTCTCGGTCAGTCAGTGAGTCAGTCAGTCAGTATCAGTCAGTCAGTGAGTCAGTCTGTCAGTCAGGCAGTATCAGTCAGGCAGTAAGACTCCGCTCGACAGAACTCCGATAGCCTAATGGCTAGACCGCTGGTCTTCCAAGCGAGTGGCCTGGGTTCGAGTCCCAGCCGGAGCGAATATCTTCAATGTATATATTTCTTTTCTATTTTGAAAATTCTTTTTTTTTCAATTTCTTTCCTTTGCAATTATTGATTATTTATGTAGGGAAGAAAATTCTGAGTCAGTTTAATTTTTCGACACGAAGATTTCAAAGTGTTTAAATAAACAATTACCAAGGTGCATTTTTTGTTTTTATTATATTTAAAACACCCACCGACAGAGCTCCCATAGACTAATGGCTAGAGTGTTAGGCTTCCAAGCGAGTGGCCCTGGGTTCGAGTCCCAGCCTGAACGAAAATCTTCAATGTATACTTTTAGTTTCTAATTTGAAATTTCTTCTTCTTTTTTTTTTAATTTTTCTCTTTTGCGAATATTGATTATTTATGTAGGGAGAAAAATTCTGAGTCAGTTTAATTATTCGACCTGCAAATTTCAAAGTGTTTGAATCAATAATTACCAAGGTGCATTTTTTGTTTTTATTATATTTAAGACTTCCATCGACAGAGCTCCGATAGCCTAATGGCTAGACCGTTGGGTTCCTAGCGCGTGGTACTGGGTTCGAGTCCCGGCCGGAAAGGAAATCTTAAATGCAAATATTTTTTTCTAATTTTATAATTCCTTTTTTTTTATTTTTCCCTTTTGCGAAGTCAGTCAGTCAGTCTGACAGTCAATCAGTCAAGCACTCAGTCATTCAGTCTGAGTCAGTCAGTCCAGTCAGTCAGTCACTCAGTCAGTCAGTTAGTCCTTCAGCCAGTCAGTCAAGCAGTCAGTCATTTAGTCTCAGTCAGTCAGTCATTCATTCAGTCAGTCAGTCAGTCAGGCAGTCAGTCAGTCAGTCAGTCGGTCAGTCCTGTGCAGTCAGTTAGTCACTAAAGCAGTCAGTCAGTCTCAGTCAGTCAGTCAGTCAGTCAGTCCAGTCCAGTCCAGTCTCAGTCAGTCAGTCAGTCTCGGTCAGTCAGTCAGTCAGTCAGTCATTCAGTCAGTCAGTCAGTCAGGCAGTCAGTCAGTCGGTCAGCCTTATTCAGTCAGTCTGTCAGTCATCCTTATTCAGTCAGTCTGTCAGTCAGTCAGTCGGTCAGTCCTGTCCAGTCAGTTAGTCAGTCAAGCAGTCAGTCAGGTAGTCAAGCAATCAGTCAGTCAGTGTCAGTCAGTCATTTAGTCATTCAGTCAGTCAGTGAAATAGCCAGTCAGAGAGTCAAGCAGTCAGTCAGTCAGTCTCAGTCAGTCAGTTAGTTAGTCAGTCAGTCAGTCAGTCAGTCAGTCCAGTCTCAGTCAGTCAGGCAGTTAGTCAGTCAGTCTCGGTCAGTCAGTGAGTCAGTCAGTCAGTATCAGTCAGTCAGTGAGTCAGTCTGTCAGTCAGGCAGTATCAGTCAGGCAGTAAGACTCCGCTCGACAGAACTCCGATAGCCTAATGGCTAGACCGCTGGTCTTCCAAGCGAGTGGCCTGGGTTCGAGTCCCAGCCGGAGCGAATATCTTCAATGTATATATTTCTTTTCTAATTTGAAAATTCTTTTTTTTTCAATTTCTTTCCTTTGCAATTATTGATTATTTATGTAGGGAAGAAAATTCTGAGTCAGTTTAATTTTTCGACACGAAGATTTCAAAGTGTTTAAGTAAACAATTACCAAGGTGCATTTTTTGTTTTTATTATATTTAAAACTCCCACCGACAGAGCTCCCATAGACTAATGGCTAGAGTGTTAGGCTTGAAAGCGAGTGGCCCTGGGTTCGAGTCCCAGCCTGAACGAAAATCATCAATGTATACTTTTAGTTTCTAATTTGAAATTTCTTCTTCTTTTTTTTTTAATTTTTCTCTTTTGCAAATATTGATTATTTATGTAGGGAGAAAAATTCTGAGTCAGTTTAATTATTCGACCTGTAAATTTCAAAGTGTTTGAATCAATAATTACCAAGGTGCATTTTTTGTTTTTATTATATTTAAGACTTCCATCGACAGAGCTCCGATAGCCTAATGGCTAGACCGTTGGGTTCCTAGCGCGTGGTACTGGGTTCGAGTCCCGGCCGGAAAGGAAATCTTAAATACAAATATTTTTTTCTAATTTTATAATTCTTTTTTTTTATTTTTCCCTTTTGCGAAGTCAGTCAGTCAGTCTGACAGTCAATCAGTCAAGCACTCAGTCATTCAGTCTCAGTCAGTCAGTCCAGTCAGTCAGTCACTCAGTCAGTCAGTTAGTCCTTCAGCCAGTCAGTCAAGCAGTCAGTCATTTAGTCTCAGTCAGTCAGTCATTCAGTCAGTCAGTCAGTCAGGCAGTCAGTCAGTCAGTCAGTCAGTCGGTCAGTCCTGTGCAGTCAGTTAGTCACTAAAGCAGTCAGTCAGTCTCAGTCAGTCAGTCAGTCAGTCAGTCCAGTCCAGTCTCAGTCAGTCAGTCAGTCAGTCTCGGTCAGTCAGTCAGTCAGTCAGTCATTCAGTCAGTCAGTCAGTCAGGCAGTCAGTCAGTCGGTCAGCCTTATTCAGTCAGTCTGTCAGTCAGTCAGTCAGTCAGCCTTATTCAGTCAGTCTGTCAGTCATCCTTATTCAGTCAGTCTGTCAGTCAGTCAGTCGGTCAGTCCTGTCCAGTCAGTCTGTCAGTCAGTCAGTCAGCCTTATTCAGTCAGTCTGTCAGTCATCCTTATTCAGTCAGTCTGTCAGTCAGTCAGTCGGTCAGTCCTGTCCAGTCAGTTAGTCAGTCAAGCAGTCAGTCAGGTAGTCAAGCAGTCAGTCAGTCAGTGTCAGTCAGTCATTTAGTCATTCAGCCAGTCAGAGAGTCAAGCAGTCAGTCAGTCAGTCTCAGTCAGTCAGTTAGTCAGTCAGTCAGTCAGTCCAGTCTCAGTCAGTCAGGCAGTTAGTCAGTCAGTCTCGGTCAGTCAGTGAGTCAGTCAGTCAGTATCAGTCAGTCAGTGAGTCAGTCTGTCAGTCAGGCAGTATCAGTCAGGCAGTAAGACTCCGCTCGACAGAACTCCGATAGCCTAATGGCTAGACCGCAGGTCTTCCAAGCGAGTGGCCTGGGTTCGAGTCCCAGCCGGAGCGAATATCTTCAATGTATATATTTCTTTTCTAATTTGAAAATTCTTTTTTTTTTCAATTTCTTTCCTTTGCAATTATTGATTATTTATGTAGGGAAGAAAATTCTGAGTCAGTTTAATTTTTCGACACGAAGATTTCAAAGTGTTTAAATAAACGATTACCAAGGTGCATTTTTTGTTTTTATTATATTTAAGACTCCCACCGACAGAGCTCCCATAGACTAATGGCTAGAGTGTTAGGCTTCCAAGCGAGTGGCCCTGGGTTCGAGTCCCAGCCTGAACGAAAATCTTCAATGTATACTTTTAGTTTCTAATTTGAAATTTCTTCTTCTTTTTTTTTTTAATTTTTCTCTTTGACGAATATTGATTATTTATGTAGGGAGAAAAATTCTGAGTCAGTTTAATTATTCGACCTGTAAATTTCAAAGTGTTTGAATCAATAATTACCAAGGTGCATTTTTTGTTTTTATTATATTTAAGACTTCCATCGACAGAGCTCCGATAGCCTAATGGCTAGACCGTTGGGTTCCAAGCGCGTGGTACTGGGTTCGAGTCCCGGCCCGAACGAAAATCTTCAATGTATATATTTCTCTTCTAATTTGAAGATTCTTTTTTTTTTCAATTTCTTTCTTTTGCAAATATGGATTATTTATGTACGGAAGAAAATTCTGAGTCAGTTTAATCATTCGACCTTTAGATTTCAAAGATTTTAGATCAATAATTACTAAGGTGCATTTTTTGTTTTTATTATAATTAAGACACCGATCAACAGAGATCCGATAGTATATTGGCGAGAGCGTTGGGCTTCCATGAGTGTCGCCCTGGGTTCAAATCCCAGCCGGAAAGGAAATCTTAAATGCAAATATTTTTTTTCTAATTTTATAATTCTTTTTTTTTTATTTTTCCCTTTTGCGAAGTCAGTCAGTCAGTCTGACAGTCAATCAGTCAAGCACTCAGTCATTCAGTCTCAGTCAGTCAGTCCAGTCAGTCAGTCACTCAGTCAGTCAGTTAGTCCTTCAGCCAGTCAGTCAAGCAGTCAGTCATTTAGTCTCAGTCAGTCAGTCATTCAGTCAGTCAGTCAGTCAGGCAGTCAGTCAGTCAGTCAGTCGGTCAGTCCTGTGCAGTCAGTTAGTCACTAAAGCAGTCAGTCAGTCTCAGTCAGTCAGTCAGTCAGTCAGTCAGTCCAGTCCAGTCTCAGTCAGTCAGTAAGTCAGTCTCGGTCAGTCAGTCAGTCAGTCATTCAGTCAGTCAGTCAGTCAGGCAGTCAGTCAGTCGGTCAGCCTTATTCAGTCAGTCAGTCAGTCAGTCAGCCTTATTCAGTCAGTCTGTCAGTCATCCTTATTCAGTCAGTCTGTCAGTCAGTCAGTCAGTCAGCCTTATTCAGTCAGTCTGTCAGTCATCCTTATTCAGTCAGTCTGTCAGTCAGTCAGTCGGTCAGTCCTGTCCAGTCAGTTAGTCAGTCAAGCAGTCAGTCAGGTAGTCAAGCAGTCAGTCAGTCAGTGTCAGTCAGTCATTTAGTCATTCAGTCAGTCAGTGAAATAGCCAGTCAGAGAGTCAAGCAGTCAGTCAGTCAGTCTCAGTCAGTCAGTTAGTCAGTCAGTCAGTCAGTCAGTCAGTCAGTCAGTCAGGCAGTTAGTCAGTCAGTCTCGGTCAGTCAGTGAGTCAGTCAGTCAGTATCAGTCAGTCAGTGAGTCAGTCTGTCAGTCAGGCAGTATCAGTCAGGCAGTAAGACTCCGCTCGACAGAACTCCGATAGCCTAATGGCTAGACCGCTGGTCTTCCAAGCGGGTGGCCTGGGTTCGAGTCCCAGCCGGAGCGAATATCTTCAATGTATATATTTCTTTTCTAATTTGAAAATTCTTTTTTTTTTCAATTTCTTTCCTTTGCAATTATTGATTATGTATGTAGGGAAGAAAATTCTGAGTCAGTTTAATTTTTCGACACGAAGATTTCAAGGTGTTTAAATAAACAATTACCAAGGTGCATTTTTTGTTTTTATTATATTTAAAACTCCCACCGACAGAGCTCCCATAGACTAATGGCTAGAGTGTTAGGCTTCCAAGCGAGTGACCCTGGGTTCGAGTCCCAGCCTGAACGAAAATCTTCAATGTATACTTTTAGTTTCTAATTTGAAATTTCTTCTTCTTTTTTTTTTAATTTTTCTCTTTTGCGAATATTGATTATTTATGTAGGGAGAAAAATTCTGAGTCAGTTTAATTATTCGACCTGTAAATTTCAAAGTGTTTGAATCAATAATTACCAAGGTGCATTTTTTGTTTTTATTATATTTAAGACTTCCATCGACAGAGCTCCGATAGCCTAATGGCTAGACCGTTGGGTTCCTAGTGCGTGGTAATGGGTTCGAGTCCCGGCCGGAAAGGAAATCTTAAATGCAAATATTTTTTTCTAATTTTATAATTCTTTTTTTTTATTTTTCCCTTTTGCGAAGTCAGTCAGTCAGTCTGACAGTCAATCAGTCAAGCACTCAGTCATTCAGTCTCAGTCAGTCAGTCCAGTCAGTCAGTCACTCAGTCAGTCAGTTAGTCGTTCAGCCAGTCAGTCAAGCAGTCAGTCATTTAGTCTCAGTCAGTCAGTCATTCATTCAGTCAGTCAGTCAGGCAGTCAGTCAGTCAGTCAGTCGGTCAGTCCTGTGCAGTCAGTTAGTCACTAAAGCAGTCAGTCAGTCTCAGTCAGTCAGTCAGTCAGTCAGTCCAGTCCAGTCTCAGTCAGTCAGTCAGTCAGTCTCGGTCAGTCAGTCAGTCAGTCATTCAGTCAGTCAGTCAGTCAGGCAGTCAGTCAGTCGGTCAGCCTTATTCAGTCAGTCAGTCAGTCAGTCAGCCTTATTCAGTCAGTCTGTCAGTCATCCTTATTCAGTCAGTCTGTCAGTCAGTCAGTCGGTCAGTCCTGTCCAGTCAGTTAGTCAGTCAAGCAGTCAGTCAGGTAGTCAAGCAGTCAGTCAGTCAGTGTCAGTCAGTCATTTAGTCATTCAGTCAGTCAGTGAAATAGCCAGTCAGAGAGTCAAGCAGTCAGTTAGTCAGTCTCAGTCAGTCAGTTAGTCAGTCAGTCAGTCAGTCAGTCAGTCAGTCCAGTCTCAGTCAGTCAGGCAGTTAGTCAGTCAGTCTCGGTCAGTCAGTGAGTCAGTCAGTCAGTATCAGTCAGTCAGTGAGTCAGTCTGTCAGTCAGGCAGTATCAGTCAGGCAGTAAGACTCCGCTCGACAGAACTCCGATAGCCTAATGGGTAGACCGCTGGTCTTCCAAGCGAGTGGCCTGGGTTCGAGTCCCAGCCGGAGCGAATATCTTCAATGTATATATTTCTTTTCTAATTTGAAAATTCTTTTTTTTTTCAATTTCTTTCCTTTGCAATTATTGATTATTTATGTAGGGAAGAAAATTCTGAGTCAGTTTAATTTTTCGACACGAAGATTTCAAAGTGTTTAAATAAACAATTACCAAGGTGCATTTTTTGTTTTTATTATATTTAAAACTCCCACCGACAGAGCTCCCATAGACTAATGGCTAGAGTGTTAGGCTTCCAAGCGAGTGGCCCTGGGTTCGAGTCCCAGCCTGAACGAAAATCTTCAATGTATACTTTTAGTTTCTAATTTGAAATTTCTTCTTCTTTTTTTTTTAATTTTTCTCTTTTGCGAATATTGATTATTTATGTAGGGAGAAAAATTCTGAGTCAGTTTAATTATTCGACCTGTAAATTTCAAAGTGTTTGAATCAATAATTACCAAGGTGCATTTTTTGTTTTTATTATATTTAAGACTTCCATCGACAGAGCTCCGATAGCCTAATGGCTAGACCGTTGGGTTCCTAGCGCGTGGTAATGGGTTCGAGTCCCGGCCGGAAAGGAAATCTTAAATGCAAATATTTTTTTCTAATTTTATAATTCTTTTTTTTTATTTTTCCCTTTTGCGAAGTCAGTCAGTCAGTCTGACAGTCAATCAGTCAAGCACTCAGTCATTCAGTCTCAGTCAGTCAGTCCAGTCAGTCAGTCACTCAGTCAGTCAGTTAGTCCTTCAGCCAGTCAGTCAAGCAGTCAGTCATTTAGTCTCAGTCAGTCAGTCATTCATTCAGTCAGTCAGTCAGGCAGTCAGTCAGTCAGTCAGTCGGTCAGTCCTGTGCAGTCAGTTAGTCACTAAAGCAGTCAGTCAGTCTCAGTCAGTCAGTCAGTCAGTCAGTCCAGTCCAGTCTCAGTCAGTCAGTCAGTCAGTCTCGGTCAGTCAGTCAGTCAGTCATTCAGTCAGTCAGTCAGTCAGGCAGTCAGTCAGTCGGTCAGCCTTATTCAGTCAGTCTGTCAGTCAGTCAGTCAGTCAGCCTTATTCAGTCAGTCTGTCAGTCATCCTTATTCAGTCAGTCTGTCAGTCAGTCAGTCGGTCAGTCCTGTCCAGTCAGTTAGTCAGTCAAGCAGTCAGTCAGGTAGTCAAGCAGTCAGTCAGTCAGTGTCAGTCAGTCATTTAGTCATTCAGTCAGTCAGTGAAATAGCCAGTCAGAGAGTCAAGCAGTCAGTTAGTCAGTCTCAGTCAGTCAGTTAGTCAGTCAGTCAGTCAGTCCAGTCTCAGTCAGTCAGGCAGTTAGTCAAGCAGTCAGTCAGTCAGTGAGTCAGTCAGTCAGTATCAGTCAGTCAGTGGGTCAGTCAGTGAGTCAGTCTGTCAGTCAGGCAGTATCAGTCAGGCAGTAAGACTCCGCTCGACAGAACTCCGATAGCCTAATGGGTAGACCGCTGGTCTTCCAAGCGAGTGGCCTGGGTTCGAGTCCCAGCCGGAGCGAATATCTTCAATGTATATATTTCTTTTCTAATTTGAAAATTCTTTTTTTTTTCAATTTCTTTCCTTTGCAATTATTGATTATTTATGTAGGGAAGAAAATTCTGAGTCAGTTTAATTTTTCGACACGAAGATTTCAAAGTGTTTAAATAAACAATTACCAAGGTGCATTTTTTGTTTTTATTATATTTAAAACTCCCACCGACAGAGCTCCCATAGACTAATGGCTAGAGTGTTAGGCTTCCAAGCGAGTGGCCCTGGGTTCGAGTCCCAACCTGAACGAAAATCTTCAATGTATACTTTTAGTTTCTAATTTGAAATTTCTTCTTCTTTTTTTTTTAATTTTTCTCTTTTGCGAATATTGATTATTTATGTAGGGAGAAAAATTCTGAGTCAGTTTAATTATTCGACCTGTAAATTTCAAAGTGTTTGAATCAATAATTACCAAGGTGCATTTTTTGTTTTTATTATATTTAAGACTTCCATCGACAGAGCTCCGATAGCCTAATGGCTAGACCGTTGGGTTCCTAGCGCGTGGTACTGGGTTCGAGTCCCGGCCGGAAAGGAAATCTTAAATGCAAATATTTTTTTCTAATTTTATAATTCTTTTTTTTTTATTTTTCCCTTTTGCGAAGTCAGTCAGTCAGTCTGACAGTCAATCAGTCAAGCACTCAGTCATTCAGTCTCAGTCAGTCAGTCCAGTCAGTCAGTCACTCAGTCAGTCAGTTAGTCCTTCAGCCAGTCAGTCAAGCAGTCAGTCATTTAGTCTCAGTCAGTCAGTCATTCAGTCAGTCAGTCAGTCAGGCAGTCAGTCAGTCAGTCAGTCGGTCAGTCCTGTGCAGTCAGTTAGTCACTAAAGCAGTCAGTCAGTCTCAGTCAGTCAGTCAGTCAGTCAGTCCAGTCCAGTCTCAGTCAGTCAGTCAGTCAGTCTCGGTCAGTCAGTCAGTCAGTCATTCAGTCAGTCAGTCAGTCAGGCAGTCAGTCAGTCGGTCAGCCTTATTCAGTCAGTCTGTCAGTCAGTCAGTCAGTCAGCCTTATTCAGTCAGTCTGTCAGTCATCCTTATTCAGTCAGTCTGTCAGTCAGTCAGTCGGTCAGTCCTGTCCAGTCAGTTAGTCAGTCAAGCAGTCAGTCAGGTAGTCAAGCAGTCAGTCAGTCAGTGTCAGTCAGTCATTTAGTCATTCAGTCAGTCAGTGAAATAGCCAGTCAGAGAGTCAAGCAGTCAGTTAGTCAGTCTCAGTCAGTCAGTTAGTCAGTCAGTCAGTCAGTCCAGTCTCAGTCAGTCAGGCAGTTAGTCAAGCAGTCAGTCAGTCAGTGAGTCAGTCAGTCAGTATCAGTCAGTCAGTGAGTCAGTCAGTGAGTCAGTCTGTCAGTCAGGCAGTATCAGTCAGGCAGTAAGACTCCGCTCGACAGAACTCCGATAGCCTAATGGGTAGACCGCTGGTCTTCCAAGCGAGTGGCCTGGGTTCGAGTCCCAGCCGGAGCGAATATCTTCAATGTATATATTTCTTTTCTAATTTGAAAATTCTTTTTTTTTTCAATTTCTTTCCTTTGCAATTATTGATTATTTATGTAGGGAAGAAAATTCTGAGTCAGTTTAATTTTTCGACACGAAGATTTCAAAGTGTTTAAATAAACAATTACCAAGGTGCATTTTTTGTTTTTATTATATTTAAAACTCCCACCGACAGAGCTCCCATAGACTAATGGCTAGAGTGTTAGGCTTCCAAGCGAGTGGCCCTGGGTTCGAGTCCCAACCTGAACGAAAATCTTCAATGTATACTTTTAGTTTCTAATTTGAAATTTCTTCTTCTTTTTTTTTTAATTTTTCTCTTTTGCGAATATTGATTATTTATGTAGGGAGAAAAATTCTGAGTCAGTTTAATTATTCGACCTGTAAATTTCAAAGTGTTTGAATCAATAATTACCAAGGTGCATTTTTTGTTTTTATTATATTTAAGACTTCCATCGACAGAGCTCCGATAGCCTAATGGCTAGACCGTTGGGTTCCTAGCGCGTGGTACTGGGTTCGAGTCCCGGCCGGAAAGGAAATCTTAAATGCAAATATTTTTTTCTAATTTTATAATTCTTTTTTTTTTATTTTTCCCTTTTGCGAAGTCAGTCAGTCAGTCTGACAGTCAATCAGTCAAGCACTCAGTCATTCAGTCTCAGTCAGTCAGTCCAGTCAGTCAGTCACTCAGTCAGTCAGTTAGTCCTTCAGCCAGTCAGTCAAGCAGTCAGTCATTTAGTCTCAGTCAGTCAGTCATTCAGTCAGTCAGTCAGTCAGGCAGTCAGTCAGTCAGTCAGTCGGTCAGTCCTGTGCAGTCAGTTAGTCACTAAAGCAGTCAGTCAGTCTCAGTCAGTCAGTCAGTCAGTCAGTCCAGTCCAGTCTCAGTCAGTCAGTCAGTCAGTCTCGGTCAGTCAGTCAGTCAGTCATTCAGTCAGTCAGTCAGTCAGGCAGTCAGTCAGTCGGTCAGCCTTATTCAGTCAGTCTGTCAGTCAGTCAGTCAGCCTTATTCAGTCAGTCTGTCAGTCATCCTTATTCAGTCAGTCTGTCAGTCAGTCAGTCGGTCAGTCCTGTCCAGTCAGTTAGTCAGTCAAGCAGTCAGTCAGGTAGTCAAGCAGTCAGTCAGTCAGTGTCAGTCAGTCATTTAGTCATTCAGTCAGTCAGTGAAATAGCCAGTCAGAGAGTCAAGCAGTCAGTCAGTCAGTCTCAGTCAGTCAGTTAGTCAGTCAGTCAGTCAGTCAGTCAGTCAGTCCAGTCTCAGTCAGTCAGGCAGTTAGTCAGTCAGTCTCGGTCAGTCAGTGAGTCAGTCAGTCAGTATCAGTCAGTCAGTGAGTCAGTCTGTCAGTCAGGCAGTAAGACTCCGCTCGACAGAACTCCGATAGCCTAATGGGTAGACCGCTGGTCTTCCAAGCGAGTGGCCTGGGTTCGAGTCCCAGCCGGAGCGAATATCTTCAATGTATATATTTCTTTTCTAATTTGAAAATTCTTTTTTTTTTCAATTTCTTTCCTTTGCAATTATTGATTATTTATGTAGGGAAGAAAATTCTGAGTCAGTTTAATCATTCGACCTTTAGATTTCAAAGATTTTAGATCAATAATTACTAAGGTGCATTTTTTGTTTTTATTATAATTAAGACACCGATCAACAGAGATCCGATAGTATATTGGCGAGAGCGTTGGGCTTCCATGAGTGTCGCCCTGGGTTCAAATCCCAGCCGGAAAGGAAATCTTAAATGCAAATATTTTTTTCTAATTTTATAATTCTTTTTTTTTATTTTTCCCTTTTGCGAAGTCAGTCAGTCAGTCTGACAGTCAATCAGTCAAGCACTCAGTCATTCAGTCTCAGTCAGTCAGTCCAGTCAGTCAGTCACTCAGTCAGTCAGTTAGTCCTTCAGCCAGTCAGTCAAGCAGTCAGTCATTTAGTCTCAGTCAGTCAGTCATTCAGTCAGTCAGTCAGTCAGTCTCAGTCAGTCAGTCAGTCAGTCAGTCCAGTCCAGTCTCAGTCAGTCAATCAGTCAGTCTCGGTCAGTCAGTCAGTCAGTCATTCAGTCAGTCAGTCAGTCAGGCAGTCAGTCAGTCGGTCAGCCTTATTCAGTCAGTCTGTCAGTCAGTCAGTCAGTCAGCCTTATTCAGTCAGTCTGTCAGTCATCCTTATTCAGTCAGTCTGTCAGTCAGTCAGTCAGTCAGCCTTATTCAGTCAGTCTGTCAGTCAGTCAGTCGGTCAGTCCTGTCCAGTCAGTTAGTCAGTCAAGCAGTCAGTCAGGTAGTCAAGCAGTCAGTCAGTCAGTGTCAGTCAGTCATTTAGTCATTCAGTCAGTCAGTGAAATAGCCAGTCAGAGAGTCAAGCAGTCAGTGAGTCAGTCTCAGTCAGTCAGTTAGTCAGTCAGTCAGTCAGTCAGTCAGTCAGTCCAGTCTCAGTCAGTCAGGCAGTTAGTCAGTCAGTCTCGGTCAGTCAGTGAGTCAGTCAGTCAGTATCAGTCAGTCAGTGAGTCAGTCTGTCAGTCAGGCAGTATCAGTCAGGCAGTAAGACTCCGCTCGACAGAACTCCGATAGCCTAATGGCTAGACCGCTGGTCTTCCAAGCGAGTAGCCTGGGTTCGAGTCCCAGCCGGAGCGAATATCTTCAATGTATATATTTCTTTTCTAATTTGAAAATTCTTTTTTTTTCAATTTCTTTCCTTTGCAATTATTGATTATTTATGTAGGGAAGAAAATTCTGAGTCAGTTTAATTTTTCGACACGAAGATTTCAAAGTGTTTAAATAAACAATTACCAAGGTGCATTTTTTGTTTTTATTATATTTAAAACTCCCACCGACAGAGCTCCCATAGACTAATGGCTAGAGTGTTAGGCTTCCAAGCGAGTGGCCCTGGGTTCGAGTCCCAGCCTGAACGAAAATCATCAATGTATACTTTTAGTTTCTAAATTGAAATTTCTTCTTCTTTTTTTTTTAATTTTTCTCTTTTGCAAATATTGATTATTTATGTAGGGAGAAAAATTCTGAGTCAGTTTAATTATTCGACCTGTAAATTTCAAAGTGTTTGAATCAATAATTACCAAGGTGCATTTTTTGTTTTTATTATATTTAAGACTTCCATCGACAGAGCTCCGATAGCCTAATGGCTAGACCGTTGGGTTCCTAGCGCGTGGTACTGGGTTCGAGTCCCGGCCGGAAAGGAAATCTTAAATACAAATATTTTTTTCTAATTTTATAATTCTTTTTTTTTATTTTTCCCTTTTGCGAAGTCAGTCAGTCAGTCTGACAGTCAATCAGTCAAGCACTCAGTCATTCAGTCTCAGTCAGTCAGTCCAGTCAGTCAGTCACTCAGTCAGTCAGTTAGTCCTTCAGCCAGTCAGTCAAGCAGTCAGTCATTTAGTCTCAGTCAGTCAGTCATTCAGTCAGTCAGTCAGTCAGGCAGTCAGTCAGTCAGTCAGTCAGTCGGTCAGTCCTGTGCAGTCAGTTAGTCACTAAAGCAGTCAGTCAGTCTCAGTCAGTCAGTCAGTCAGTCTCGGTCAGTCAGTCAGTCAGTCATTCAGTCAGTCAGTCAGTCAGGCAGTCAGTCATTCGGTCAGCCTTATTCAGTCAGTCTGTCAGTCAGTCAGTCAGTCAGCCTTATTCAGTCAGTCTGTCAGTCATCCTTATTCAGTCAGTCTGTCAGTCAGTCAGTCGGTCAGTCCTGTCCAGTCAGTTAGTCAGTCAAGCAGTCAGTCAGGTAGTCAAGCAGTCAGTCAGTCAGTGTCAGTCAGTCATTTAGTCATTCAGCCAGTCAGAGAGTCAAGCAGTCAGTCAGTCAGTCCAGTCTCAGTCAGTCAGGCAGTTAGTCAGTCAGTCTCGGTCAGTCAGTGAGTCAGTCAGTCAGTATCAGTCAGTCAGTGAGTCAGTCTGTCAGTCAGGCAGTATCAGTCAGGCAGTAAGACTCCGCTCGACAGAACTCCGATAGCCTAATGGCTAGACCGCTGGTCTTCCAAGCGAGTGGCCTGGGTTCGAGTCCCAGGCGGAGCGAATATCTTCAATGTATATATTTCTTTTCTAATTTGAAAATTCTTTTTTTTTTTCAATTTCTTTCCTTTGCAATTATTGATTATTTATGTAGGGAAGAAAATTCTGAGTCAGTTTAATTTTTCGACACGAAGATTTCAAAGTGTTTACATAAACGATTACCAAGGTGCATTTTTTGTTTTTATTATATTTAAGACTCCCACCGACAGAGCTCCCATAGACTAATGGCTAGAGTGTTAGGCTTCCAAGCGAGTGGCCCTGGGTTCGAGTCCCAGCCTGAACGAAAATCTTCAATGTATACTTTTAGTTTCTAATTTGAAATTTCTTCTTTTTTTTTTTTTAATTTTTCTCTTTTGCGAATATTGATTATTTATGTAGGGAGAAAAATTCTGAGTCAGTTTAATTATTCGACCTGTAAATTTCAAAGTGTTTGAATCAATAATTACCAAGGTGCATTTTTTGTTTTTATTATATTTAAGACTTCCATCGACAGAGCTCCGATAGCCTAATGGCTAGACTGTTGGGTTCCAAGCGCGTGGTACTGGGTTCGAGTCCCGGCCGGAACGAAAATCTTCCATGTATATATTTCTCTTCTAATTTGAAGATTCTTTTTTTTTTCAATTTCTTTCTTTTGCAAATATGGATTATTTATGTACGGAAGAAAATTCTGAGTCAGTTTAATCATTCGACCTTTAGATTTCAAAGATTTTAGATCAATAATTACTAAGGTGCATTTTTTGTTTTTATTATAATTAAGACACCGATCAACAGAGATCCGATAGTATATTGGCGAGAGCGTTGGGCTTCCATGAGTGTCGCCCTGGGTTCAAATCCCAGCCGGAAAGGAAATCTTAAATGCAAATATTTTTTTCTAATTTTATAATTCTTTTTTTTTTATTTTTCCCTTTTGCGAAGTCAGTCAGTCAGTCTGACAGTCAATCAGTCAAGCACTCAGTCATTCAGTCTCAGTCAGTCACTCCAGTCAGTCAGTCACTCAGTCAGTCAGTTAGTCCTTCAGCCAGTCAGCCAAGCAGTCAGTCATTTAGTCTCAGTCAGTCAGTCATTCAGTCAGTCAGTCAGTCAGTCTCAGTCAGTCAGTCAGTCAGTCAGTCAGTCCAGTCCAGTCTCAGTCAGTCAATCAGTCAGTCTCGGTCAGTCAGTCAGTCAGTCATTCAGTCAGTCAGTCAGTCAGGCAGTCAGTCAGTCGGTCAGCCTTATTCAGTCAGTCTGTCAGTCAGTCAGTCAGTCAGCCTTATTCAGTCAGTCTGTCAGTCATCCTTATTCAGTCAGTCTGTCAGTCAGTCAGTCAGTCAGCCTTATTCAGTCAGTCTGTCAGTCAGTCAGTCGGTCAGTCCTGTCCAGTCAGTTAGTCAGTCAAGCAGTCAGTCAGGTAGTCAAGCAGTCAGTCAGTCAGTGTCAGTCAGTCATTTAGTCATTCAGTCAGTCAGTGAAATAGCCAGTCAGAGAGTCAAGCAGTCAGTGAGTCAGTCTCAGTCAGTCAGTTAGTCAGTCAGTCAGTCAGTCAGTCCAGTCTCAGTCAGTCAGGCAGTTAGTCAGTCAGTCTCGGTCAGTCAGTGAGTCAGTCAGTCAGTATCAGTCAGTCAGTGAGTCAGTCTGTCAGTCAGGCAGTATCAGTCAGGCAGTAAGACTCCGCTCGACAGAACTCCGATAGCCTAGTGGGTAGACCGCTGGTCTTCCATGCGAGTGGCCTGGGTTCGAGTCCCAGCCGGAGCGAATATCTTCAATGTATATATTTCTTTTCTAATTTGAAAATTCTTTTTTTTTTCAATTTCTTTCCTTTGCAATTATTGATTATTTATGTAGGGAAGAAAATTCTGAGTCAGTTTAATTTTTCGACACGAAGATTTCAAAGTGTTTAAATAAACAATTACCAAGGTGCATTTTTTGTTTTTATTATATTTAAAACTCCCACCGACAGAGCTCCCATAGACTAATGGCTAGAGTGTTAGGCTTCCAAGCGAGTGGCCCTGGGTTCGAGTCCCAGCCTGAACGAAAATCTTCAATGTATACTTTTAGTTTCTAATTTGAAATTTCTTCTTCTTTTTTTTTTAATTTTTCTCTTTTGCGAATATTGATTATTTATGTAGGGAGAAAAATTCTGAGTCAGTTTAATCATTCGACCTTTAGATTTCAAAGATTTTAGATCAATAATTACTAAGGTGCATTTTTTGTTTTTATTATAATTAAGACACCGATCAACAGAGATCCGATAGTATATTGGCGAGAGCGTTGGGCTTCCATGAGTGTCGCCCTGGGTTCAAATCCCAGCCGGAAAGGAAATCTTAAATGCAAATATTTTTTTCTAATTTTATAATTCTTTTTTTTTTATTTTTCCCTTTTGCGAAGTCAGTCAGTCAGTCTGACAGTCAATCAGTCAAGCACTCAGTCATTCAGTCTCAGTCAGTCAGTCCAGTCAGTCAGTCACTCAGTCAGTCAGTTAGTCCTTCAGCCAGTCAGTCAAGCAGTCAGTCATTTAGTCTCAGTCAGTCAGTCATTCAGTCAGTCAGTCAGTCAGTCTCAGTCAGTCAGTCAGTCAGTCAGTCCAGTCCAGTCTCAGTCAGTCAATCAGTCAGTCTCGGTCAGTCAGTCAGTCAGTCATTCAGTCAGTCAGTCAGTCAGGCAGTCAGTCAGTCGGTCAGCCTTATTCAGTCAGTCTGTCAGTCAGTCAGTCAGTCAGCCTTATTCAGTCAGTCTGTCAGTCATCCTTATTCAGTCAGTCTGTCAGTCAGTCAGTCAGTCAGCCTTATTCAGTCAGTCTGTCAGTCAGTCAGTCGGTCAGTCCTGTCCAGTCAGTTAGTCAGTCAAGCAGTCAGTCAGGTAGTCAAGCAGTCAGTCAGTCAGTGTCAGTCAGTCATTTAGTCATTCAGTCAGTCAGTGAAATAGCCAGTCAGAGAGTCAAGCAGTCAGTCAGTCAGTCTCAGTCAGTCAGTTAGTCAGTCAGTCAGTCAGTCAGTCAGTCAGTCAGTCCAGTCTCAGTCAGTCAGGCAGTTAGTCAGTCAGTCTCGGTCAGTCAGTGAGTCAGTCAGTCAGTATCAGTCAGTCAGTGAGTCAGTCTGTCAGTCAGGCAGTATCAGTCAGGCAGTAAGACTCCGCTCGACAGAACTCCGATAGCCTAGTGGGTAGACCGCTGGTCTTCCATGCGAGTGGCCTGGGTTCGAGTCCCAGCCGGAGCGAATATCTTCAATGTATATATTTCTTTTCTAATTTGAAAATTCTTTTTTTTTTCAATTTCTTTCCTTTGCAATTATTGATTATTTATGTAGGGAAGAAAATTCTGAGTCAGTTTAATTTTTCGACACGAAGATTTCAAAGTGTTTAAATAAACAATTACCAAGGTGCATTTTTTGTTTTTATTATATTTAAAACTCCCACCGACAGAGCTCCCATAGACTAATGGCTAGAGTGTTAGGCTTCCAAGCGAGTGGCCCTGGGTTCGAGTCCCAGCCTGAACGAAAATCTTCAATGTATACTTTTAGTTTCTAATTTGAAATTTCTTCTTCTTTTTTTTTTTAATTTTTCTCTTTTGCGAATATTGATTATTTATGTAGGGAGAAAAATTCTGAGTCAGTTTAATTATTCGACCTGTAAATTTCAAAGTGTTTGAATCAATAATTACCAAGGTGCATTTTTTGTTTTTATTATATTTAAGACTTCCATCGACAGAGCTCCGATAGCCTAATGGCTAGACCGTTGGGTTCCTAGCGCGTGGTACTGGGTTCGAGTCCCGGCCGGAAAGGAAATCTTAAATGCAAATATTTTTTTCTAATTTTATAATTCTTTTTTTTTTATTTTTCCCTTTTGCGAAGTCAGTCAGTCAGTCTGACAGTCAATCAGTCAAGCACTCAGTCATTCAGTCTCAGTCAGTCAGTCCAGTCAGTCAGTCACTCAGTCAGTCAGTTAGTCCTTCAGCCAGTCAGTCAAGCAGTCAGTCATTTAGTCTCAGTCAGTCAGGCAGTCAGTCAGTCAGTCAGTCAGGCAGTCAGTCAGTCAGTCAGTCGGTCAGTCCTGTGCAGTCAGTTAGTCACTAAAGCAGTCAGTCAGTCTCAGTCAGTCAGTCAGTCCAGTCCAGTCTCAGTCAGTCAGTCAGTCAGTCTCGGTCAGTCAGTCAGTCAGTCATTCAGTCAGTCAGTCAGTCAGGCAGTCAGTCAGTCGGTCAGCCTTATTCAGTCAGTCTGTCAGTCAGTCAGTCACTCAGCCTTATTCAGTCAGTCTGTCAGTCATCCTTATTCAGTCAGTCTGTCAGTCAGTCAGTCGGTCAGTCCTGTCCAGTCAGTTAGTCAGTCAAGCAGTCAGTCAGGTAGTCAAGCAGTCAGTCAGTCAGTGTCAGTCAGTCATTTAGTCATTCAGTCAGTCAGTGAAATAGCCAGTCAGAGAGTCAAGCAGTCAGTCAGTCAGTCTCAGTCAGTCAGTTAGTCAGTCAGTCAGTCAGTCAGTCAGTCAGTCCAGTCTCAGTCAGTCAGGCAGTTAGTCAGTCAGTCTCGGTCAGTCAGTGAGTCAGTCAGTCAGTATCAGTCAGTCAGTGAGTCAGTCTGTCAGTCAGGCAGTATCAGTCAGGCAGTAAGACTCCGCTCGACAGAACTCCGATAGCCTAATGGCTAGACCGCTGGTCTTCCAAGCGAGTGGCCTGGGTTCGAGTCCCAGCCGGAGCGAATATCTTCAACGTATATATTTCTTTTCTAATTTGAAAATTCTTTCTTTTTTCAATTTCTTTCCTTTGCAATTATTGATTATTTATGTAGGGAAGAAAATTCTGAGTCAGTTTAATTTTTCGACACGAAGATTTCAAAGTGTTTAAATAAACAATTACCAAGGTGCATTTTTTGTTTTTATTATATTTAAAACTCCCACCGACAGAGCTCCCATAGACTAATGGCTAGAGTGTTAGGCTTCCAAGCGAGTGGCCCTGGGTTCGAGTCCCAGCCTGAACGAAAATCTTCAACGTATACTTCTAGTTTCTAATTTGAAATTTCTTCTTCTTTTTTTTTTAATTTTTCTCTTTTGCGAATATTGATTATTTATGTAGGGAGAAAAATTCTGAGTCAGTTTAATTATTCGACCTGTAAATTTCAAAGTGTTTGAATCAATAATTACCAAGGTGCATTTTTTGTTTTTATTATATTTAAGACTTCCATCGACAGAGCTCCGATAGCCTAATGGCTAGACCGTTGGGTTCCTAGCGCGTGGTACTGGGTTCGAGTCCCGGCCGGAAAGGAAATCTTAAATGCAAATATTTTTTTCTAATTTTATAATTCTTTTTTTTTTATTTTTCCCTTTTGCGAAGTCAGTCAGTCAGTCTGACAGTCAATCAGTCAAGCACTCAGTCATTCAGTCTCAGTCAGTCAGTCCAGTCAGTCAGTCACTCAGTCAGTCAGTTAGTCCTTCAGCCAGTCAGTCAAGCAGTCAGTCATTTAGTCTCAGTCAGTCAGTCATTCAGTCAGTCAGTCAGTCAGGCAGTCAGTCAGTCAGTCAGTCAGGCAGTCAGTCAGTCAGTCAGTCGGTCAGTCCTGTGCAGTCAGTTAGTCACTAAAGCAGTCAGTCAGTCTCAGTCAGTCAGTCAGTCAGTCAGTCCAGTCCAGTCTCAGTCAGTCAGTCAGTCAGTCTCGGTCAGTCAGTCAGTCAGTCATTCAGTCAGTCAGTCAGTCAGGCAGTCAGTCAGTCGGTCAGCCTTATTCAGTCAGTCTGTCAGTCAGTCAGTCACTCAGCCTTATTCAGTCAGTCTGTCAGTCATCCTTATTCAGTCAGTCTGTCAGTCAGTCAGTCGGTCAGTCCTGTCCAGTCAGTTAGTTAGTCAAGCAGTCAGTCAGGTAGTCAAGCAGTCAGTCAGTCAGTGTCAGTCAGTCATTTAGTCATTCAGTCAGTCAGTGAAATAGCCAGTCAGAGAGTCAAGCAGTCAGTCAGTCAGTCTCAGTCAGTCAGTTAGTCAGTCAGTCAGTCAGTCAGTCAGTCAGTCCAGTCTCAGTCAGTCAGGCAGTTAGTCAGTCAGTCTCGGTCAGTCAGTGAGTCAGTCAGTCAGTATCAGTCAGTCAGTGAGTCAGTCTGTCAGTCAGGCAGTATCAGTCAGGCAGTAAGACTCCGCTCGACAGAACTCCGATAGCCTAATGGCTAGACCGCTGGTCTTCCAAGCGAGTGGCCTGGGTTCGAGTCCCAGCCGGAGCGAATATCTTCAATGTATATATTTCTTTTCTAATTTGAAAATTCTTTTTTTTTCAATTTCTTTCCTTTGCAATTATTGATTATTTATGTAGGGAAGAAAATTCTGAGTCAGTTTAATTTTTCGACACGAAGATTTCAAAGTGTTTAAATAAACAATTACCAAGGTGCATTTTTTGTTTTTATTATATTTAAAACTCCCACCGACAGAGCTCCCATAGACTAATGTCTAGAGTGTTAGGCTTCCAAGCGAGTGGCCCTGGGTTCGAGTCCCAGCCTGAACGAAAATCATCAATGTATACTTTTAGTTTCTAATTTGAAATTTCTTCTTCTTTTTTTTTTAATTTTTCTCTTTTGCAAATATTGATTATTTATGTAGGGAGAAAAATTCTGAGTCAGTTTAATTATTCGACCTGTAAATTTCAAAGTGTTTGAATCAATAATTACCAAGGTGCATTTTTTGTTTTTATTATATTTAAGACTTCCATCGACAGAGCTCCGATAGCCTAATGGCTAGACCGTTGGGTTCCTAGCGCGTGGTACTGGGTTCGAGTCCCGGCCGGAAAGGAAATCTTAAATACAAATATTTTTTTCTAATTTTATAATTCTTTTTTTTTTATTTTTCCCTTTTGCGAAGTCAGTCAGTCAGTCTGACAGTCAATCAGTCAAGCACTCAGTCATTCAGTCTCAGTCAGTCAGTCCAGTCAGTCAGTCACTCAGTCAGTCAGTTAGTCCTTCAGCCAGTCAGTCAAGCAGTCAGTCATTTAGTCTCAGTCTGTCAGTCATTCAGTCAGTCAGTCAGTCAGGCAGTCAGTCAGTCAGTCAGTCAGTCGGTCAGTCCTGTGCAGTCAGTTAGTCACTAAAGCAGTCAGTCAGTCTCAGTCAGTCAGTCAGTCAGTCAGTCCAGTCCAGTCTCAGTCAGTCAGTCAGTCAGTCTCGGTCAGTCAGTCAGTCAGTCATTCAGTCAGTCAGTCAGTCAGGCAGTCAGTCAGTTAGTCAGTCAGTCTCGGTCAGTCAGTGAGTCAGTCAGTCAGTATCAGTCAGTCAGTGAGTCAGTCTGTCAGTCAGGCAGTATCAGTCAGGCAGTAAGACTCCGCTCGACAGAACTCCGATAGCCTAATGGCTAGACCGCTGGTCTTCCAAGCGAGTGGCCTGGGTTCGAGTCCCAGCCGGAGCGAATATCTTCAATGTATATATTTCTTTTCTAATTTGAAAATTCTTTTTTTTTCAATTTCTTTCCTTTGCAATTATTGATTATTTATGTAGGGAAGAAAATTCTGAGTCAGTTTAATTTTTCGACACGAAGATTTCAAAGTGTTTAAATAAACAATTACCAAGGTGCATTTTTTGTTTTTATTATATTTAAAACTCCCACCGACAGAGCTCCCATAGACTAATGGCTAGAGTGTTAGGCTTCCAAGCGAGTGGCCCTGGGTTCGAGTCCCAGCCTGAACGAAAATCATCAATGTATACTTTTAGTTTCTAATTTGAAATTTCTTCTTCTTTTTTTTTTTTAATTTTTCTCTTTTGCAAATATTGATTATTTATGTAGGGAGAAAAATTCTGAGTCAGTTTAATTATTCGACCTGTAAATTTCAAAGTGTTTGAATCAATAATTACCAAGGTGCATTTTTTGTTTTTATTATATTTAAGACTTCCATCGACAGAGCTCCGATAGCCTAATGGCTAGACCGTTGGGTTCCTAGCGCGTGGTACTGGGTTCGAGTCCCGGCCGGAAAGGAAATCTTAAATACAAATATTTTTTTCTAATTTTATAATTCTTTTTTTTTATTTTTCCCTTTTGCGAAGTCAGTCAGTCAGTCTGACAGTCAATCAGTCAAGCACTCAGTCATTCAGTCTCAGTCAGTCAGTCCAGTCAGTCAGTCACTCAGTCAGTCAGTTAGTCCTTCAGCCAGTCAGTCAAGCAGTCAGTCATTTAGTCTCAGTCAGTCAGTCATTCAGTCAGTCAGTCAGTCAGGCAGTCAGTCAGTCAGTCAGTCAGTCGGTCAGTCCTGTGCAGTCAGTTAGTCACTAAAGCAGTCAGTCAGTCTCAGTCAGTCAGTCAGTCAGTCAGTCCAGTCCAGTCTCAGTCAGTCAGTCAGTCAGTCTCGGTCAGTCAGTCAGTCAGACATTCAGTCAGTCAGTCAGTCAGGCAGTCAGTCAGTCGGTCAGCCTTATTCAGTCAGTCTGTCAGTCAGTCAGTCAGTCAGCCTTATTCAGTCAGTCTGTCAGTCATCCTTATTCAGTCAGTCTGTCAGTCAGTCAGTCGGTCAGTCCTGTCCAGTCAGTTAGTCAGTCAAGCAGTCAGTCAGGTAGTCAAGCAGTCAGTCAGTCAGTGTCAGTCAGTCATTTAGTCATTCAGCCAGTCAGAGAGTCAAGCAGTCAGTCAGTCAGTCTCATTCAGTCAGTTAGTCAGTCAGTCAGTCAGTCAGTCAGTCCAGTCTCAGTCAGTCAGGCAGTTAGTCAGTCAGTCTCGGTCAGTCAGTGAGTCAGTCAGTCAGTATCAGTCAGTCAGTGAGTCAGTCTGTCAGTCAGGCAGTATCAGTCAGGCAGTAAGACTCCGCTCGACAGAACTCCGATAGCCTAATGGCTAGACCGCTGGTCTTCCAAGCGAGTGGCCTGGGTTCGAGTCCCAGCCGGAGCGAATATCTTCAATGTATATATTTCTTTTCTAATTTGAAAATTCTTTTTTTTTTCAATTTCTTTCCTTTGCAATTATTGATTATTTATGTACGGAAGAAAATTCTGAGTCAGTTTAATTTTTCGACACGAAGATTTCAAAGTGTTTAAATAAACGATTACCAAGGTGCATTTTTTGTTTTTATTATATTTAAGACTCCCACCGACAGAGCTCCCATAGACTAATGGCTAGAGTGTTAGGCTTCCAAGCGAGTGGCCCTGGGTTCGAGTCCCAGCCTGAACGAAAATCTTCAATGTATACTTTTAGTTTCTAATTTGAAATTTCTTCTTCTTTTTTTTTTTAATTTTTCTCTTTTGCGAATATTGATTATTTATGTAGGGAGAAAAATTCTGAGTCAGTTTAATTATTCGACCTGTAAATTTCAAAGTGTTTGAATCAATAATTACCAAGGTGCATTTTTTGTTTTTATTATATTTAAGACTTCCATCGACAGAGCTCCGATAGCCTAATGGCTAGACCGTTGGGTTCCTAGCGCGTGGTACTGGGTTCGAGTCCCGGCCGGAAAGGAAATCTTAAATGCAAATATTTTTTTCTAATTTTATAATTCTTTTTTTTTTATTTTTCCCTTTTGCGAAGTCAGTCAGTCAGTCTGACAGTCAATCAGTCAAGCACTCAGTCATTCAGTCTCAGTCAGTCAGTCCAGTCAGTCAGTCACTCAGTCAGTCAGTTAGTCCTTCAGCCAGTCAGTCAAGCAGTCTGTCATTTAGTCTCAGTCAGTCAGTCATTCAGTCAGTCAGTCAGTCAGGCAGTCAGTCAGTCAGTCAGTCGGTCAGTCCTGTGCAGTCAGTTAGTCACTAAAGCAGTCAGTCAGTCTCAGTCAGTCAGTCAGTCAGTCAGTCTCAGTCAGTCAGTCAGTCAGTCAGTCTAGTCCAGTCTCAGTCAGTCAGTCAGTCAGTCTCGGTCAGTCAGTCAGTCAGTCATTCAGTCAGTCAGTCAGTCAGGCAGTCAGTCAGTCGGTCAGCCTTATTCAGTCAGTCTGTCAGTCAGTCAGTCAGTCGGTCAGCCTTATTCAGTCAGTCTGTCAGTCAGTCAGTCAGTCAGCCTTATTCAGTCAGTCTGTCAGTCATCCTTATTCAGTCAGTCTGTCAGTCAGTCAGTCGGTCAGTCCTGTCCAGTCAGTTAGTCAGTCAAGCAGTCAGTCAGGTAGTCAAGCAGTCAGTCAGTCAGTGTCAGTCAGTCATTTAGTCATTCAGTCAGTCAGTGAAATAGCCAGTCAGAGAGTCAAGCAGTCAGTCAGTCAGTCTCAGTCAGTCAGTTAGTCAGTCAGTCAGTCAGTCAGTCAGTCAGTCCAGTCTCAGTCAGTCAGGCAGTTAGTCAGTCAGTCTCGGTCAGTCAGTGAGTCAGTCAGTCAGTATCAGTCAGTCAGTGAGTCAGTCTGTCAGTCAGGCAGTATCAGTCAGGCAGTAAGACTCCGCTCGACAGAACTCCGATAGCCTAATGGCTAGACCGCTGGTCTTCCAAGCGAGTGGCCTGGGTTCGAGTCCCAGCCGGAGCGAATATCTTCAATGTATATATTTCTTTTCTAATTTGAAAATTCTTTTTTTTTTTCAATTTCTTTCCTTTGCAATTATTGATTATTTATGTAGGGAAGAAAATTCTGAGTCAGTTTAATTTTTCGACACGAAGATTTCAAAGTGTTTAAATAAACAATTACCAAGGTGCATTTTTTGATTTTATTATATTTAAAACTCCCACCGACAGAGCTCCCATAGACTAATGGCTAGAGTGTTAGGCTTCCAAGCGAGTGGCCCTGGGTTCGAGTCCCAGCCTGAACGAAAATCTTCGATGAATACTTTTAGTTTCTAATTTGAAATTTCTTCTTCTTTTTTTTTTTTTAATTTTTCTCTTTTGCGAATATTGATTATTTATGTAGGGAGAAAAATTCTGAGTCAGTTTAATTATTCGACCTGTAAATTTCAAAGTGTTTGAATCAATAATTACCAAGGTGCATTTTTTGTTTTTATTATATTTAAGACTTCCATCGACAGAGCTCCGATAGCCTAATGGCTAGACCGTTGGGTTCCTAGCGCGTGGTAATGGGTTCGAGTCCCGGCCGGAAAGGAAATCTTAAATGCAAATATTTATTTCTAATTTTATAATTCTTTTTTTTTATTTTTCCCTTTTGCGAAGTCAGTCAGTCAGTCTGACAGTCAATCAGTCAAGCACTCAGTCATTCAGTCTCAGTCAGTCAGTCCAGTCAGTCAGTCACTCAGTCAGTCAGTTAGTCCTTCAGCCAGTCAGTCAAGCAGTCAGTCATTTAGTCTCAGTCAGTCAGTCATTCATTCAGTCAGTCAGTCAGGCAGTCAGTCAGTCAGTCAGTCGGTCAGTCCTGTGCAGTCAGTTAGTCACTAAAGCAGTCAGTCAGTCTCAGTCAGACAGTCAGTCAGTCAGTCCAGTCCAGTCTCAGTCAGTCAGTCAGTCAGTCTCGGTCAGTCAGTCAGTCAGTCATTCAGTCAGTCAGTCAGTCAGGCAGTCAGTCAGTCGGTCAGCCTTATTCAGTCAGTCTGTCAGTCAGTCAGTCAGCCTTATTCAGTCAGTCTGTCAGTCATCCTTATTCAGTCAGTCTGTCAGTCAGTCAGTCGGTCAGTCCTGTCCAGTCAGTTAGTCAGTCAAGCAGTCAGTCAGGTAGTCAAGCAGTCAGTCAGTCAGTGTCAGTCAGTCATTTAGTCATTCAGTCAGTCAGTGAAATAGCCAGTCAGAGAGTCAAGCAGTCAGTCAGTCAGTCTCAGTCAGTCAGTTAGTCAGTCAGTCAGTCAGTCAGTCAGTCAGTCCAGTCTCAGTCAGTCAGGCAGTTAGTCAGTCAGTCTCGGTCAGTCAGTGAGTCAGTCAGTCAGTATCAGTCAGTCAGTGAGTCAGTCTGTCAGTCAGGCAGTATCAGTCAGGCAGTAAGACTCCGCTCGACAGAACTCCGATAGCCTAATGGCTAGACCGCTGGTCTTCCAAGCGAGTGGCCTGGGTTCGAGTCCCAGCCGGAGCGAATATCTTCAATGTATATATTTCTTTTCTAATTTGAAAATTCTTTTTTTTTTCAATTTCTTTCCTTTGCAATTATTGATTATTTATGTACGGAAGAAAATTCTGAGTCAGTTTAATTTTTCGACACGAAGATTTCAAAGTGTTTAAATAAACGATTACCAAGGTGCATTTTTTGTTTTTATTATATTTAAGACTCCCACCGACAGAGCTCCCATAGACTAATGGCTAGAGTGTTAGGCTTCCAAGCGAGTGGCCCTGGGTTCGAGTCCCAGCCTGAACGAAAATCTTCAATGTATACTTTTAGTTTCTAATTTGAAATTTCTTCTTCTTTTTTTTTTTAATTTTTCTCTTTTGCGAATATTGATTATTTATGTAGGGAGAAAAATTCTGAGTCAGTTTAATTATTCGACCTGTAAATTTCAAAGTGTTTGAATCAATAATTACCAAGGTGCATTTTTTGTTTTTATTATATTTAAGACTTCCATCGACAGAGCTCCGATAGCCTAATGGCTAGACCGTTGGGTTCCTAGCGCGTGGTACTGGGTTCGAGTCCCGGCCGGAAAGGAAATCTTAAATGCAAATATTTTTTTCTAATTTTATAATTCTTTTTTTTTTATTTTTCCCTTTTGCGAAGTCAGTCAGTCAGTCTGACAGTCAATCAGTCAAGCACTCAGTCATTCAGTCTCAGTCAGTCAGTCCAGTCAGTCAGTCACTCAGTCAGTCAGTTAGTCCTTCAGCCAGTCAGTCAAGCAGTCTGTCATTTAGTCTCAGTCAGTCAGTCATTCAGTCAGTCAGTCAGTCAGGCAGTCAGTCAGTCAGTCAGTCGGTCAGTCCTGTGCAGTCAGTTAGTCACTAAAGCAGTCAGTCAGTCTCAGTCAGTCAGTCAGTCAGTCAGTCTCAGTCAGTCAGTCAGTCAGTCAGTCTAGTCCAGTCTCAGTCAGTCAGTCAGTCAGTCTCGGTCAGTCAGTCAGTCAGTCATTCAGTCAGTCAGTCAGTCAGGCAGTCAGTCAGTCGGTCAGCCTTATTCAGTCAGTCTGTCAGTCAGTCAGTCAGTCTGTCAGTCATCCTTATTCAGTCAGTCTGTCAGTCAGTCTGTCAGTCATCCTTATTCAGTCAGTCTGTCAGTCACTCAGTCGGTCAGTCCTGTCCAGTCAGTTAGTCAGTCAAGCAGTCAGTCAGGTAGTCAAGCAGTCAGTCAGTCAGTGTCAGTCAGTCATTTAGTCATTCAGTCAGTCAGTGAAATAGCCAGTCAGAGAGTCAAGCAGTCAGTCAGTCAGTCTCAGTCAGTCAGTTAGTCAGTCAGTCAGTCAGTCAGTCAGTCAGTCCAGTCTCAGTCAGTCAGGCAGTTAGTCAGTCAGTCTCGGTCAGTCAGTGAGTCAGTCAGTCAGTATCAGTCAGTCAGTGAGTCAGTCTGTCAGTCAGGCAGTATCAGTCAGGCAGTAAGACTCCGCTCGACAGAACTCCGATAGCCTAATGGCTAGACCGCTGGTCTTCCAAGCGAGTGGCCTGGGTTCGAGTCCCAGCCGGAGCGAATATCTTCAATGTATATATTTCTTTTCTAATTTGAAAATTCTTTTTTTTTTTCAATTTCTTTCCTTTGCAATTATTGATTATTTATGTAGGGAAGAAAATTCTGAGTCAGTTTAATTTTTCGACACGAAGATTTCAAAGTGTTTAAATAAACAATTACCAAGGTGCATTTTTTGATTTTATTATATTTAAAACTCCCACCGACAGAGCTCCCATAGACTAATGGCTAGAGTGTTAGGCTTCCAAGCGAGTGGCCCTGGGTTCGAGTCCCAGCCTGAACGAAAATCTTCGATGAATACTTTTAGTTTCTAATTTGAAATTTCTTCTTCTTTTTTTTTTTTTAATTTTTCTCTTTTGCGAATATTGATTATTTATGTAGGGAGAAAAATTCTGAGTCAGTTTAATTATTCGACCTGTAAATTTCAAAGTGTTTGAATCAATAATTACCAAGGTGCATTTTTTGTTTTTATTATATTTAAGACTTCCATCGACAGAGCTCCGATAGCCTAATGGCTAGACCGTTGGGTTCCTAGCGCGTGGTAATGGGTTCGAGTCCCGGCCGGAAAGGAAATCTTAAATGCAAATATTTATTTCTAATTTTATAATTCTTTTTTTTTATTTTTCCCTTTTGCGAAGTCAGTCAGTCAGTCTGACAGTCAATCAGTCAAGCACTCAGTCATTCAGTCTCAGTCAGTCAGTCCAGTCAGTCAGTCACTCAGTCAGTCAGTTAGTCCTTCAGCCAGTCAGTCAAGCAGTCAGTCATTTAGTCTCAGTCAGTCAGTCATTCATTCAGTCAGTCAGTCAGGCAGTCAGTCAGTCAGTCAGTCGGTCAGTCCTGTGCAGTCAGTTAGTCACTAAAGCAGTCAGTCAGTCTCAGTCAGACAGTCAGTCAGTCAGTCCAGTCCAGTCTCAGTCAGTCAGTCAGTCAGTCTCGGTCAGTCAGTCAGTCAGTCATTCAGTCAGTCAGTCAGTCAGGCAGTCAGTCAGTCGGTCAGCCTTATTCAGTCAGTCTGTCAGTCAGTCAGTCAGCCTTATTCAGTCAGTCTGTCAGTCATCCTTATTCAGTCAGTCTGTCAGTCAGTCAGTCGGTCAGTCCTGTCCAGTCAGTTAGTCAGTCAAGCAGTCAGTCAGGTAGTCAAGCAGTCAGTCAGTCAGTGTCAGTCAGTCATTTAGTCATTCAGTCAGTCAGTGAAATAGCCAGTCAGAGAGTCAAGCAGTCAGTCAGTCAGTCTCAGTCAGTCAGTTAGTCAGTCAGTCAGTCAGTCAGTCAGTCAGTCCAGTCTCAGTCAGTCAGGCAGTTAGTCAGTCAGTCTCGGTCAGTCAGTGAGTCAGTCAGTCAGTATCACTCAGTCAGTGAGTCAGTCTGTCAGTCAGGCAGTATCAGTCAGGCAGTAAGACTCCGCTCGACAGAACTCCGATAGCCTAATGGGTAGACCGCTGGTCTTCCAAGCGAGTGGCCTGGGTTCGAGTCCCAGCCGGAGCGAATATCTTCAATGTATATATTTCTTTTCTAATTTGAAAATTCTTTTTTTTTTCAATTTCTTTCCTTTGCAATTATTGATTATTTATGTAGGGAAGAAAATTCTGAGTCAGTTTAATTTTTCGACACGAAGATTTCAAAGTGTTTAAATAAACAATTACCAAGGTGCATTTTTGTTTTTATTATATTTAAAACTCCCACCGACAGAGCTCCCATAGACTAATGGCTAGAGTGTTAGGCTTCCAAGCGAGTGGCCCTGGGTTCGAGTCCCAGCCTGAACGAAAATCTTCGATGTATACTTTTAGTTTCTAATTTGAAATTTCTTCTTCTTTTTTTTTTAATTTTTCTCTTTTGCGAATATTGATTATTTATGTAGGGAGAAAAATTCTGAGTCAGTTTAATTATTCGACCTGTAAATTTCAAAGTGTTTGAATCAATAATTACCAAGGTGCATTTTTTGTTTTTATTATATTTAAGACTTCCATCGACAGAGCTCCGATAGCCTAATGGCTAGACCGTTGGGTTCCTAGCGCGTGGTACTGGGTTCGAGTCCCGGCCGGAAAGGAAATCTTAAATGCAAATATTTTTTTCTAATTTTATAATTCTTTTTTTTTTATTTTTCCCTTTTGCGAAGTCAGTCAGTCAGTCTGACAGTCAATCAGTCAAGCACTCAGTCATTCAGTCTCAGTCAGTCAGTCCAGTCAGTCTCGGTCAGTCAGTCAGTCAGTCATTCAGTCAGTCAGTCAGTCAGGCAGTCAGTCTAGTCCAGTCTCAGTCAGTCAGTCAGTCAGTCTCGGTCAGTCAGTCAGTCAGTCATTCAGTCAGTCAGTCAGTCAGGCAGTCAGTCAGTCGGTCAGCCTTATTCAGTCAGTCTTTCAGTCAGTCAGTCAGTCTGTCAGTCATCCTTATTCAGTCAGTCTGTCAGTCAGTCTGTCAGTCATCCTTATTCAGTCAGTCTGTCAGTCACTCAGTCGGTCAGTCCTGTCCAGTCAGTTAGTCAGTCAAGCAGTCAGTCAGGTAGTCAAGCAGTCAGTCAGTCAGTGTCAGTCAGTCATTTAGTCATTCAGTCAGTCAGTGAAATAGCCAGTCAGAGAGTCAAGCAGTCAGTCAGTCAGTCTCAGTCAGTCAGTTAGTCAGTCAGTCAGTCAGTCAGTCAGTCAGTCCAGTCTCAGTCAGTCAGGCAGTTAGTCAGTCAGTCTCGGTCAGTCAGTGAGTCAGTCAGTCAGTATCAGTCAGTCAGTGAGTCAGTCTGTCAGTCAGGCAGTATCAGTCAGGCAGTAAGACTCCGCTCGACAGAACTCCGATAGCCTAATGGCTAGACCGCTGGTCTTCCAAGCGAGTGGCCTGGGTTCGAGTCCCAGCCGGAGCGAATATCTTCAATGTATATATTTCTTTTCTAATTTGAAAATTCTTTTTTTTTTCAATTTCTTTCCTTTGCAATTATTGATTATTTATGTAGGGAAGAAAATTCTGAGTCAGTTTAATTTTTCGACACGAAGATTTCAAAGTGTTTAAATAAACAATTACCAAGGTGCATTTTTTGTTTTTATTATATTTAAAACTCCCACCGACAGAGCTCCCATAGACTAATGGCTAGAGTATAAGGCTTCCAAGCGAGTGGCCCTGGGTTCGAGTCCCAGCCTGAACGAAAATCTTCAATGTATACTTTTAGTTTCTAATTTGAAATTTCTTCTTCTTTTTTTTTTAATTTTTCTCTTTTGCGAATATTGATTATTTATGTAGGGAGAAAAATTCAGAGTCAGTTTAATTATTCGACCTGTAAATTTCAAAGTGTTTGAATCAATAATTACCAAGGTGCATTTTTTGTTTTTATTATATTTAAGACTTCCATCGACAGAGCTCCGATAGCCTAATGGCTAGACCGTTGGGTTCCAAGCGCGTGGTACTGGGTTCGAGTACCGGCCGGAACGAAAATCTTCCATGTATATATTTCTCTTCTAATTTGAAGATTCTTTTTTTTTTCAATTTCTTTCTTTTGCAAATATGGATTATTTATGTACGGAAGAAAATTCTGAGTCAGTTTAATCATTCGACCTTTAGATTTCAAAGATTTTAGATCAATAATTACTAAAGTGCATTTTTTGTTTTTATTATAATTAAGACACCGATCAACAGAGATCCGATAGTATATTGGCGAGAGCGTTGGGCTTCCATGAGTGTCGCCCTGGGTTCAAATCCCAGCCGGAAAGGAAATCTTAAATGCAAATATTTTTTTCTAATTTTATAATTCTTTTTTTTTATTTTTCCCTTTTGCGAAGTCAGTCAGTCAGTCTGACAGTCAATCAGTCAAGCACTCAGTCATTCAGTCTCAGTCAGTCAGTCCAGTCAGTCAGTCACTCAGTCAGTCAGTTAGTCCTTCAGCCAGTCAGTCAAGCAGTCAGTCATTTAGTCTCAGTCAGTCAGTCATTCAGTCAGTCAGTCAGTCAGGCAGTCAGTCAGTCAGTCAGTCGGTCAGTCCTGTGCAGTCAGTTAGTCACTAAAGCAGTCAGTCAGTCTCAGTCAGTCAGTCAGTCAGTCAGTCCAGTCCAGTCTCAGTCAGTCAGTCAGTCAGTCTCGGTCAGTCAGTCAGTCAGTCATTCAGTCAGTCAGTCAGTCAGGCAGTCAGTCAGTCGGTCAGCCTTATTCAGTCAGTCTGTCAGTCAGTCAGTCAGTCAGCCTTATTCAGTCAGTCTGTCAGTCATCCTTATTCAGTCAGTCTGTCAGTCAGTCAGTCAGCCTTATTCAGTCAGTCTGTCAGTCATCCTTATTCAGTCGGTCAGTCCTGTCCAGTCAGTTAGTCAGTCAAGCAGTCAGTCAGGTAGTCAAGCAGTCAGTCAGTCAGTGTCAGTCAGTCAGTCAGTCAGTGTCAGTCAGTCATTTAGTCATTCAGTCAGTCAGTGAAATAGCCAGTCAGAGAGTCAAGCAGTCAGTCAGTCCAGTCTCAGTCAGTCAGGCAGTTAGTCAGTCAGTCTCGGTCAGTCAGTGAGTCAGTGAGTCAGTATCAGTCAGTCAGTGAGTCAGTCTGTCAGTCAGGCAGTATCAGTCAGGCAGTAAGACTCCGCTCGACAGAACTCCGATAGCCTAATGGCTAGACCGCTGGTCTTCCAAGCGAGTGGCCTGGGTTCGAGTCCCAGCCGGAGCGAATATCTTCAATGTATATATTTCTTTTCTAATTTGAAAATTCTTTTTTTTTTCAATTTCTTTCCTTTGCAATTATTGATTATTTATGTAGGGAAGAAAATTCTGAGTCAGTTTAATTTTTCGACACGAAGATTTCAAAGTGTTTAAATAAACAATTACCAAGGTGCATTTTTTGTTTTTATTATATTTAAAACTCCCACCGACAGAGCTCCCATAGACTAATGGCTAGAGTATAAGGCTTCCAAGCGAGTGGCCCTGGGTTCGAGTCCCAGCCTGAACGAAAATCTTCAATGTATACTTTTAGTTTCTAATTTGAAATTTCTTCTTCTTTTTTTTTTAATTTTTCTCTTTTGCGAATATTGATTATTTATGTAGGGAGAAAAATTCAGAGTCAGTTTAATTATTCGACCTGTAAATTTCAAAGTGTTTGAATCAATAATTACCAAGGTGCATTTTTTGTTTTTATTATATTTAAGACTTCCATCGACAGAGCTCCGATAGCCTAATGGCTAGACCGTTGGGTTCCAAGCGCGTGGTACTGGGTTCGAGTACCGGCCGGAACGAAAATCTTCCATGTATATATTTCTCTTCTAATTTGAAGATTCTTTTTTTTTTCAATTTCTTTCTTTTGCAAATATGGATTATTTATGTACGGAAGAAAATTCTGAGTCAGTTTAATCATTCGACCTTTAGATTTCAAAGATTTTAGATCAATAATTACTAAAGTGCATTTTTTGTTTTTATTATAATTAAGACACCGATCAACAGAGATCCGATAGTATATTGGCGAGAGCGTTGGGCTTCCATGAGTGTCGCCCTGGGTTCAAATCCCAGCCGGAAAGGAAATCTTAAATGCAAATATTTTTTTCTAATTTTATAATTCTTTTTTTTTATTTTTCCCTTTTGCGAAGTCAGTCAGTCAGTCTGACAGTCAATCAGTCAAGCACTCAGTCATTCAGTCTCAGTCAGTCAGTCCAGTCAGTCAGTCACTCAGTCAGTCAGTTAGTCCTTCAGCCAGTCAGTCAAGCAGTCAGTCATTTAGTCTCAGTCAGTCAGTCATTCAGTCAGTCAGTCAGTCAGGCAGTCAGTCAGTCAGTCAGTCGGTCAGTCCTGTGCAGTCAGTTAGTCACTAAAGCAGTCAGTCAGTCTCAGTCAGTCAGTCAGTCAGTCAGTCCAGTCCAGTCTCAGTCAGTCAGTCAGTCAGTCTCGGTCAGTCAGTCAGTCAGTCATTCAGTCAGTCAGTCAGTCAGGCAGTCAGTCAGTCGGTCAGCCTTATTCAGTCAGTCTGTCAGTCAGTCAGTCAGTCAGCCTTATTCAGTCAGTCTGTCAGTCATCCTTATTCAGTCAGTCTGTCAGTCAGTCAGTCAGCCTTATTCAGTCAGTCTGTCAGTCATCCTTATTCAGTCGGTCAGTCCTGTCCAGTCAGTTAGTCAGTCAAGCAGTCAGTCAGGTAGTCAAGCAGTCAGTCAGTCAGTGTCAGTCAGTCAGTCAGTCAGTGTCAGTCAGTCATTTAGTCATTCAGTCAGTCAGTGAAATAGCCAGTCAGAGAGTCAAGCAGTCAGTCAGTCCAGTCTCAGTCAGTCAGGCAGTTAGTCAGTCAGTCTCGGTCAGTCAGTGAGTCAGTGAGTCAGTATCAGTCAGTCAGTGAGTCAGTCTGTCAGTCAGGCAGTATCAGTCAGGCAGTAAGACTCCGCTCGACAGAACTCCGATAGCCTAATGGCTAGACCGCTGGTCTTCCAAGCGAGTGGCCTGGGTTCGAGTCCCAGCCGGAGCGAATATCTTCAATGTATATATTTCTTTTCTAATTTGAAAATTCTTTTTTTTTTCAATTTCTTTCCTTTGCAATTATTGATTATTTATGTAGGGAAGAAAATTCTGAGTCAGTTTAATTTTTCGACACGAAGATTTCAAAGTGTTTAAATAAACAATTACCAAGGTGCATTTTTTGTTTTTATTATATTTAAAACTCCCACCGACAGAGCTCCCATAGACTAATGGCTAGAGTGTTAGGCTTCCAAGCGAGTGGCCCTGGGTTCGAGTCCCAGCCTGAACGAAAATCTTCAATGTATACTTTTAGTTTCTAATTTGAAATTTCTTCTTCTTTTTTTTTTAATTTTTCTCTTTTGCGAATATTGATTATTTATGTAGGGAGAAAAATTCTGAGTCAGTTTAATTATTCGACCTGTAAATTTCAAAGTGTTTGAATCAATAATTACCAAGGTGCATTTTTTGTTTTTATTATATTTAAGACTTCCATCGACAGAGCTCCGATAGCCTAATGGCTAGACCGTTGGCTTCCTAGCGCGTGGTACTGGGTTCGAGTCCCGGCCGGAAAGGAAATCTTAAATGCAAATATTTTTTTATAATTTTATAATTCTTTTTTTTTTATTTTTCCCTTTTGCGAAGTCAGTCAGTCAGTCTGACAGTCAATCAGTCAAGCACTCAGTCATTCAGTCTCAGTCAGTCAGTCCAGTCAGTCAGTCACTCAGTCAGTCAGTTAGTCCTTCAGCCAGTCAGTCAAGCAGTCAGTCATTTAGTCTCAGTCAGTCAGTCATTCAGTCAGTCAGTCAGTCAGGCTGTCAGTCAGTCAGTCAGTCGGTCAGTCCTGTGCAGTCAGTTAGTCACTAAAGCAGTCAGTCAGTCAGTCAGTCAGTCCAGTCCAGTCTCAGTCAGTCAGTCAGTCAGTCTCGGTCAGTCAGTCAGTCAGTCATTCAGTCAGTCAGTCAGTCAGGCAGTCAGTCAGTCGGTCAGCCTTATTCAGTCAGTCTGTCAGTCAGTCAGTCAGTCAGCCTTATTCAGTCAGTCTGTCAGTCATCCTTATTCAGTCAGTCTGTCAGTCAGTCAGTCGGTCAGTCCTGTCCAGTCAGTTAGTCAGTCAAGCAGTCAGTCAGTCAGTGTCAGTCAGTCATTTAGTCATTCAGTCAGTCAGTGAAATAGCCAGTCAGAGAGTCAAGCAGTCAGTCAGTCAGTCTCAGTCAGTCAGTTAGTCAGTCAGTCAGTCAGTCAGTCAGTCAGTCCAGTCTCAGTCAGTCAGGCAGTTAGTCAGTCAGTCTCGGTCAGTCAGTGAGTCAGTCAGTCAGTATCAGTCAGTCAGTGAGTCAGTCTGTCAGTCAGGCAGTATCAGTCAGGCAGTAAGACTCCGCTCGACAGAACTCCGATAGCCTAATTGCTAGACCGCTGGTCTTCCAAGCGAGTGGCCTGGGTTCGAGTCCCAGCCGGAGCGAATATCTTCAATGTATATATTTCTTTTCTAATTTGAAAATTCTTTTTTTTTCAATTTCTTTCCTTTGCAATTATTGATTATTTATGTAGGGAAGAAAATTCTGAGTCAGTTTAATTTTTCGACACGAAGATTTCAAAGTGTTTAAATAAACAATTACCAAGGTGCATTTTTTGTTTTTATTATATTTAAAACTCCCACCGACAGAGCTCCCATAGACTAATGGCTAGAGTGTTAGGCTTCCAAGCGAGTGGCCCTGGGTTCGAGTCCCAGCCTGAACGAAAATCTTCAATGTATACTTTTAGTTTCTAATTTGAAATTTCTTCTTCTTTTTTTTTTAATTTTTCTCTTTTGCGAATATTGATTATTTATGTAGGGAGAAAAATTCAGAGTCAGTTTAATTATTCGACCTGTAAATTTCAAAGTGTTTGAATCAATAATTACCAAGGTGCATTTTTTGTTTTTATTATATTTAAGACTTCCATCGACAGAGCTCCGATAGCCTAATGGCTAGACCGTTGGGTTCCAAGCGCGTGGTACTGGGTTCGAGTACCGGCCGGAACGAAAATCTTCCATGTATATATTTCTCTTCTAATTTGAAGATTCTTTTTTTTTTTCAATTTCTTTCTTTTGCAAATATGGATTATTTATGTACGGAAGAAAATTCTGAGTCAGTTTAATCATTCGACCTTTAGATTTCAAAGATTTTAGATCAATAATTACTAAAGTGCATTTTTTGTTTTTATTATAATTAAGACACCGATCAACAGAGATCCGATAGTATATTGGCGAGAGCGTTGGGCTTCCATGAGTGTCGCCCTGGGTTCAAATCCCAGCCGGAAAGGAAATCTTAAATGCAAATATTTTTTTCTAATTTTATAATTCTTTTTTTTTATTTTTCCCTTTTGAGAAGTCAGTCAGTCAGTCTGACAGTCAATCAGTCAAGCACTCAGTCATTCAGTCTCAGTCAGTCAGTCCAGTCAGTCAGTCACTCAGTCAGTCAGTTAGTCCTTCAGCCAGTCAGTCAAGCAGTCAGTCATTTAGTCTCAGTCAGTCAGTCATTCAGTCAGTCAGTCAGTCAGTCAGGCAGTCAGTCAGTCAGTCGGTCAGTCCTGTGCAGTCAGTTAGTCACTAAAGCAGTCAGTCAGTCTCAGTCAGTCAGTCAGTCAGTCAGTCCAGTCCAGTCTCAGTCAGTCAGTCAGTCAGTCTCGGTCAGTCAGTCAGTCAGTCATTCAGTCAGTCAGTCAGTCAGGCAGTCAGTCAGTCGGTCAGCCTTATTCAGTCAGTCTGTCAGTCAGTCAGTCAGTCAGCCTTATTCAGTCAGTCTGTCAGTCATCCTTATTCAGTCAGTCTGTCAGTCAGTCAGTCAGTCAGCCTTATTCAGTCAGTCTGTCAGTCATCCTTATTCAGTCGGTCAGTCCTGTCCAGTCAGTTAGTCAGTCAAGCAGTCAGTCAGGTAGTCAAGCAGTCAGTCAGTCAGTGTCAGTCAGTCATTTAGTCATTCAGTCAGTCAGTGAAATAGCCAGTCAGAGAGTCAAGCAGTCAGTCAGTCCAGTCTCAGTCAGTCAGGCAGTTAGTCAGTCAGTCTCGGTCAGTCAGTGAGTCAGTCAGTCAGTATCAGTCAGTCAGTGAGTCAGTCTGTCAGTCAGGCAGTATCAGTCAGGCAGTAAGACTCCGCTCGACAGAACTCCGATAGCCTAATGGCTAGACCGCTGGTCTTCCAAGCGAGTGGCCTGGGTTCGAGTCCCAGCCGGAGCGAATATCTTCAATGTATATATTTCTTTTCTAATTTGAAAATTCTTTTTTTTTTCAATTTCTTTCCTTTGCAATTATTGATTATTTATGTAGGGAAGAAAATTCTGAGTCAGTTTAATTTTTCGACACGAAGATTTCAAAGTGTTTAAATAAACAATTACCAAGGTGCATTTTTTGTTTTTATTATATTTAAAACTCCCACCGACAGAGCTCCCATAGACTAATGGCTAGAGTGTTAGGCTTCCAAGCGAGTGGCCCTGGGTTCGAGTCCCAGCCTGAACGAAAATCTTCAATGTATACTTTTAGTTTCTAATTTGAAATTTCTTCTTCTTTTTTTTTTAATTTTTCTCTTTTGCGAATATTGATTATTTATGTAGGGAGAAAAATTCTGAGTCAGTTTAATTATTCGACCTGTAAATTTCAAAGTGTTTGAATCAATAATTACCAAGGTGCATTTTTTGTTTTTATTATATTTAAGACTTCCATCGACAGAGCTCCGATAGCCTAATGGCTAGACCGTTGGGTTCCAAGCGCGTGGTACTGGGTTCGAGTACCGGCCGGAACGAAAATCTTCCATGTATATATTTCTCTTCTAATTTGAAGATTCTTTTTTTTTTCAATTTCTTTCTTTTGCAAATATGGATTATTTATGTACGGAAGAAAATTCTGAGTCAGTTTAATCATTCGACCTTTAGATTTCAAAGATTTTAGATCAATAATTACTAAGGTGCATTTTTTGTTTTTATTATAATTAAGACACCGATCAACAGAGATCCGATAGTATATTGGCGAGAGCGTTGGGCTTCCATGAGTGTCGCCCTGGGTTTAAATCCCGGCCGGAAAGGAAATCTTAAATGCAAATATTTTTTTCTAATTTTCTATTTCTTTTTTTTTTATTTTTCCCTTTTGCGAAGTCAGTCAGTCAGTCTGACAGTCAATCAGTCAAGCACTCAGTCATTCAGTCTCAGTCAGTCAGTCCAGTCAGTTAGTCACTCAGTCAGTCAGTTAGTCCTTCAGCCAGTCAGTCAAGAAGTCAGTCATTTAGTCTCAGTCAGTCAGTCATTCAGTCAGTCAGTCAGTCAGGCAGTCAGTCAGTCAGTCAGTCGGTCAGTCCTGTGCAGTCAGTTAGTCACTAAAGCAGTCAGTCAGTCTCAGTCAGTCAGTCAGTCAGTCAGTCAGTCCAGTCCAGTCTCAGTCAGTCAGTCAGTCAGTCTCGGTCAGTCAGTCAGTCAGTCATTCAGTCAGTCAGTCAGTCAGGCAGTCAGTCAGTCGGTCAGCCTTATTCAGTCAGTCTGTCAGTCAGTCAGTCAGTCAGCCTTATTCAGTCAGTCTGTCAGTCATCCTTATTCAGTCAGTCTGTCAGTCAGTCAGTCGGTCAGTCCTGTCCAGTCAGTTAGTCAGTCAAGCAGTCAGTCAGGTAGTCAAGCAGTCAGTCAGTCAGTGTCAGTCAGTCATTTAGTCATTCGGTCAGTCAGTGAAATAGCCAGTCAGAGAGTCAAGCAGTCAGTCAGTCAGTCTCAGTCAGTCAGTTAGTCAGTCAGTCAGTCAGTCAGTCAGTCAGTCCAGTCTCAGTCAGTCAGGCAGTTAGTCAGTCAGTCTCGGTCAGTCAGTGAGTCAGTCAGTCAGTATCAGTCAGTCAGTGAGTCAGTCTGTCAGTCAGGCAGTATCAGTCAGGCAGTAAGACTCCGCTCGACAGAACTCCGATAGCCTAATGGCTAGACCGCTGGTCTTCCAAGCGAGTGGCCTGGGTTCGAGTCCCAGCCGGAGCGAATATCTTCAATGTATATATTTCTTTTCTAATTTGAAAATTCTTTTTTTTTTATTTTTCCCTTTTGCGAAGTCAGTCAGTCAGTCTGACAGTCAATCAGTCAAGCACTCAGTCATTCAGTCTCAGTCAGTCAGTCCAGTCAGTCAGTCACTCAGTCAGTCAGTTAGTCCTTCAGCCAGTCAGTCAAGCAGTCAGTCATTTAGTCTCAGTCAGTCAGTCATTCAGTCAGTCAGTCAGTCAGGCTGTCAGTCAGTCAGTCAGTCGGTCAGTCCTGTGCAGTCAGTTAGTCACTAAAGCAGTCAGTCAGTCAGTCAGTCAGTCCAGTCCAGTCTCAGTCAGTCAGTCAGTCAGTCAGTCAGTCTCGGTCAGTCAGTCAGTCAGTCATTCAGTCAGTCAGTCAGTCAGGCAGTCAGTCAGTCGGTCAGCCTTATTCAGTCAGTCTGTCAGTCAGTCAGTCAGTCAGCCTTATTCAGTCAGTCTGTCAGTCATCCTTATTCAGTCAGTCTGTCAGTCAGTCAGTCGGTCAGTCCTGTCCAGTCAGTTAGTCAGTCAAGCAGTCAGTCAGTCAGTGTCAGTCAGTCATTTAGTCATTCAGTCAGTCAGTGAAATAGCCAGTCAGAGAGTCAAGCAGTCAGTCAGTCAGTCTCAGTCAGTCAGTTAGTCAGTCAGTCAGTCAGTCAGTCAGTCAGTCCAGTCTCAGTCAGTCAGGCAGTTAGTCAGTCAGTCTCGGTCAGTCAGTGAGTCAGTCAGTCAGTATCAGTCAGTCAGTGAGTCAGTCTGTCAGTCAGGCAGTATCAGTCAGGCAGTAAGACTCCGCTCGACAGAACTCCGATAGCCTAATTGCTAGACCGCTGGTCTTCCAAGCGAGTGGCCTGGGTTCGAGTCCCAGCCGGAGCGAATATCTTCAATGTATATATTTCTTTTCTAATTTGAAAATTCTTTTTTTTTCAATTTCTTTCCTTTGCAATTATTGATTATTTATGTAGGGAAGAAAATTCTGAGTCAGTTTAATTTTTCGACACGAAGATTTCAAAGTGTTTAAATAAACAATTACCAAGGTGCATTTTTTGTTTTTATTATATTTAAAACTCCCACCGACAGAGCTCCCATAGACTAATGGCTAGAGTGTTAGGCTTCCAAGCGAGTGGCCCTGGGTTCGAGTCCCAGCCTGAACGAAAATCTTCAATGTATACTTTTAGTTTCTAATTTGAAATTTCTTCTTCTTTTTTTTTTAATTTTTCTCTTTTGCGAATATTGATTATTTATGTAGGGAGAAAAATTCAGAGTCAGTTTAATTATTCGACCTGTAAATTTCAAAGTGTTTGAATCAATAATTACCAAGGTGCATTTTTTGTTTTTATTATATTTAAGACTTCCATCGACAGAGCTCCGATAGCCTAATGGCTAGACCGTTGGGTTCCAAGCGCGTGGTACTGGGTTCGAGTACCGGCCGGAACGAAAATCTTCCATGTATATATTTCTCTTCTAATTTGAAGATTCTTTTTTTTTTCAATTTCTTTCTTTTGCAAATATGGATTATTTATGTACGGAAGAAAATTCTGAGTCAGTTTAATCATTCGACCTTTAGATTTCAAAGATTTTAGATCAATAATTACTAAAGTGCATTTTTTGTTTTTATTATAATTAAGACACCGATCAACAGAGATCCGATAGTATATTGGCGAGAGCGTTGGGCTTCCATGAGTGTCGCCCTGGGTTCAAATCCCAGCCGGAAAGGAAATCTTAAATGCAAATATTTTTTTCTAATTTTATAATTCTTTTTTTTTATTTTTCCCTTTTGAGAAGTCAGTCAGTCAGTCTGACAGTCAATCAGTCAAGCACTCAGTCATTCAGTCTCAGTCAGTCAGTCCAGTCAGTCAGTCACTCAGTCAGTCAGTTAGTCCTTCAGCCAGTCAGTCAAGCAGTCAGTCATTTAGTCTCAGTCAGTCAGTCATTCAGTCAGTCAGTCAGTCAGTCAGGCAGTCAGTCAGTCAGTCGGTCAGTCCTGTGCAGTCAGTTAGTCACTAAAGCAGTCAGTCAGTCTCAGTCAGTCAGTCAGTCAGTCAGTCCAGTCCAGTCTCAGTCAGTCAGTCAGTCAGTCTCGGTCAGTCAGTCAGTCAGTCATTCAGTCAGTCAGTCAGTCAGGCAGTCAGTCAGTCGGTCAGCCTTATTCAGTCAGTCTGTCAGTCAGTCAGTCAGTCAGCCTTATTCAGTCAGTCTGTCAGTCATCCTTATTCAGTCAGTCTGTCAGTCAGTCAGTCAGTCAGCCTTATTCAGTCAGTCTGTCAGTCATCCTTATTCAGTCGGTCAGTCCTGTCCAGTCAGTTAGTCAGTCAAGCAGTCAGTCAGGTAGTCAAGCAGTCAGTCAGTCAGTGTCAGTCAGTCATTTAGTCATTCAGTCAGTCAGTGAAATAGCCAGTCAGAGAGTCAAGCAGTCAGTCAGTCCAGTCTCAGTCAGTCAGGCAGTTAGTCAGTCAGTCTCGGTCAGTCAGTGAGTCAGTCAGTCAGTATCAGTCAGTCAGTGAGTCAGTCTGTCAGTCAGGCAGTATCAGTCAGGCAGTAAGACTCCGCTCGACAGAACTCCGATAGCCTAATGGCTAGACCGCTGGTCTTCCAAGCGAGTGGCCTGGGTTCGAGTCCCAGCCGGAGCGAATATCTTCAATGTATATATTTCTTTTCTAATTTTAAAATTCTTTTTTTTTTCAATTTCTTTCCTTTGCAATTATTGATTATTTATGTAGGGAAGAAAATTCTGAGTCAGTTTAATTTTTCGACACGAAGATTTCAAAGTGTTTAAATAAACAATTACCAAGGTGCATTTTTTGTTTTTATTATATTTAAAACTCCCACCGACAGAGCTCCCATAGACTAATGGCTAGAGTGTTAGGCTTCCAAGCGAGTGGCCCTGGGCTCGAGTCCCAGCCTGAACGAAAATCTTCAATGTATACTTTTAGTTTCTAATTTGAAATTTCTTCTTCTTTTTTTTTTAATTTTTCTCTTTTGCGAATATTGATTATTTATGTAGGGAGAAAAATTCTGAGTCAGTTTAATTATTCGACCTGTAAATTTCAAAGTGTTTGAATCAATAATTACCAAGGTGCATTTTTTGTTTTTATTATATTTAAGACTTCCATCGACAGAGCTCCGATAGCCTAATGGCTAGACCGTTGGGTTCCAAGCGCGTGGTACTGGGTTCGAGTACCGGCCGGAACGAAAATCTTCCATGTATATATTTCTCTTCTAATTTGAAGATTCTTTTTTTTTTCAATTTCTTTCTTTTGCAAATATGGATTATTTATGTACGGAAGAAAATTCTGAGTCAGTTTAATCATTCGACCTTTAGATTTCAAAGATTTTAGATCAATAATTACTAAGGTGCATTTTTTGTTTTTATTATAATTAAGACACCGATCAACAGAGATCCGATAGTATATTGGCGAGAGCGTTGGGCTTCCATGAGTGTCGCCCTGGGTTTAAATCCCGGCCGGAAAGGAAATCTTAAATGCAAATATTTTTTTCTAATTTTCTATTTCTTTTTTTTTTATTTTTCCCTTTTGCGAAGTCAGTCAGTCAGTCTGACAGTCAATCAGTCAAGCACTCAGTCATTCAGTCTCAGTCAGTCAGTCCAGTCAGTCAGTCACTCAGTCAGTCAGTTAGTCCTTCAGCCAGTCAGTCAAGCAGTCAGTCATTTAGTCTCAGTCAGTCAGTCATTCAGTCAGTCAGTCAGTCAGGCAGTCAGTCAGTCAGTCAGTCGGTCAGTCCTGTGCAGTCAGTTAGTCACTAAAGCAGTCAGTCAGTCTCAGTCAGTCAGTCAGTCAGTCAGTCAGTCCAGTCCAGTCTCAGTCAGTCAGTCAGTCAGTCTCGGTCAGTCAGTCAGTCAGTCATTCAGTCAGTCAGTCAGTCAGGCAGTCAGTCAGTCGGTCAGCCTTATTCAGTCAGTCTGTCAGTCAGTCAGTCAGTCAGCCTTATTCAGTCAGTCTGTCAGTCATCCTTATTCAGTCAGTCTGTCAGTCAGTCAGTCGGTCAGTCCTGTCCAGTCAGTTAGTCAGTCAAGCAGTCAGTCAGGTAGTCAAGCAGTCAGTCAGTCAGTGTCAGTCAGTCATTTAGTCATTCGGTCAGTCAGTGAAATAGCCAGTCAGAGAGTCAAGCAGTCAGTCAGTCAGTCTCAGTCAGTCAGTTAGTCAGTCAGTCAGTCAGTCAGTCAGTCAGTCAGTCCAGTCTCAGTCAGTCAGGCAGTTAGTCAGTCAGTCTCGGTCAGTCAGTGAGTCAGTCAGTCAGTATCAGTCAGTCAGTGAGTCAGTCTGTCAGTCAGGCAGTATCAGTCAGGCAGTAAGACTCCGCTCGACAGAACTCCGATAGCCTAATGGCTAGACCGCTGGTCTTCCAAGCGAGTGGCCTGGGTTCGAGTCCCAGCCGGAGCGAATATCTTCAATGTATATATTTCTTTTCTAATTTGAAAATTCTTTTTTTTTTCAATTTCTTTCCTTTGCAATTATTGATTATTTATGTAGGGAAGAAAATTCTGAGTCAGTTTAATTTTTCGACACGAAGATTTCAAAGTGTTTAAATAAACAATTACCAAGGTGCATTTTTTGTTTTTATTATATTTAAAACTCCCACCGACAGAGCTCCCATAGACTAATGGCTAGAGTGTTAGGCTTCCAAGCGAGTGGCCCTGGGTTCGAGTCCCAGCCTGAACGAAAATCTTCGATGTATACTTTTAGTTTCTAATTTGAAATTTCTTCTTCTTTTTTTTTTAATTTTTCTCTTTTGCGAATATTGATTATTTATGTAGGGAGAAAAATTCTGAGTCAGTTTAATTATTCGACCTGTAAATTTCAAAGTGTTTGAATCAATAATTACCAAGCTGCATTTTTTGTTTTTATTATATTTAAGACTTCCATCGACAGAGCTCCGATAGCCTAATGGCTAGACCGTTGGGTTCCTAGCGCGTGGTACTGGGTTCGAGTCCCGGCCGGAAAGGAAATCTTAAATGCAAATATTTTTTTCTAATTTTATAATTCTTTTTTTTTTATTTTTCCCTTTTGCGAAGTCAGTCAGTCAGTCTGACAGTCAATCAGTCAAGCACTCAGTCATTCAGTCTCAGTCAGTCAGTCCAGTCAGTCAGTCACTCAGTCAGTCAGTTAGTCCTTCAGCCAGTCAGTCAAGCAGTCTGTCATTTAGTCTCAGTCAGTCAGTCATTCAGTCAGTCAGTCAGTCAGGCAGTCAGTCAGTCAGTCAGTCGGTCAGTCCTGTGCAGTCAGTTAGTCACTAAAGCAGTCAGTCAGTCTCAGTCAGTCAGTCAGTCAGTCAGTCTAGTCCAGTCTCAGTCAGTCAGTCAGTCAGTCTCGGTCAGTCAGTCAGTCAGTCATTCAGTCAGTCAGTCAGTCAGGCAGTCAGTCAGTCGGTCAGCCTTATTCAGTCAGTCTTTCAGTCAGTCAGTCAGTCTGTCAGTCATCCTTATTCAGTCAGTCTGTCAGTCAGTCTGTCAGTCATCCTTATTCAGTCAGTCTGTCAGTCACTCAGTCGGTCAGTCCTGTCCAGTCAGTTAGTCAGTCAAGCAGTCAGTCAGGTAGTCAAGCAGTCAGTCAGTCAGTGTCAGTCAGTCATTTAGTCATTCAGTCAGTCAGTGAAATAGCCAGTCAGAGAGTCAAGCAGTCAGTCAGTCAGTCTCAGTCAGTCAGTTAGTCAGTCAGTCAGTCAGTCAGTCAGTCAGTCCAGTCTCAGTCAGTCAGGCAGTTAGTCAGTCAGTCTCGGTCAGTCAGTGAGTCAGTCAGTCAGTATCAGTCAGTCAGTGAGTCAGTCTGTCAGTCAGGCAGTATCAGTCAGGCAGTAAGACTCCGCTCGACAGAACTCCGATAGCCTAATGGCTAGACCGCTGGTCTTCCAAGCGAGTGGCCTGGGTTCGAGTCCCAGCCGGAGCGAATATCTTCAATGTATATATTTCTTTTCTAATTTGAAAATTCTTTTTTTTTTCAATTTCTTTCCTTTGCAATTATTGATTATTTATGTAGGGAAGAAAATTCTGAGTCAGTTTAATTTTTCGACACGAAGATTTCAAAGTGTTTAAATAAACAATTACCAAGGTGCATTTTTTGTTTTTATTATATTTAAAACTCCCACCGACAGAGCTCCCGTAGACTAATGGCTAGAGTATTAGGCTTCCAAGCGAGTGGCCCTGGGTTCGAGTCCCAGCCTGAACGAAAATCTTCAATGTATACTTTTAGTTTCTAATTTGAAATTTCTTCTTCTTTTTTTTTTAATTTTTCTCTTTTGCGAATATTGATTATTTATGTAGGGAGAAAAATTCAGAGTCAGTTTAATTATTCCACCTGTAAATTTCAAAGTGTTTGAATCAATAATTACCAAGGTGCATTTTTTGTTTTTATTATATTTAAGACTTCCATCGACAGAGCTCCGATAGCCTAATGGCTAGACCGTTGGGTTCCAAGCGCGTGGTACTGGGTTCGAGTACCGGCCGGAACGAAAATCTTCCATGTATATATTTCTCTTCTAATTTGAAGATTCTTTTTTTTTTCAATTTCTTTCTTTTGCAAATATGGATTATTTATGTACGGAAGAAAATTCTGAGTCAGTTTAATCATTCGACCTTTAGATTTCAAAGATTTTAGATCAATAATTACTAAAGTGCATTTTTTGTTTTTATTATAATTAAGACACCGATCAACAGAGATCCGATAGTATATTGGCGAGAGCGTTGGGCTTCCATGAGTGTCGCCCTGGGTTCAAATCCCAGCCGGAAAGGAAATCTTAAATGCAAATATTTTTTTCTAATTTTATAATTCTTTTTTTTTATTTTTCCCTTTTGCGAAGTCAGTCAGTCAGTCTGACAGTCAATCAGTCAAGCACTCAGTCATTCAGTCTCAGTCAGTCAGTCCAGTCAGTCAGTCACTCAGTCAGTCAGTTAGTCCTTCAGCCAGTCAGTCAAGCAGTCAGTCATTTAGTCTCAGTCAGTCAGTCATTCAGTCAGTCAGTCAGTCAGGCAGTCAGTCAGTCAGTCAGTCGGTCAGTCCTGTGCAGTCAGTTAGTCACTAAAGCAGTCAGTCAGTCTCAGTCAGTCAGTCAGTCAGTCAGTCCAGTCCAGTCTCAGTCAGTCAGTCAGTCAGTCTCGGTCAGTCAGTCAGTCAGTCATTCAGTCAGTCAGTCAGTCAGGCAGTCAGTCAGTCGGTCAGCCTTATTCAGTCAGTCTGTCAGTCAGTCAGTCAGTCAGCCTTATTCAGTCAGTCTGTCAGTCATCCTTATTCAGTCAGTCTGTCAGTCAGTCAGTCAGTCAGCCTTATTCAGTCAGTCTGTCAGTCATCCTTATTCAGTCGGTCAGTCCTGTCCAGTCAGTTAGTCAGTCAAGCAGTCAGTCAGGTAGTCAAGCAGTCAGTCAGTCAGTGTCAGTCAGTCATTTAGTCATTCAGTCAGTCAGTGAAATAGCCAGTCAGACAGTCAAGCAGTCAGTCAGTCCAGTCTCAGTCAGTCAGGCAGTTAGTCAGTCAGTCTCGGTCAGTCAGTGAGTCAGTGAGTCAGTATCAGTCAGTCAGTGAGTCAGTCTGTCAGTCAGGCAGTATCAGTCAGGCAGTAAGACTCCGCTCGACAGAACTCCGATAGCCTAATGGCTAGACCGCTGGTCTTCCAAGCGAGTGGCCTGGGTTCGAGTCCCAGCCGGAGCGAATATCTTCAATGTATATATTTCTTTTCTAATTTGAAAATTCTTTTTTTTTTCAATTTCTTTCCTTTGCAATTATTGATTATTTATGTAGGGAAGAAAATTCTGAGTCAGTTTAATTTTTCGACACGAAGATTTCAAAGTGTTTAAATAAACAATTACCAAGGTGCATTTTTTGTTTTTATTATATTTAAAACTCCCACCGACAGAGCTCCCATAGACTAATGGCTAGAGTGTTAGGCTTCCAAGCGAGTGGCCCTGGGTTCGAGTCCCAGCCTGAACGAAAATCTTCAATGTATACTTTTAGTTTCTAATTTGAAATTTCTTCTTCTTTTTTTTTTAATTTTTCTCTTTTGCGAATATTGATTATTTATGTAGGGAGAAAAATTCTGAGTCAGTTTAATTATTCGACCTGTAAATTTCAAAGTGTTTGAATCAATAATTACCAAGGTGCATTTTTTGTTTTTATTATATTTAAGACTTCCATCGACAGAGCTCCGATAGCCTAATGGCTAGACCGTTGGCTTCCTAGCGCGTGGTACTGGGTTCGAGTCCCGGCCGGAAAGGAAATCTTAAATGCAAATATTTTTTTATAATTCTTTTTTTTTTTATTTTTCCCTTTTGCGAAGTCAGTCAGTCAGTCTGACAGTCAATCAGTCAAGCACTCAGTCATTCAGTCTCAGTCAGTCAGTCCAGTCAGTCAGTCACTCAGTCAGTCAGTTAGTCCTTCAGCCAGTCAGTCAAGCAGTCAGTCATTTAGTCTCAGTCAGTCAGTCATTCAGTCAGTCAGTCAGTCAGGCTGTCAGTCAGTCAGTCAGTCGGTCAGTCCTGTGCAGTCAGTTAGTCACTAAAGCAGTCAGTCAGTCAGTCAGTCAGTCCAGTCCAGTCTCAGTCAGTCAGTCAGTCAGTCTCGGTCAGTCAGTCAGTCAGTCATTCAGTCAGTCAGTCAGTCAGGCAGTCAGTCAGTCGGTCAGCCTTATTCAGTCAGTCTGTCAGTCAGTCAGTCAGTCAGCCTTATTCAGTCAGTCTGTCAGTCATCCTTATTCAGTCAGTCTGTCAGTCAGTCAGTCGGTCAGTCCTGTCCAGTCAGTTAGTCAGTCAAGCAGTCAGTCAGTCAGTGTCAGTCAGTCATTTAGTCATTCAGTCAGTCAGTGAAATAGCCAGTCAGAGAGTCAAGCAGTCAGTCAGTCAGTCTCAGTCAGTCAGTTAGTCAGTCAGTCAGTCAGTCAGTCCAGTCTCAGTCAGTCAGGCAGTTAGTCAGTCAGTCTCGGTCAGTCAGTGAGTCAGTCAGTCAGTATCAGTCAGTCAGTGAGTCAGTCTGTCAGTCAGGCAGTATCAGTCAGGCAGTAAGACTCCGCTCGACAGAACTCCGATAGCCTAATTGCTAGACCGCTGGTCTTCCAAGCGAGTGGCCTGGGTTCGAGTCCCAGCCGGAGCGAATATCTTCAATGTATATATTTCTTTTCTAATTTAAAAATTCTTTTTTTTTCAATTTCTTTCCTTTGCAATTATTGATTATTTATGTAGGGAAGAAAATTCTGAGTCAGTTTAATTTTTCGACACGAAGATTTCAAAGTGTTTAAATAAACAATTACCAAGGTGCATTTTTTGTTTTTATTATATTTAAAACTCCCACCGACAGAGCTCCCATAGACTAATGGCTAGAGTGTTAGGCTTCCAAGCGAGTGGCCCTGGGTTCGAGTCCCAGCCTGAACGAAAATCTTCAATGAATACTTTTAGTTTCTAATTTGAAATTTCTTCTTCTTTTTTTTTTAATTTTTCTCTTTTGCGAATATTGATTATTTATGTAGGGAGAAAAATTCAGAGTCAGTTTAATTATTCGACCTGTAAATTTCAAAGTGTTTGAATCAATAATTACCAAGGTGCATTTTTTGTTTTTATTATATTTAAGACTTCCATCGACAGAGCTCCGATAGCCTAATGGCTAGACCGTTGGGTTCCAAGCGCGTGGTACTGGGTTCGAGTACCGGCCGGAACGAAAATCTTCCATGTATATATTTCTCTTCTAATTTGAAGATTCTTTTTTTTTCAATTTCTTTCTTTTGCAAATATGGATTATTTATGTACGGAAGAAAATTCTGAGTCAGTTTAATCATTCGACCTTTAGATTTCAAAGATTTTAGATCAATAATTACTAAAGTGCATTTTTTGTTTTTATTATAATTAAGACACCGATCAACAGAGATCCGATAGTATATTGGCGAGAGCGTTGGGCTTCCATGAGTGTCGCCCTGGGTTCAAATCCCAGCCGGAAAGGAAATCTTAAATGCAAATATTTTTTTCTAATTTTATAATTCTTTTTTTTTATTTTTCCCTTTTGAGAAGTCAGTCAGTCAGTCTGACAGTCAATCAGTCAAGCACTCAGTCATTCAGTCTCAGTCAGTCAGTCCAGTCAGTCAGTCACTCAGTCAGTCAGTTAGTCCTTCAGCCAGTCAGTCAAGCAGTCAGTCATTTAGTCTCAGTCAGTCAGTCATTCAGTCAGTCAGTCAGTCAGTCAGGCAGTCAGTCAGTCAGTCGGTCAGTCCTGTGCAGTCAGTTAGTCACTAAAGCAGTCAGTCAGTCTCAGTCAGTCAGTCAGTCAGTCAGTCCAGTCCAGTCTCAGTCAGTCAGTCAGTCAGTCTCGGTCAGTCAGTCAGTCAGTCATTCAGTCAGTCAGTCAGTCAGGCAGTCAGTCAGTCGGTCAGCCTTATTCAGTCAGTCTGTCAGTCAGTCAGTCAGTCAGCCTTATTCAGTCAGTCTGTCAGTCATCCTTATTCAGTCAGTCTGTCAGTCAGTCAGTCAGTCAGCCTTATTCAGTCAGTCTGTCAGTCATCCTTATTCAGTCGGTCAGTCCTGTCCAGTCAGTTAGTCAGTCAAGCAGTCAGTCAGGTAGTCAAGCAGTCAGTCAGTCAGTGTCAGTCAGTCATTTAGTCATTCAGTCAGTCAGTGAAATAGCCAGTCAGAGAGTCAAGCAGTCAGTCAGTCCAGTCTCAGTCAGTCAGGCAGTTAGTCAGTCAGTCTCGGTCAGTCAGTGAGTCAGTCAGTCAGTATCAGTCAGTCAGTGAGTCAGTCTGTCAGTCAGGCAGTATCAGTCAGGCAGTAAGACTCCGCTCGACAGAACTCCGATAGCCTAATGGCTAGACCGCTGGTCTTCCAAGCGAGTGGCCTGGGTTCGAGTCCCAGCCGGAGCGAATATCTTCAATGTATATATTTCTTTTCTAATTTGAAAATTCTTTTTTTTTTCAATTTCTTTCCTTTGCAATTATTGATTATTTATGTAGGGAAGAAAATTCTGAGTCAGTTTAATTTTTCGACACGAAGATTTCAAAGTGTTTAAATAAACAATTACCAAGGTGCATTTTTTGTTTTTATTATATTTAAAACTCCCACCGACAGAGCTCCCATAGACTAATGGCTAGAGTGTTAGGCTTCCAAGCGAGTGGCCCTGGGTTCGAGTCCCAGCCTGAACGAAAATCTTCAATGTATACTTTTAGTTTCTAATTTGAAATTTCTTCTTCTTTTTTTTTTAATTTTTCTCTTTTGCGAATATTGATTATTTATGTAGGGAGAAAAATTCTGAGTCAGTTTAATTATTCGACCTGTAAATTTCAAAGTGTTTGAATCAATAATTACCAAGGTGCATTTTTTGTTTTTATTATATTTAAGACTTCCATCGACAGAGCTCCGATAGCCTAATGGCTAGACCGTTGGGTTCCAAGCGCGTGGTACTGGGTTCGAGTACCGGCCGGAACGAAAATCTTCCATGTATATATTTCTCTTCTAATTTGAAGATTCTTTTTTTTTTTCAATTTCTTTCTTTTGCAAATATGGATTATTTATGTACGGAAGAAAATTCTGAGTCAGTTTAATCATTCGACCTTTAGATTTCAAAGATTTTAGATCAATAATTACTAAGGTGCATTTTTTGTTTTTATTATAATTAAGACACCGATCAACAGAGATCCGATAGTATATTGGCGAGAGCGTTGGGCTTCCATGAGTGTCGCCCTGGGTTTAAATCCCGGCCGGAAAGGAAATCTTAAATGCAAATATTTTTTTCTAATTTTCTATTTCTTTTTTTTTTATTTTTCCCTTTTGCGAAGTCAGTCAATCAGTCAAGCACTCAGTCATTCAGTCTCAGTCAGTCAGTCCAGTCAGTCAGTCACTCAGTCAGTCAGTTAGTCCTTCAGCCAGTCAGTCAAGCAGTCAGTCATTTAGTCTCAGTCAGTCAGTCATTCAGTCAGTCAGTCAGTCAGGCAGTCAGTCAGTCAGTCAGTCGGTCAGTCCTGTGCAGTCAGTTAGTCACTAAAGCAGTCAGTCAGTCTCAGTCAGTCAGTCAGTCAGTCAGTCAGTCCAGTCCAGTCTCAGTCAGTCAGTCAGTCAGTCTCGGTCAGTCAGTCAGTCAGTCATTCAGTCAGTCAGTCAGTCAGGCAGTCAGTCAGTCGGTCAGCCTTATTCAGTCAGTCTGTCAGTCAGTCAGTCAGTCAGCCTTATTCAGTCAGTCTGTCAGTCATCCTTATTCAGTCAGTCTGTCAGTCAGTCAGTCGGTCAGTCCTGTCCAGTCAGTTAGTCAGTCAAGCAGTCAGTCAGGTAGTCAAGCAGTCAGTCAGTCAGTGTCAGTCAGTCATTTAGTCATTCAGTCAGTCAGTGAAATAGCCAGTCAGAGAGTCAAGCAGTCAGTCAGTCCAGTCTCAGTCAGTCAGGCAGTTAGTCAGTCAGTCTCGGTCAGTCAGTGAGTCAGTGAGTCAGTATCAGTCAGTCAGTGAGTCAGTCTGTCAGTCAGGCAGTATCAGTCAGGCAGTAAGACTCCGCTCGACAGAACTCCGATAGCCTAATGGCTAGACCGCTGGTCTTCCAAGCGAGTGGCCTGGGTTCGAGTCCCAGCCGGAGCGAATATCTTCAATGTATATATTTCTTTTCTAATTTGAAAATTCTTTTTTTTTTCAATTTCTTTCCTTTGCAATTATTGATTATTTATGTAGGGAAGAAAATTCTGAGTCAGTTTAATTTTTCGACACGAAGATTTCAAAGTGTTTAAATAAACAATTACCAAGGTGCATTTTTTGTTTTTATTATATTTAAAACTCCCACCGACAGAGCTCCCATAGACTAATGGCTAGAGTGTTAGGCTTCCAAGCGAGTGGCCCTGGGTTCGAGTCCCAGCCTGAACGAAAATCTTCAATGTATACTTTTAGTTTCTAATTTGAAATTTCTTCTTCTTTTTTTTTTAATTTTTCTCTTTTGCGAATATTGATTATTTATGTAGGGAGAAAAATTCTGAGTCAGTTTAATTATTCGACCTGTAAATTTCAAAGTGTTTGAATCAATAATTACCAAGGTGCATTTTTTGTTTTTATTATATTTAAGACTTCCATCGACAGAGCTCCGATAGCCTAATGGCTAGACCGTTGGCTTCCTAGCGCGTGGTACTGGGTTCGAGTCCCGGCCGGAAAGGAAATCTTAAATGCAAATATTTTTTTATAATTTTATAATTCTTTTTTTTTTATTTTTCCCTTTTGCGAAGTCAGTCAGTCAGTCTGACAGTCAATCAGTCAAGCACTCAGTCATTCAGTCTCAGTCAGTCAGTCCAGTCAGTCAGTCACTCAGTCAGTCAGTTAGTCCTTCAGCCAGTCAGTCAAGCAGTCAGTCATTTAGTCTCAGTCAGTCAGTCATTCAGTCAGTCAGTCAGTCAGGCTGTCAGTCAGTCAGTCAGTCGGTCAGTCCTGTGCAGTCAGTTAGTCACTAAAGCAGTCAGTCAGTCAGTCAGTCAGTCCAGTCCAGTCTCAGTCAGTCAGTCAGTCAGTCTCGGTCAGTCAGTCAGTCAGTCATTCAGTCAGTCAGTCAGTCAGGCAGTCAGTCAGTCGGTCAGCCTTATTCAGTCAGTCTGTCAGTCAGTCAGTCAGTCAGCCTTATTCAGTCAGTCTGTCAGTCATCCTTATTCAGTCAGTCTGTCAGTCAGTCAGTCGGTCAGTCCTGTCCAGTCAGTTAGTCAGTCAAGCAGTCAGTCAGTCAGTGTCAGTCAGTCATTTAGTCATTCAGTCAGTCAGTGAAATAGCCAGTCAGAGAGTCAAGCAGTCAGTCAGTCAGTCTCAGTCAGTCAGTTAGTCAGTCAGTCAGTCAGTCAGTCAGTCAGTCCAGTCTCAGTCAGTCAGGCAGTTAGTCAGTCAGTCTCGGTCAGTCAGTGAGTCAGTCAGTCAGTATCAGTCAGTCAGTGAGTCAGTCTGTCAGTCAGGCAGTATCAGTCAGGCAGTAAGACTCCGCTCGACAGAACTCCGATAGCCTAATTGCTAGACCGCTGGTCTTCCAAGCGAGTGGCCTGGGTTCGAGTCCCAGCCGGAGCGAATATCTTCAATGTATATATTTCTTTTCTAATTTGAAAATTCTTTTTTTTTCAATTTCTTTCCTTTGCAATTATTGATTATTTATGTAGGGAAGAAAATTCTGAGTCAGTTTAATTTTTCGACACGAAGATTTCAAAGTGTTTAAATAAACAATTACCAAGGTGCATTTTTTGTTTTTATTATATTTAAAACTCCCACCGACAGAGCTCCCATAGACTAATGGCTAGAGTGTTAGGCTTCCAAGCGAGTGGCCCTGGGTTCGAGTCCCAGCCTGAACGAAAATCTTCAATGTATACTTTTAGTTTCTAATTTGAAATTTCTTCTTCTTTTTTTTTTAATTTTTCTCTTTTGCGAATATTGATTATTTATGTAGGGAGAAAAATTCAGAGTCAGTTTAATTATTCGACCTGTAAATTTCAAAGTGTTTGAATCAATAATTACCAAGGTGCATTTTTTGTTTTTATTATATTTAAGACTTCCATCGACAGAGCTCCGATAGCCTAATGGCTAGACCGTTGGGTTCCAAGCGCGTGGTACTGGGTTCGAGTACCGGCCGGAACGAAAATCTTCCATGTATATATTTCTCTTCTAATTTGAAGATTCTTTTTTTTTTCAATTTCTTTCTTTTGCAAATATGGATTATTTATGTACGGAAGAAAATTCTGAGTCAGTTTAATCATTCGACCTTTAGATTTCAAAGATTTTAGATCAATAATTACTAAAGTGCATTTTTTGTTTTTATTATAATTAAGACACCGATCAACAGAGATCCGATAGTATATTGGCGAGAGCGTTGGGCTTCCATGAGTGTCGCCCTGGGTTCAAATCCCAGCCGGAAAGGAAATCTTAAATGCAAATATTTTTTTCTAATTTTATAATTCTTTTTTTTTATTTTTCCCTTTTGAGAAGTCAGTCAGTCAGTCTGACAGTCAATCAGTCAAGCACTCAGTCATTCAGTCTCAGTCAGTCAGTCCAGTCAGTCAGTCACTCAGTCAGTCAGTTAGTCCTTCAGCCAGTCAGTCAAGCAGTCAGTCATTTAGTCTCAGTCAGTCAGTCATTCAGTCAGTCAGTCAGTCAGTCAGGCAGTCAGTCAGTCAGTCGGTCAGTCCTGTGCAGTCAGTTAGTCACTAAAGCAGTCAGTCAGTCTCAGTCAGTCAGTCAGTCAGTCAGTCCAGTCCAGTCTCAGTCAGTCAGTCAGTCAGTCTCGGTCAGTCAGTCAGTCAGTCATTCAGTCAGTCAGTCAGTCAGGCAGTCAGTCAGTCGGTCAGCCTTATTCAGTCAGTCTGTCAGTCAGTCAGTCAGTCAGCCTTATTCAGTCAGTCTGTCAGTCATCCTTATTCAGTCAGTCTGTCAGTCAGTCAGTCAGTCAGCCTTATTCAGTCAGTCTGTCAGTCATCCTTATTCAGTCGGTCAGTCCTGTCCAGTCAGTTAGTCAGTCAAGCAGTCAGTCAGGTAGTCAAGCAGTCAGTCAGTCAGTGTCAGTCAGTCATTTAGTCATTCAGTCAGTCAGTGAAATAGCCAGTCAGAGAGTCAAGCAGTCAGTCAGTCCAGTCTCAGTCAGTCAGGCAGTTAGTCAGTCAGTCTCGGTCAGTCAGTGAGTCAGTCAGTCAGTATCAGTCAGTCAGTGAGTCAGTCTGTCAGTCAGGCAGTATCAGTCAGGCAGTAAGACTCCGCTCGACAGAACTCCGATAGCCTAATGGCTAGACCGCTGGTCTTCCAAGCGAGTGGCCTGGGTTCGAGTCCCAGCCGGAGCGAATATCTTCAATGTATATATTTCTTTTCTAATTTGAAAATTCTTTTTTTTTTCAATTTCTTTCCTTTGCAATTATTGATTATTTATGTAGGGAAGAAAATTCTGAGTCAGTTTAATTTTTCGCCACGAAGATTTCAAAGTGTTTAAATAAACAATTACCAAGGTGCATTTTTTGTTTTTATTATATTTAAAACTCCCACCGACAGAGCTCCCATAGACTAATGGCTAGAGTGTTAGGCTTCCAAGCGAGTGGCCCTGGGCTCGAGTCCCAGCCTGAACGAAAATCTTCAATGTATACTTTTAGTTTCTAATTTGAAATTTCTTCTTCTTTTTTTTTTAATTTTTCTCTTTTGCGAATATTGATTATTTATGTAGGGAGAAAAATTCTGAGTCAGTTTAATTATTCGACCTGTAAATTTCAAAGTGTTTGAATCAATAATTACCAAGGTGCATTTTTTGTTTTTATTATATTTAAGACTTCCATCGACAGAGCTCCGATAGCCTAATGGCTAGACCGTTGGGTTCCAAGCGCGTGGTACTGGGTTCGAGTACCGGCCGGAACGAAAATCTTCCATGTATATATTTCTCTTCTAATTTGAAGATTCTTTTTTTTTTCAATTTCTTTCTTTTGCAAATATGGATTATTTATGTACGGAAGAAAATTCTGAGTCAGTTTAATCATTCGACCTTTAGATTTCAAAGATTTTAGATCAATAATTACTAAGGTGCATTTTTTGTTTTTATTATAATTAAGACACCGATCAACAGAGATCCGATAGTATATTGGCGAGAGCGTTGGGCTTCCATGAGTGTCGCCCTGGGTTTAAATCCCGGCCGGAAAGGAAATCTTAAATGCAAATATTTTTTTCTAATTTTCTATTTCTTTTTTTTTTATTTTTCCCTTTTGCGAAGTCAGTCAGTCAGTCTGACAGTCAATCAGTCAAGCACTCAGTCATTCAGTCTCAGTCAGTCAGTCCAGTCAGTCAGTCACTCAGTCAGTCAGTTAGTCCTTCAGCCAGTCAGTCAAGCAGTCAGTCATTTAGTCTCAGTCAGTCAGTCATTCAGTCAGTCAGTCAGTCAGGCAGTCAGTCAGTCAGTCAGTCGGTCAGTCCTGTGCAGTCAGTTAGTCACTAAAGCAGTCAGTCAGTCTCAGTCAGTCAGTCAGTCAGTCAGTCAGTCCAGTCCAGTCTCAGTCAGTCAGTCAGTCAGTCTCGGTCAGTCAGTCAGTCAGTCATTCAGTCAGTCAGTCAGTCAGGCAGTCAGTCAGTCGGTCAGCCTTATTCAGTCAGTCTGTCAGTCAGTCAGTCAGTCAGCCTTATTCAGTCAGTCTGTCAGTCATCCTTATTCAGTCAGTCTGTCAGTCAGTCAGTCGGTCAGTCCTGTCCAGTCAGTTAGTCAGTCAAGCAGTCAGTCAGGTAGTCAAGCAGTCAGTCAGTCAGTGTCAGTCAGTCATTTAGTCATTCGGTCAGTCAGTGAAATAGCCAGTCAGAGAGTCAAGCAGTCAGTCAGTCAGTCTCAGTCAGTCAGTCAGTCAGTCAGTCAGTCAGTCAGTCAGTCAGTCCAGTCTCAGTCAGTCAGGCAGTTAGTCAGTCAGTCTCGGTCAGTCAGTGAGTCAGTCAGTCAGTATCAGTCAGTCAGTGAGTCAGTCTGTCAGTCAGGCAGTATCAGTCAGGCAGTAAGACTCCGCTCGACAGAACTCCGATAGCCTAATGGCTAGACCGCTGGTCTTCCAAGCGAGTGGCCTGGGTTCGAGTCCCAGCCGGAGCGAATATCTTCAATGTATATATTTCTTTTCTAATTTGAAAATTCTTTTTTTTTTCAATTTCTTTCCTTTGCAATTATTGATTATTTATGTAGGGAAGAAAATTCTGAGTCAGTTTAATTTTTCGACACGAAGATTTCAAAGTGTTTAAATAAACAATTACCAAGGTGCATTTTTTGTTTTTATTATATTTAAAACTCCCACCGACAGAGCTCCCATAGACTAATGGCTAGAGTGTTAGGCTTCCAAGCGAGTGGCCCTGGGTTCGAGTCCCAGCCTGAACGAAAATCTTCAATGTATACTTTTAGTTTCTAATTTGAAATTTCTTCTTCTTTTTTTTAATTTTTCTCTTTTGCGAATATTGATTATTTATGTAGGGAGAAAAATTCTGAGTCAGTTTAATTATTCGACCTGTAAATTTCAAAGTGTTTGAATCAATAATTACCAAGGTGCATTTTTTGTTTTTATTATATTTAAGACTTCCATCGACAGAGCTCCGATAGCCTAATGGCTAGACCGTTGGGTTCCTAGCGCGTGGTACTGGGTTCGAGTCCCGGCCGGAAAGGAAATCTTAAATGCAAATATTTTTTTCTAATTTTATAATTCTTTTTTTTTTATTTTTCCCTTTTGCGAAGTCAGTCAGTCAGTCTGACAGTCAATCAGTCAAGCACTCAGTCATTCAGTCTCAGTCAGTCAGTCAGTCACTTAGTCAGTCAGTTAGTCCTTCAGCCAGTCAGTCAAGCAGTCAGTCATTTAGTCTCAGTCAGTCAGTCATTCAGTCAGTCAGTCAGTCAGGCAGTCAGTCAGTCAGTCAGTCGGTCAGTCCTGTGCAGTCAGTTAGTCACTAAAGCAGTCAGTCAGTCTCAGTCAGTCAGTCAGTCAGTCAGTCCAGTCCAGTCTCAGTCAGTCAGTCAGTCAGTCTCGGTCAGTCAGTCAGTCAGTCATTCAGTCAGTCAGGCAGTCAGTCAGTCGGTCAGCCTTATTCAGTCAGTCTGTCAGTCAGTCAGTCAGTCAGCCTTATTCAGTCAGTCTCTCAGTCATCCTTATTCAGTCAGTCTGTCAGTCAGTCAGTCGGTCAGTCCTGTCCAGTCAGTTAGTCAGTCAAGCAGTCAGTCAGGTAGTCAAGCAGTCAGTCAGTCAGTGTCAGTCAGTCATTTAGTCATTCAGTCAGTCAGTGAAATAGCCAGTCAGAGAGTCAAGCAGTCAGTCAGTCAGTCTCAGTCAGTCAGTTAGTCAGTCAGTCAGTCAGTCAGTCAGTCAGTCCAGTCTCAGTCAGTCAGGCAGTTAGTCAGTCAGTCTCGGTCAGTCAGTGAGTCAGTCAGTCAGTATCAGTCAGTCAGTGAGTCAGTCTGTCAGTCAGGCAGTATCAGTCAGGCAGTAAGACTCCGCTCGACAGAACTCCGATAGCCTAATGGCTAGACCGCTGGTCTTCCAAGCGAGTGGCCTGGGTTCGAGTCCCAGCCGGAGCGAATATCTTCAATGTATATATTTCTTTTCTAATTTGAAAATTCTTTCTTTTTTCAATTTCTTTCCTTTGCAATTATTGATTATTTATGTAGGGAAGAAAATTCTGAGTCAGTTTAATTTTTCGACACGAAGATTTCAAAGTGTTTAAATAAACAATTACCAAGGTGCATTTTTTGTTTTTATTATATTTAAAACTCCCACCGACAGAGCTCCCATAGACTAATGGCTAGAGTGTTAGGCTTCCAAGCGAGTGGCCCTGGGTTCGAGTCCCAGCCTGAACGAAAATCTTCAATGTATACTTTTAGTTTCTAATTTGAAATTTCTTCTTCTTTTTTTTTTTAATTTTTCTCTTTTGCGAATATTGATTATTTATGTAGGGAGAAAAATTCTGAGTCAGTTTAATTATTCGACCTGTAAATTTCAAAGTGTTTGAATCAATAATTACCAAGGTGCATTTTTTGTTTTTATTATATTTAAGACTTCCATCGACAGAGCTCCGATAGCCTAATGGCTAGACCGTTGGGTTCCTAGCGCGTGGTAATGGCTTCGAGTCCCGGCCGGAAAGGAAATCTTAAATGCAAATATTTTTTTCTAATTTTATAATTCTTTTTTTTTTATTTTTCCCTTTTGCGAAGTCAGTCAGTCAGTCTGACAGTCAATCAGTCAAGCACTCAGTCATTCAGTCTCAGTCAGTCAGTCCAGTCAGTCAGTCACTCAGTCAGTCAGTTAGTCCTTCAGCCAGTCAGTCAAGCAGTCAGTCATTTAGTCTCAGTCAGTCAGTCATTCATTCAGTCAGTCAGTCAGGCAGTCAGTCAGTCAGTCAGTCGGTCAGTCCTGTGCAGTCAGTTAGTCACTAAAGCAGTCAGTCAGTCTCAGTCAGTCAGTCAGTCAGTCAGTCCAGTCCAGTCTCAGTCAGTCAGTCAGTCTCGGTCAGTCAGTCAGTCAGTCATTCAGTCAGTCAGGCAGTCAGTCAGTCGGTCAGCCTTATTCAGTCAGTCTGTCAGTCATCCTTATTCAGTCAGTCTGTCAGTCAGTCAGTCGGTCAGTCCTGTCCAGTCAGTTAGTCAGTCAAGCAGTCAGTCAGGTAGTCAAGCAGTCAGTCAGTCAGTGTCAGTCAGTCATTTAGTCATTCAGTCAGTCAGTGAAATAGCCAGTCAGAGAGTCAAGCAGTCAGTCAGTCAGTCTCAGTCAGTCAGTTAGTCAGTCAGTCAGTCAGTCAGTCCAGTCTCAGTCAGTCAGGCAGTTAGTCAGTCAGTCTCGGTCAGTCAGTGAGTCAGTCAGTCAGTATCAGTCAGTCAGTGAGTCAGTCTGTCAGTCAGGCAGTATCAGTCAGGCAGTAAGACTCCGCTCGACAGAACTCCGATAGCCTAATGGGTAGACCGCTGGTCTTCCAAGCGAGTGGCCTGGGTTCGAGTCCCAGCCGGAGCGAATATCTTCAATGTATATATTTCTTTTCTAATTTGAAAATTCTTTTTTTTTTCAATTTCTTTCCTTTGCAATTATTGATTATTTATGTAGGGAAGAAAATTCTGAGTCAGTTTAATTTTTCGACACGAAGATTTCAAAGTGTTTAAATAAACAATTACCAAGGTGCATTTTTTGTTTTTATTATATTTAAAACTCCCACCGACAGAGCTCCCATAGACTAATGGCTAGAGTGTTAGGCTTCCAAGCGAGTGGCCCTGGGTTCGAGTCCCAGCCTGAACGAAAATCTTCAATGTATACTTTTAGTTTCTAATTTGAAATTTCTTCTTCTTTTTTTTTTAATTTTTCTCTTTTGCGAATATTGATTATTTATGTAGGGAGAAAAGTTCTGAGTCAGTTTAATTATTCGACCTGTAAATTTCAAAGTGTTTGAATCAATAATTACCAAGGTGCATTTTTTGTTTTTATTATATTTAAGACTTCCATCGACAGAGCTCCGATAGCCTAATGGCTAGACCGTTGGGTTCCTAGCGCGTGGTACTGGGTTCGAGTCCCGGCCGGAAAGGAAATCTTAAATGCAAATATTTTTTTCTAATTTTATAATTCTTTTTTTTTATTTTTCCCTTTTGCGAAGTCAGTCAGTCAGTCTGACAGTCAATCAGTCAAGCACTCAGTCATTCAGTCTCAGTCAGTCAGTCCAGTCAGTCAGTCACTCAGTCAGTCAGTTAGTCCTTCAGCCAGTCAGTCAAGCAGTCTGTCATTTAGTCTCAGTCAGTCAGTCATTCAGTCAGTCAGTCAGTCAGGCAGTCAGTCAGTCAGTCAGTCGGTCAGTCCTGTGCAGTCAGTTAGTCACTAAAGCAGTCAGTCAGTCTCAGTCAGTCAGTCAGTCAGTCAGTCCAGTCCAGTCTCAGTCAGTCAGTCAGTCAGTCTCGGTCAGTCAGTCAGTCAGTCATTCAGTCAGTCAGTCAGTCAGGCAGTCAGTCAGTCGGTCAGCCTTATTCAGTCAGTCTGTCAGTCAGTCAGTCAGTCAGCCTTATTCAGTCAGTCTGTCAGTCATCCTTATTCAGTCAGTCTGTCAGTCAGTCTCTCAGTCATCCTTATTCAGTCAGTCTGTCAGTCAGTCAGTCGGTCAGTCCTGTCCAGTCAGTTAGTCAGTCAAGCAGTCAGTCAGGTAGTCAAGCAGTCAGTCAGGTAGTCAAGCAGTCAGTCAGTCAGTGTCAGTCAGTCATTTAGTCATTCAGTCAGTCAGTGAAATAGCCAGTCAGAGAGTCAAGCAGTCAGTCAGTCAGTCTCAGTCAGTCAGTTAGTCAGTCAGTCAGTCAGTCAGTCAGTCAGAGAGTCAAGCAGTCAGTCAGGCAGTTAGTCAGTCAGTCAGTGAGTCAGTCAGTCAGTATCAGTCAGTCAGTGAGTCAGTCTGTCAGTCAGGCAGTAAGACTCCGCTCGACAGAACTCCGATAGCCTAATGGCTAGACCGCTGGTCTTCCAAGCGAGTGGCCTGGGTTCGAGTCCCAGCCGGAGCGAATATCTTCAATGTATATATTTCTTTTCTAATTTGAAAATTCTTTTTTTTTTCAATTTCTTTCCTTTGCAATTATTGATTATTTATGTAGGGAAGAAAATTCTGAGTCAGTTTAATTTTTCGACACGAAGATTTCAAAGTGTTTAAATAAACAATTACCAAGGTGCATTTTTTGTTTTTATTATATTTAAAACTCCCACCGACAGAGCTCCCATAGACTAATGTCTAGAGTGTTAGGCTTCCAAGCGAGTGGCCCTGGGTTCGAGTCCCAGCCTGAACGAAAATCTTCAATGTATACTTTTAGTTTCTAATTTGAAATTTCTTCTTCTTTTTTTTTTTAATTTTTCTCTTTTGCGAATATTGATTATTTATGTAGGGAGAAAAATTCAGAGTCAGTTTAATTATTCGACCTGTAAATTTCAAAGTGTTTGAATCAATAATTACCAAGGTGCATTTTTTGTTTTTATTATATTTAAGACTTCCATCGACAGAGCTCCGATAGCCTAATGGCTAGACCGTTGGGTTCCAAGCGCGTGGTACTGGGTTCGAGTACCGGCCGGAACGAAAATCTTCCATGTATATATTTCTCTTCTAATTTGAAGATTCTTTTTTTTTTCAATTTCTTTCTTTTGCAAATATGGATTATTTATGTACGGAAGAAAATTATGAGTCAGTTTAATCATTCGACCTTTAGATTTCAAAGATTTTAGATCAATAATTACTAAAGTGCATTTTTTGTTTTTATTATAATTAACCACTTTGGCGGCCCTAATTCAAGGAAAAATTGTAGCCGTATTGCAGCAGGATTTCGCACGTTAGTTTCACTGCAGCACATATTGGAACTCTGCTTCTCCCCCTGGAAAGTGCCAAGGATTTCTTCGACCACGCCTGCCTTTTAGTTCGCACGAGTGACTTCTAATGCTCCCCATTCCTGGGCGTGTTCGACGGTCAGTTTGTCTCTTTTACACGTGTAAAAGAGAAGGAATTTGAAAAGCATTGAAAACAGATACTTAAACGCTTGGCTTCGTTCTTCTGAAACAACATCATGTTGCTATGCTTTTCAACGCAATTTGTGTATGATATTACACATCAACACTTAGACACACGCATACACTATATGACCAAAAGTATTGGGACACTTTGAAAAATTCAGTTTTATGGATTTCTCCAGAAAAAAAGAAGCTAATTCTGTGTAATTTTTTTTCAAATAAAACGTATACTCCAGTTATCATTTTCCAATAAAAATTAAGCCTATTCAGTTAGGGGACTTGCAACAATATGAGGAAACAAAGAAAGGTTTTTGATCTTCTTTTACTGTAAATAGCTGGGAATGCGCAACAAATTTCAGAAATAAGTTAAAGAACTATGTAGAATTTATTTTTATATTTTGGTGAAAGTATCACTTAAAACTACGGAGATATAAGCATTTCTTTGAAAAATACAAACTGTTTTTGACGGTTTTCGGCTCATAACACGCAGTTTTCCGTCAAACGTTACTAAACTTTCAGAATATTTGACAGCATACTTGAGAAATATAGTAAGAAAATTTGAAGTAAAAATATTGAAAATTTGATGAAATATGAACGTTTAAAGCAATTACTTTTTCACTGTGCATGCGCAAACCATAAGAAAATTATAACTTTCATAATCCAAATTCCAGATATATCCTCCAACTATTGAAAAAATTCCACTCGATATCTTTAAAATTTGAAAAGTTGTCAGCGATCTAATAAGCCGAATTCATGGATAGGCGACGAAGCATGAGGGATCGTTCGCAAATAATCCGTTTTTATCATGAATCATTTTGCACGATAAGAGGAAAGTTTTGCCAGTTTGAGAACGACCCCTTATCATTCGTTGCCTAGCCAAGAATTATTGAAATTCAGCTCATTTGAACACTGATAACTTTTTAAATTTTAATGATATCGAAGTGAAACTTTTTTTATGAGTTGTAAGATCTATTTGGAATTTGAATTATAAAGGTTGTAAATTGTTATCTTTTGCGTATGCGCAGTGAAAAAATAATTGCTTTAAACGTTCCTATTTCATCGAATTTTCAATATTTTTGCTTCACATTTTATTATTATGTTTCTCTTGTACGCTGTCAAATATTCTGAAAGTTTAGTATCGTTTGAAGGAAAACTCTGCATGTTATGAGCCAAATATCGTCCAAAAAAATTGTATTTTTGAAAGAAATACTTTTATCTTCCGTACGTATAAGAGATACTTTCACGAAAATATAAAAATAAACGCTGCATAGTTCTTTTACTTATTTCTGAAATTTATAGCTTATTCCCCACTATTTACAATGAAAGATGATCAAAAACCCTTTTCTGTCAACTCAATTTGTTGCTGATCCCCTAAATGAATATTAGTAGACGTAATTTTAACTGGAAAATGATAACCGGAGTATATACTTTTTATGTGCAAAAAACTACAGAGCAATTGGTCTTTTATTTCTCGAGAAATTTGTAAAATTGTGAATTTTTCAAAGTTTTCCAGTACTTTTGGTGATATGTTTATGTTTGTTTTTTGCTCCACAATATTAGCTACTCCTTTCCTCTTCGAAAGTGCGGCATCTGTGTCGATAAGTAATTTATAATTTCATTTTCTTTTGAAATTTCCTCAGAAGAGCCACTGAAATCTTCCTTCCCCAAAGGTAGACCGAAGTTGATTTCAATTCGAAAAATGAAATTGGGAGGAAACCCCTTCCTTTTTCAGTTCTTTTTAAATAGCTTATAGTTGGTTATGTTGCAACAAATAATTAATTCCCTTATCTCATTCAGTTATGGAATTGTCATAGGCTTTTTTTAATTACTCCCTGAAGTTTTGATAAGTACATATGAGCGGCATAGCGACAGATGTGAAGTAAAATTACATTTTTCGACTTTTTTCTTCATATCTATCGATTAATATTATTGTGTAGTTTGTATAAGTAGCAGCGGCGTAGCGTAGGTTTCTGCCGCCCGGGGCAGGCACAAAATCTGCCACCCCTCTTACACTCTCTTGCTAAATGCCCCCCTTCCACCCTCCACCTAAAAAACGACATTTTTAGTATTTTACAGAACGAAAACATGATTTTATTATCCAAAACAAGTTTTACATTTTAATATAATCTTAATCAATTTGCTTTCGATTGTACTTCTCGATGAAAAATCAAAATATCGGCTTCATTTCCATGAGTTCCATGTCCGAAAAAATGTGCACGTTGAAAAAAAACTACATAAATAAATAAAATAAAATAAATACAATTTTTTTAAAAATTATACATCTTGAAGCACCGTATGTTGCATATGAGCCGACTCCACAGACCTTTAGTGGCAAATCTTCCCAAATTATTTATACTTATTGAAGTTACGATCACACATACAGTGTCCGTTTTTCACGAGAAGGCACGTCGCCACAGAGTACCATTTTACGCGTCTCGTGAATCTTGATTGCGAAATACATAATTCGAATTCAAGATGTAAAATATTCAAAATTTTAAATTTTTTTTATATCACTTTATTTGCGTCCTCGAACGTGTGCGTCTTCGTTTTTTCTTCTATTTTTCCGCCCTCTAACCATCTGTGCACCTTCGTGTTTTTTTCTTTTTCTTTTCTTTTTTATTTATTTATTTATTTATTTATTTTTTTGCGCTCTTTGGTAGTCAAGGTTGGCGCCCTCTGGGGGGGGGGGGGCTCAGTCCGCCACGGACTGCTTGTCGATTTTTGTGATATTTATAATTCTCTTCAATGAGGTTGAACTCTCCCTTCTAGTCTTACTATATCAGCTAAAGTGATCAATACAACACATACATGTTAGTATCCAGTATTTCGTGCTCGTGGTTGAACGAGAAAAATTTCTTGAGACAAGTGCCGTTTAAAAAAAAAAAAAAAACTTTTTTTAATTTTAATGCAGTGTTACAGAATTTGCCGCCCCTAGCATAGTGCCGCCCGGGGCGAGTACCCCCTTTGCCTCCCCCTACGTTACCCCACTGATTCGTAGCTCTCCCCCCCTCAGAGACATGAGGAACCCTTTATATTAGGTACACCACCATATTACTGTGTTTTAAGAAGAGACACATTGTGTTTGCTCGCTGTAACGGAGATTTCGTGGCAATTTAATTCAAGCAATTTAACAGCAATTACCTTGGTACTACATTCGCACTGTGAATGTATGGCAAGATCACAGAACTAGATTTTTTTTGGAGTAATACTTAGATCTAGCATTATTACGGTAATGGTAGGATCGTCGGTTAGGGGGGAGGGGATTCGAAATTACGACCTGGATAGAGATAAGGCAGAAAAACTATCAGAAAGAAATTCGCTAATTTATCGGGGATTTTATTATTATCACTGTACCATCTATATTACCCAAAAAATCACGTGATTTACAAATCCGTTCTGGGGAATTGTGAATGCCTCATACAATTTTATTTTTGTAAGGAATTCGTTAAAAAGTTGTGCGATACATTCTGATTGATGTAAAAGTTTGGATGTAAGTTCTAAAATGTGATACTTTTATCCACTTTTTTTTAATTAATGATTTGCCTTGAAAACATCAAAAACCATTCACAATTATCGGTCAATCACAATAGTTTTCTATCTCTTTTTTTATTAAATTTAGGTCTCTGTGTCATATGTATTTGTAAGTACAAACCAGTTAGGAATTACCTTAGACCATTGAGACAAGCTCTCCTGCTAAACACACGTGTGGTAGAAGATCCCCCGGGAACGACCCCCATGGATAAGAGCTATTGTGTATTGTGAATGTTCTCGCTCTTTCTACTCATGCCTTTCTTTCAACCTAGAATAAGTAGAAACTGAATTCCTTATCGATTTCAACATCGAGTGCAACAAGGTGCTTTTCATGTTTTCTCGAAAGATCCTACATCCCACCCTTCCCCAAGAAAGCTATAGAAAAAATGCTAAAGAAAAAAAGCTGTCTCTTTTAGAACAGAATTATTTCTATACTAATCTCACAACAGCAAAATATATATATATATATATTTTCTCTTAAAATTGGTTGGTTCTTAACCAACTAATTAATTTATAAATGAATGTCACATTTTTTATATTCCTCATTTAAGATCATTATAAAAGCCCAGGGATACATTAATAATATATATTTACACTCTCATAAATAATGAATAGTCTGCTTATGATTATGCCTTTATGTTACGACAACCTTCCAAACCAAAAACATAATTCTTGTAACGTTACACCTATTAATACTGGTAACCTTACACATTTCTTTTTACAGAGCACATATGCTTCACGGGCCGTAGATCAAGGGAGGATGCAGACAAGCATTTAAGGGTCATGCTGAAAAATATTCAGTTTTGGTTACGAAAAATTTCTGACACTGTTTGGGTGTCAATAAAATGTATCAAATCGGCAAAAAACATGGCATCTAGAACTGCACATTTTATTTTTTTTCAAATTAATATCAGAAGCAATGAAATGAAGAATTATTTCAAATATTTACTTAAACAAATAATTAATAGACTAAAAATTATTACAGATGACAACTTTATTCATGAAGCATCTGAACACAATGCGTATTGATATATTTTCATGATATGCTACATTCATTCATCTAACTCGTATGCAATTATTAAATTATGATCACGTAAAATAATGATGAATGGATAATAGTGTCGATGGTTTAGGGGGGGGGGTCATACCCCCATGACCATCCCCTGAAATCCGCCCTTGCCGTAGGCTGGGCACCACCACTGCGCTAACGAAGAAGATGAAGAAAAATAAAATAGATTTTGAATTAACAATTGAAATAAATTTGGGTTTCCCCGCACAGGTTCTAATATTTCTGTGATACCTTTCCATCTTGCAAAATAATAGCAAATGAACTGATTTTAAAAAGCTCACAGACATGTTATCATCAGACTCAAAACTCCAGTTAAAGATACCATTCCCTTCAGGAAATCAGACAAATGATAATATGTGTACAATCTAAAGGACAATAAATCCTCTGCTTTGGATGATGCGTTACAGGTTTTCAAACACACATATAGAAATAAATATGCGATATATGTGTGTGTGTCATCTCTTAGTCAGAGCTTAGGAAGAGTTATAAGTATATTATCAAACTTTGCCGCATTCAGTACTTGTAAATTCACCCTATTTGGGATCGTCAGTCTAGAATAGTCATAAAAAAACTGAATGCAGTAAATATCTCATATAAGCCGGCACTTCCTTCACATTGATATCTAAAATTGATTAGCACGCCAGTGAAATATACTTGTGCCCCGGCTAAATGGCGGTTGAGCTGTGATTCGATCGCCTCGGCCAGAAACAAATTATGTTGCAAATTTTCTTTTGCAATTTGATATATTTTTTTTTAATTCAAAATTGTACCTTTTGATATATCATAACAGAAATGCATGTTTGATTTTAAAATTTGTGTATTGATCCCTTCCCTTGGATCCAGAATTCATTCAACAATCAATAAAAAGTTTATTTGCAATGTATTCTATTGAAAGTTACATTAAGTTTAGTTTTTAAAAAAAAATTCTGAGATTTAAAATGAAGCTATATAAATGTACTGCATTAAACATTCTTCAATGATTTCTAGTTTTAAAAAGGGTGGATAATGCGGTTAATGGGCATCAATAAAGAAAATTGATTTAAAATTATATTTTATTTAATAGGTATAGATACAATATTTCAGTTTTTTTAAAAGATGCATTAACCTGTCAATATATCTTTAGTGTGCACGTTAAATTGGCAGTTGTATAGATGTGTTTCAGTATTTTTGCAATCAGCATAGTTTTACAAATTTTTAAATTACAATCTGTAGGATTAGGTTTAAATGTTGTGGTAAATTATTTAGAGGTGTAAAAAGGCTAATTTGTTGTTTACTTTATAGTTATTAGTTTTAAAATTGGATAAGAAACTTGGCGAAACTTGTACTCTTAATAAGAAACGTGTTGAACGGTCAGAGAAATTTCCTCACGAATGCAATGAAACTGGAAATGGATTCTAAAAGCAACATACGTCACGTTATCTATCTTCTCCGCCCTGCTGTCAGTCAAATTCAGGGGGCTTACACGAGTGCTTCAGTACTCAAGAGAAAGAAAGTAGACAAACTGCTTTTGTGAGTGTAACATGTACGAGAGTGATTTTTACACTTTCACTTCTTTCTTTCGTTCCTTTGCTTATTTTCTTCAACGCTTTTAACAAAATTTCATAAAATTATCTGAACTTGTTCATTAAATGAGTTCTCCAAAATGAATCATTTAATAAACTAAAAATATGATTTGCTCTGAACTATAATCTGAAGCTAATATATTATACTTGATTTATTTGTGTATTTTTAACATTATTATTATTTTTCACCCTCTTTTATTGACCTAAAAATTGACCTGTTTCGGATATGTAAAGTATTTTCATTAAAAAATAAATTTGAAAATTTAAAATAATTTTACATGAATGCTGCCGTAGCAAAAGAAAAATAGCGAGACCGAAATAGAGACTTATCCAACTTTTGGATAAGTCTCTGTTTCGAAAATTATTGTCTGCAGAGAAAAAAAATCATTTATGCATCATTCCATATCAGTCGCTTGAAAAACGCATCAACGGTGCTATACTGCATTATAATATGTTCTATCATATAGTTTTTTGTTTTGCAGCTAGTTAAAAAAATTATGACTTTTTTTTTATTTACTTATGGCGCACCGCCAATCTCTGATACAAATGTACTTCCATTACGATTAGTATTTAAATGTGGCATTAAATACTTTTCTATCATCTGGCTCCCTCCCCCCCTTTCCCTCAGTAGTGACAAAGAAAGGGATGATCTCACAAGTGCGCCAAGATGTGCTCAAAATCTGTTCTCAAATTTGTCCCCAATCTGTTCTCAAATGTGCTTCCAATCTCTGTTCAAATGAGTTTCCAAGTTTTAACTAAGCAAATATCTTGAGCAGAACACAATTGTTGCATTTTCTTTGTAACAAACCATAATTCGGAACATATTTTAGTTCACATCCCGTACACCGGATCCCATTTGAACACATTTTAGTACACATTTATGCAACTGAAGCATCTTTTTATTATCTGTATTGAAGTACGGTATAACTTCGATTTAAGATTTCCCCAATTTAACGACGAATTTCACTGGTCCGGATTCGACTGCATTAAAAATCCATGCTCCTCGGTTTAACGATATCCTTGAATTAACGATAACTTTTTTCTGTCCCTTGAAAATCGCGTACGTTTGGGGTTATGCTGTATTTCAAACGAGCTTCCAATATATGCATGCTTTCACTGACGGATAAGCGCAAGGCGTCATGCCCATAGTTGCAGTACTGTTAAGATTGGCCTGTTGGTGATTCGAAGTCAAACGATTATCTACTGCAGAGAAAATTTATTGTTCCAACCAGTGTTGACTTTCAACCAAATCAGATTTCTTTTCTGCTAATCTAAAATTTAGTCGCGAAAAAGTAGGTATAAATCCAGAGAATACTAGATACGATCAGTAGAGCTAAGAGACGATGAATTTTCTGCTTGTTTCGGGCAAGACTTGATTCAAAAACTTGCTATAGATGGTAATTTGTATTTTTTATTTTTAACACGGTCAAGCTTCAAACTTAGTTGCTAATTTTATTATGTAACAAGAAAAGTTTATTATTATTATTATTATTATTATTATTATTATTATTATTATTATTATTATCGCTTCTAAACATGACTGTCGCTGACGCGAAACCAAAGCTCCCCCCCCCAAAAAAAAAATAGCTCAACTTAATACTTTTTCCTACCTCAATACGGGCGTTAAGTCAGTTTACGCAATTGGGGCGAGATGGCGAATAAAAGGTACATAATATTAGCATGTCTTTAAAATTTTATTATTTAGGAGAAAAGTTTGCAAGCTTCAACTATACAATATTAGTTTCGGCCAAAAAACGAACTAATAATCATAATATAAAATATAGTTTTGTTTTATTTTTTGAGCATATTGCATTATTTAAGTCTAATTAATTTAAAATTAATATAACTTGAAACCTGAATTTCTCCAATACTTTTGCTGAAATTGTTTGTTATTATTATTATCATCATTATCATATAAATTGTTTCTCAAACGCTTCTTTTTTTTTCGGTGGGAGCGCCATAACTTCATCAATACTTTATCAAACCAATTGAAGCATCATTTAAAAGATTTTACACCTCCTTCCCACGAAAACTTAAGAAACAACTCAAATTTTGGTTCTTTTGTCCGAAAACACCAATTTTTTTTTCTGTTTTTTTTTGTTTTTTTTTTTTTTTTTTTTACGCACTAGTTTACTTTTCAACGCGCCAGAGCAAATGCTATAATTTAAATCACCTATGAAGAGAGGAGAAAAGTGAAAATAGCTTCTTCATTGTAAGAAAATTCCTTAACGTTACAGGTTATTTCCGAGCAACATTTCAGAATTTAACGGGTTTCCACCAGTTTTCTGCGAAAATCAAGTTGTTCGGCGAAAAGGTTTTCAGAATTGCTTCAAGTTGCAGGAATGCAAACTTCTTGCAGTTTTGAAAAAATATCTGTAGCTACCAGTATCAAAATATACTCAGCGTTTTTATTAAATTCTTATTGAGCTTGATTATTGAGCCTTAAGTTCAACTATACGGTTTATCCAGATTGAGGGGATAAATCAGGGAGCTAACAAGCTAACATAAATAAGTTTTCTTAGAGAGTACCTGATTTCTTCCCTAAAACGTCATTAGAAACGTCTCCCCTAAACGTCCAGCCTTCTATTGAGAAGGTTTCTGAATACTTCAGAAAAATTCCATGTTGATTTCAGAAAGGGTTACTGTCTTTTAGCGGGAAACTGTTGTGCTTTTTTTTTTCCTCGATACGTTACTGCCAGAATTTAAGCACATTAGCTGCGCATTATTTTGTAGGAACGTTTCGGAATATTCTTCACGGTTTTAAAGTGCATAAATATTTAGAAGAAATTATAGGTTATGATTTTTTTAATCTAAATTTGAGCTTCAAAACATTAAAATAATAAAATCATTTCTAATCATATATATATATAACTGTAAATCTGATATCGTCAAGCTTTCAAACTTTTTATTGCTCAGAAACGTAATACCTCATAAGCGAAAACCAATGCAACAAAATAAGGGTTTTGTTTCCTTAAAAATGCTATTATATTGCTTGAACTCCATTGCAGCTAAATTTCCGTTACTACGAATAAAACTTTCGGTCCATTGAACTCTTTATACGAGTTAAAGATTTCCCATGAAAATTACTATAAAAGCATTTCTGCAAGATTTTTCCAAGCACACTCAAATTACAGAAATAATATTAGTTCTCAGTTCTGCAATAACTGAAGAATTAGGGATGACAAATTTTACATTAAAGCTTAATCAATTTTGATTGCATAATTTATAAGACCTTTCAGAGATTTTTCTACATAATCAAACTTATTCAAATATTAAAATTGCCATTATAAGTAATTGTAAAATGTTTATTTACTTTTATTCACAAACTTGCAAGCATTAAAAAAAAAAAAAATCCACATTGTACAAGTATTTCAAAAGAAACATGACAGTTGAAAATCATGCTCAAGTGATTCCTGACTGGGAGAAATTGACACGGAGGGTGGACAAAGGAGCGGTAGATGCTTTTAACGCCTCTACTGTTCGTCAATTCCTTCACCCTTCACTTCCCGCGAGGGGAAAAACTGCTGGTGTTCTGCAGGAAAGCCGAACGCTTCGAACGTAATATTACGTCGCTGCCGCTAATGACATATAAATTCGTTGACGTAATATTACGTCGCAGCCGCTTGAGTGGTTAAGACACCGATCAACAGAGATCCGATAGTATATTGGCGAGAGCGTTGGGCTTCCATGAGTGTCGCCCTGGGTTCAAATCCCAGCCGGAAAGGAAATCTTAAATGCAAATATTTTTTTCTAATTTTATAATTCTTTTTTTTTATTTTTCCCTTTTGCGAAGTCAGTCAGTCAGTCTGACAGTCAATCAGTCAAGCACTCAGTCATTCAGTCTCAGTCAGTCAGTCCAGTCAGTCAGTCACTCAGTCAGTCAGTTAGTCCTTCAGCCAGTCAGTCAAGCAGTCAGTCATTTAGTCTCAGCCAGTCAGTCATTCAGTCAGTCAGTCAGTCAGGCAGTCAGTCAGTCAGTCAGTCGGTCAGTCCTGTGCAGTCAGTTAGTCACTAAAGCAGTCAGTCAGTCTCAGTCAGTCAGTCAGTCAGTCAGTCCAGTCCAGTCTCAGTCAGTCAGTCAGTCAGTCTCGGTCAGTCAGTCAGTCAGTCATTCAGTCAGTCAGTCAGTCAGGCAGTCAGTCAGTCAGTCAGCCTTATTCAGTCAGTCTGTCAGTCATCCTTATTTAGTCAGTCTGTCAGTCAGTCAGTCAGTCAGCCTTATTCAGTCAGTCTGTCAGTCATCCTTATTCAGTCGGTCAGTCCTGTCCAGTCAGTTAGTCAGTCAAGCAGTCAGTCAGGTAGTCAAGCAGTCAGTCAGTCAGTCATTTAGTCATTCAGTCAGTCAGTGAAATAGCCAGTCAGAGAGTCAAGCAGTCAGTCAGTCCAGTCTCAGTCAGTCAGGCAGTTAGTCAGTCAGTATCGGTCAGTCAGTGAGTCAGTCAGTCAGTATCAGTCAGTCAGTGAGTCAGTCTGTCAGTCAGGCAGTATCAGTCAGGCAGTAAGACTCCGCTCGACAGAACTCCGATAGCCTAATGGCTAGGCCGCTGGTCTTCCAAGCGAGTGGCCTGGGTTCGAGTCCCAGCCGGAGAGAATATCTTCAATGTATATATTTCTTTTCTACTTTGAAAATTCTTTTTTTTTTCAATTTCTTTCCTTTGCAATTATTGATTATTTATGTAGGGAAGAAAATTCTGAGTCAGTTTAATTTTTCGACACGAAGATTTCAAAGTGTTTAAATAAACAATTACCAAGGTGCATTTTTTGTTTTTATTATATTTAAAACTCCCAACGACAGAGCTCCCATAGACTAATGGCTAGAGTGTTAGGCTTCCAAGCGAGTGGCCCTGGGTTCGAGTCCCAGCCTGAACGAAAATCTTCAATGTATACTTTTAGTTTCTAATTTGAAATTTCTTCTTCTTCTTTTTTTAATTTTTCTCTTTTGCGAATATTGATTATTTATGTAGGGAGAAAAATTCTGAGTCAGTTTAATTATTCGACCTGTAAATTTCAAAGTGTTTGAATCAATAATTACCAAGGTGCATTTTTTGTTTTTATTATATTTAAGACTTCCATCGACAGAGCTCCGATAGCCTAATGGCTAGACCGTTGGGTTCCTAGTGCGTGGTACTGGGTTCGAGTCCCGGCCGGAAAGGAAATCATAAATGCAAATATTTTTTTATAATTTTATAATTCTTTTTTTTTTTATTTTTCCCTTTTGCGAAGTCAGTCAGTCAGTCTGACAGTCAATCAGTCAAGCACTCAGTCATTCAGTCTCAGTCAGTCAGTCCAGTCAGTCAGTCACTCAGTCAGTCAGTTAGTCCTTCAGCCAGTCAGTCAAGCAGTCAGTCATTTAGTCTCAGTCAGTCAGTCATTCAGTCAGTCAGTCAGTCAGGCTGTCAGTCAGTCAGTCAGTCGGTCAGTCCTGTGCAGTCAGTTAGTCACTAAAGCAGTCAGTCAGTCTCAGTCAGTCAGTCAGTCAGTCAGTCAGTCCAGTCCAGTCTCAGTCAGTCAGTCAGTCAGTCTCGGTCAGTCAGTCAGTCAGTCATTCAGTCAGTCAGTCAGTCAGGCAGTCAGTCAGTCGGTCAGCCTTATTCAGTCAGTCTGTCAGTCAGTCAGTCAGTCAGCCTTATTCAGTCAGTCTGTCAGTCATCCTTATTCAGTCAGTCTGTCAGTCAGTCAGTCGGTCAGTCCTGTCCAGTCAGTTAGTCAGTCAAGCAGTCAGTCAGGTAGTCAAGCAGTCAGTCAGTCAGTGTCAGTCAGTCATTTAGTCATTCAGTCAGTCAGTGAAATAGCCAGTCAGAGAGTCAAGCAGTCAGTCAGTCAGTCTCAGTCAGTCAGTTAGTCAGTCAGTCAGTCAGTCAGTCAGTCAGTCCAGTCTCAGTCAGTCAGGCAGTTAGTCAGTCAGTCTCGGTCAGTCAGTGAGTCAGTCAGTCAGTATCAGTCAGTCAGTGAGTCAGTCTGTCAGTCAGTCAGTCAGTGAGTCAGTCTGTCAGTCAGGCAGTATCAGTCAGGCAGTAAGACTCCGCTCGACAGAACTCCGATAGCCTAATGGCTAGACCGCTGGTCTTCCAAGCTAGTGGCCTGGGTTCGAGTCCCAGCCGGAGCGAATATCTTCAATGTATATATTTCTTTTCTAATTTGAAAATTCTTTTTTTTTTCAATTTCTTTCCTTTGCAATTATTGATTATTTATGTAGGGAAGAAAATTCTGAGTCAGTTTAATTTTTCGACACAAAGATTTCAAAGTGTTTAAATAAACAATTACCAAGGTGCATTTTTTGTTTTTATTATATTTAAAACTCCCACCGACAGAGCTCCCATAGACTAATGGCTAGAGTGTTAGGCTTCCAAGCGAGTGGCCTTGGGTTCGAGTCCCAGCCTGAACGAAAATCTTCAATGTATACTTTTAGTTTCTAATTTGAAATTTCTTCTTCTTTTTTTTTAAATTTTTCTCTTTTGCGAATATTGATTATTTATGTAGGGAGAAAAATTCTGAGTCAGTTTAATTATTCGACCTGTAAATTTCAACGTGTTTGAATCAATAATTACCAAGGTGCATTTTTTGTTTTTATTATATTTAAGACTTCCATCGACAGAGCTCCGATAGCCTAATGGCTAGACCGTTGGGTTCCTAGCGCGTGGTACTGGGTTCGAGTCCCGGCCGGAAAGGAAATCTTAAATGCAAATATTTTTTTCTAATTTTATAATTCTTTTTTTTTTATTTTTCCCTTTTGCGAAGTCAGTCAGTCAGTCTGACAGTCAATCAGTCAAGCACTCAGTCATTCAGTCTCAGTCAGTCAGTCCAGTCAGTCAGTCACTCAGTCAGTCAGTTAGTCCTTCAGCCAGTCAGTCAAGCAGTCAGTCATTTAGTCTCAGTCAGTCATTCAGTCAGTCAGTCAGTCAGTCAGTCAGTCAGTCAGTCAGTCGGTCAGTCCTGTGCAGTCAGTTAGTCACTAAAGCAGTCAGTCAGTCTCAGTCAGTCAGTCAGTCAGTCAGTCCAATCCAGTCTCAGTCAGTCAGTCAGTCAGTCTCGGTCAGTCAGTCAGTCAGTCATTCAGTCAGTCAGTCAGGCAGTCAGTCAGTCGGTCAGCCTTATTCAGTCAGTCTGTCAGTCAGTCAGTCAGTCAGCCTTATTCAGTCAGTCTGTCAGTCATCCTTATTCAGTCAGTCTGTCAGTCAGTCGGTCGGTCAGTCCTGTCCAGTCAGTTAGTCAGTCAAGCAGTCAGTCAGGTAGTCAAGCAGTCAGTCAGTCAGTGTCAGTCAGTCATTTAGTCATTCAGTCAGTCAGTGAAATAGCCAGTCAGAGAGTCAAGCAGTCAGTCAGTCAGTCTCAGTCAGTCAGTTAGTCAGTCAGTCAGTCCAGTCTCAGTCAGTCAGGCAGTTAGTCAGTCAGTCTCGGTCAGTCAGTGAGTCAGTCAGTCAGTCAGGCAGTATCAGTCAGGCAGTAAGACTCCGCTCGACAGAACTCCGATAGCCTAATGGCTAGACCGCTGGTCTTCCAAGCGAGTGGCCTGGGTTCGAGTCACAGCCGGAGCGAATATCTTCAATGTATATATTTCTTTTCTAATTTGAAAATTCTTTTTTTTTTCAATTTCTTTCCTTTGCAATTATTGATTATTTATGTAGGGAAGAAAATTCTGAGTCAGTTTAATTTTTCGACACGAAGATTTCAAAGTGTTTAAATAAACAATTACCAAGGTGCATTTTTTGTTTTTATTATATTTAAAACTCCCACCGACAGAGCTCCCATAGACTAATGGCTAGAGTGTTAGGCTTCCAAGCGAGTGGCCCTGGGTTCGAGTCCCAGCCTGAACGAAAATCTTCAATGTATACTTTTAGTTTCTAATTTGAAATTTCTTCTTCTTTTTTTTTAAATTTTTCTCTTTTGCGAATATTGATTATTTATGTAGGGAGAAAAATTCTGAGTCAGTTTAATTATTCGACCTGTAAATTTCAAAGTGTTTGAATCAATAATTACCAAGGTGCATTTTTTGTTTTTATTATATTTAAGACTTCTATCGACAGAGCTCCGATAGCCTAATGGCTAGACCGTTGGGTTCCAAGCGCGTGGTACTGGGTTCGAGTCCCGGCCGGAACGAAAATCTTCCATGTATATATTTCTCTTCTAATTTGAAGATTCTTTTTTTTTTCAATTTCTTTCTTTTGCAAATATGGATTATTTATGTACGAAAGAAAATTCTGAGTCAGTTTAATCATTCGACCTTTAGATTTCAAAGATTTTAGATCAATAATTACTAAGGTGCATTTTTTGTTTTTATTATAATTAAGACACCGATCAACAGAGATCCGATAGTATATTGGCGAGAGCGTTGGGCTTCCATGAGTGTCGCCCTGGGTTCAAATCCCAGCCGGAAAGGAAATCTTAAATGCAAATATTTTTTTCTAATTTTATAATTCTTTTTTTTTTATTTTTCCCTTTTGCGAAGTCAGTCAGTCAATCTGACAGTCAATCAGTCAAGCACTCAGTCATTCAGTCTCAGTCAGTCAGTCCAGTCAGTCAGTCACTCAGTCAGTCAGTTAGTCCTTCAGCCAGTCAGTCAAGCAGTCAGTCATTTAGTCTCAGTCAGTCAGTCATTCAGTCAGTCAGTCAGTCAGGCAGTCAGTCAGGCAGTCGGTCAGTCCTGTGCAGTCAGTTAGTCACTAAAGCAGTCAGTCAGTCTCAGTCAGTCAGTCAGTCAGTCAGTCCAGTACAGTCTCAGTCACTCAGTCAGTCAGTCTCGGTCAGTCAGTCAGTCAGTCATTCAGTCAGTCAGTCAGTCAGTCAGTCAGCCTTATTCAGTCAGTCTGTCAGTCATCCTTATTCAGTCAGTCTGTCAGTCAGTCAGTCGGTCAGTCCTGTCCAGTCAGTTAGTCAGTCAAGCAGTCAGTCAGGTAGTCAAGCAGTCAGTCAGGTAGTCAAGCAGTCAGTCAGGTAGTCAAGCAGTCAGTCAGTCAGTGTCAGTCAGTCATTTAGTCATTCAGTCAGTCAGTGAAATAGCCAGTCAGAGAGTCAAGCAGTCAATCAGTCAGTCTCAGTCAGTCAGTTAGTCAGTCAGTCAGTCAGTCAGTCAGTCAGTCCAGTCTCAGTCAGTCAGGCAGTTAGTCAGTCAGTCTCGGTCAGTCAGTGAGTCAGTCAGTCAGTATCAGTCAGTCAGTGAGTCAGTCTGTCAGTCAGGCAGTATCAGTCAGGCAGTAAGACTCCGCTCGACAGAACTCCGATAGCCTAATGGCTAGACCGCTGGTCTTCCAAGCGAGTGGCCTGGGTTCGAGTCCCAGCCGGAGCGAATATCTTCAATGTATATATTTCTTTTCTAATTTGAAAATTCTTTTTTTTTTCAATTTCTTTCCTTTGCAATTATTGATTATTTATGTAGGGAAGAAAATTCTGAGTCAGTTTAATTTTTCGACACGAAGATTTCAAAGTGTTTAAATAAACAATTACCAAGGTGCATTTTTTGTTTTTATTATATTTAAAACTCCCACCGACAGAGCTCCCATAGACTAATGGCTAGAGTGTTAGGCTTCCAAGCGAGTGGCCCTGGGTTCGAGTCCCAGCCTGAACGAAAATCTTCACTGTATACTTTTAGTTTCTAATTTGAAATTTCTTCTTCTTTTTTTTTAATTTTTCTCTTTTGCGAATATTGATTATTTATGTAGGGAGAAAAATTCTGAGTCAGTTTAATGATTCGACCTGTAAATTTCAAAGTGTTTGAATCAATAATTACCAAGGTGCATTTTTTGTTTTTATTATATTTAAGACTTCCATCGACAGAGCTCCGATAGCCTAATGGCTAGACCGTTGGGTTCCTAGCGCGTGGTACTGGGTTCGAGTCCCGGCCGGAAAGGAAATCTTAAATGCAAATATTTTTTTCTAATTTTCTAATTCTTTTTTTTTTATTTTTCCCTTTTGCGAAGTCAGTCAGTCAGTCTGACAGTCAATCAGTCAAGCACTCAGTCATTCAGTCTCAGTCAGTCAGTCCAGTCAGTCAGTCACTCAGTCAGTCAGTTAGTCCTTCAGCCAATCAGTCAAGCAGTCAGTCATTTAGTCTCAGTCAGTCAGTCAGTCAGTCAGGCAGTCAGTCAGTCAGTCAGTCCTGTGCAGTCAGTTAGTCACTAAAGCAGTCAGTCAGTCTCAGTCAGTCAGTCAGTCAGTCAGTCCAGTCCAGTCTCAGTCAGTCAGTCAGTCAGTCTCGGTCAGTCAGTCAGTCAGTCATTCAGTCAGTCAGTCAGTCAGGCAGTCAGTCAGTCGGTCAGCCTTATTCAGTCAGTCTGTCAGTCAGTCAGTCAGTCAGCCTTATTCAGTCAGTCTGTCAGTCATCCTTATTCAGTCAGTCTGTCAGTCAGTCAGTCGGTCAGTCCAGTCCAGTCAGTTAGTCAGTCAAGCAGTCAGTCAGGTAGTCAAGCAGTCAGTCAGTCAGTGTCAGTCAGTCATTTAGTCATTCAGTCAGTCAGTGAAATAGCCAGTCAGAGAGTCAAGCAGTCAGTCAGTCAGTCTCAGTCAGTCAGTTAGTCAGTCAGTCAGTCAGTCAGTCAGTCAGTCCAGTCTCAGTCAGTCAGGCAGTTAGTCAGTCAGTCTCGGTCAGTCAGTGAGTCAGTCAGTCAGTATCAGTCAGTCAGTGAGTCAGTCTGTCAGTCAGGCAGTATCAGTCAGGCAGTAAGACTCCGCTCGACAGAACTCCGATAGCCTAATGGCTAGACCGCTGGTCTTCCAAGCGAGTGGCCTGGGTTCGAGTCCCAGCCGGAGCGAATATCTTCAATGTATATATTTCTTTTCTAATTTGAAAATTCTTTTTTTTTCAATTTCTTTCCTTTGCAATTATTGATTATTTATGTAGGGAAGAAAATTCTGAGTCAGTTTAATTTTTCGACACGAAGATTTCAAAGTGTTTAAATAAACAATTACCAAGGTGCATTTTTTGTTTTTATTATATTTAAAACTCCGACCGACAGAGCTCCCATAGACTAATGGCTAGAGTGTTAGGCTTCCAAGCGAGTGGCCCTGGGTTCGAGTCCCAGCCTGAACGAAAATTTTCAATGTATACTTTTAGTTTCTAATTTGAAATTTCTTCTTATTTTTTTTTTAATTTTTCTCTTTTGCGAATATTGATTATTTATGTAGGGAGAAAAATTCTGAGTCAGTTTAATTATTCGACCTGTAAATTTCAAAGTGTTTGAATCAATAATTACCAAGGTGCATTTTTTGTTTTTATTATATTTAAGACTTCCATCGACAGAGCTCCGATAGCCTAATGGCTAGACCGTTGGGTTCCAAGCGCGTGGTACTGGGTTCGAGTCCCGGCCGGAACGAAAATCTTCCATGTATATATTTCTCTTCTAATTTGAAGATTCTTTTTTTTTTCAATTTCTTTCTTTTGCAAATATGGATTATTTATGTACGGAAGAAAATTCTGAGTCAGTTTAATCATTCGACCTTTAGATTTCAAAGATTTTAGATCAATAATTACTAAGGTGCATTTTTTGTTTTTATTATAATTAAGACACCGATCAACAGAGATCCGATAGTATATTGGCGAGAGCGTTGGGCTTCCATGAGTGTCGCCCTGGGTTCAAATCCCAGCCGGAAAGGAAATCTTAAAAGCAAATATTTTTTTCTAATTTTATAATTCTTTTTTTTTTATTTTTCCTTTTGCGAAGTCAATCAGTCAGTCTGACAGTCAATCAGTCAAGCACTCAGTCATTCAGTCTCAGTCAGTCAGTCCAGTCAGTCAGTCACTCAGTCAGTCAGTTAGTCCTTCAGCCAGTCAGTCAAGCAGTCAGTCATTTAGTCTCAGTCAGTCAGTCATTCAGTCAGTCAGTCAGTCAGGCAGTCAGTCAGTCGGTCAGTCCTGTGCAGTCAGTTAGTCACTAAAGCAGTCAGTCAGTCTCAGTCAGTCAGTCAGTCAGTCAGTCCAGTCCAGTCTCAGTCAGTCAGTCAGTCAGTCTCGGTCAGTCAGTCAGTCAGTCATTCAGTCAGTCAGTCAGTCAGGCAGTCAGTCAGTCGGTCAGCCTTATTCAGTCAGTCTGTCAGTCAGTCAGTCAGTCAGCCTTATTCAGTCAGTCTGTCAGTCATCCTTATTCAGTCAGTCTGTCAGTCAGTCAGTCGGTCAGTCCTGTCCAGTCAGTTAGTCAGTCAAGCAGTCAGTCAGGTAGTCAAGCAGTCAGTCAGTCAGTGTCAGTCAGTCATTTAGTCATTCAGTCAGTCAGTGAAATAGCCAGTCAGAGAGTCAAGCAGTCAGTCAGTCAGTCTCAGTCAGTCAGTTAGTCAGTCAGTCAGTCAGTCAGTCAGTCAGTCCAGTCTCAGTCAGTCAGGCAGTTAGTCAGTCAGTCTCGGTCAGTCAGTGAGTCAGTCAGTCAGTATCAGTCAGTCAGTGAGTCAGTCTGTCAGTCAGGCAGTATCAGTCAGGCAGTAAGACTCCGCTCGACAGAACTCCGATAGCCTAATGGCTAGACCGCTGGTCTTCCAAGCGAGTGGCCTGGGTTCGAGTCCCAGCCGGAGCGAATATCTTCAATGTATATATTTCTTTTCTAATTTGAAAATTCTTTTTTTTTCAATTTCTTTCCTTTGAAATTATTGATTATTTATGTAGGGAAGAAAATTCTGAGTCAGTTTAATTTTTCGACACGAAGATTTCAAAGTGTTTAAATAAACAATTACCAAGGTGCATTTTTTGTTTTTATTATATTTAAAACTCCGACCGACAGAGCTCCCATAGACTAATGGCTAGAGTGTTAGGCTTCCAAGCGAGTGGCCCTGGGTTCGAGTCCCAGCCTGAACGAAAATTTTCAATGTATACTTTTAGTTTCTAATTTGAAATTTCTTCTTATTTTTTTTTTAATTTTTCTCTTTTGCGAATATTGATTATTTATGTAGGGAGAAAAATTCTGAGTCAGTTTAATTATTCGACCTGTAAATTTCAAAGTGTTTGAATCAATAATTACCAAGGTGCATTTTTTGTTTTTATTATATTTAAGACTTCCATCGACAGAGCTCCGATAGCCTAATGGCTAGACCGTTGGGTTCCAAGCGCGTGGTACTGGGTTCGAGTCCCGGCCGGAACGAAAATCTTCCATGTATATATTTCTCTTCTAATTTGAAGATTCTTTTTTTTTCAATTTCTTTCTTTTGCAAATATGGATTATTTATGTACGGAAGAAAATTCTGAGTCAGTTTAATCATTCGACCTTTAGATTTCAAAGATTTTAGATCAATAATTACTAAGGTGCATTTTTTGTTTTTATTATAATTAAGACACCGATCAACAGAGATCCGATAGTATATTGGCGAGAGCGTTGGGCTTCCATGAGTGTCGCCCTGGGTTCAAATCCCAGCCGGAAAGGAAATCTTAAAAGCAAATATTTTTTTCTAATTTTATAATTCTTTTTTTTTTATTTTTCCTTTTGCGAAGTCAGTCAGTCAGTCTGACAGTCAATCAGTCAAGCACTCAGTCATTCAGTCTCAGTCAGTCAGTCCAGTCAGTCAGTCACTCAGTCAGTCAGTTAGTCCTTCAGCCAGTCAGTCAAGCAGTCAGTCATTTAGTCTCAGTCAGTCAGTCATTCAGTCAGTCAGTCAGTCAGGCAGTCAGTCAGTCAGTCAGTCGGTCAGTCCTGTGCAGTCAGTTAGTCACTAAAGCAGTCAGTCAGTCTCAGTCAGTCAGTCAGTCAGTCAGTCCAGTCCAGTCTCAGTCAGTCAGTCAGTCAGTCTCGGTCAGTCAGTCAGTCAGTCATTCAGTCAGTCAGTCAGTCAGGCAGTCACTCAGTCGGTCAGCCTCATTCAGTCAGTCTGTCAGTCAGTCAGTCAGTCATCCTTATTCAGTCAGTCTGTCAGTCATCCTTATTCAGTCAGTCTGTCAGTCAGTCAGTCGGTCAGTCCTGTCCAGTCAGTTAGTCAGTCAAGCAGTCAGTCACGTAGTCAATCAGTCAGTCAGTCAGTGTCAGTCAGTCATTTAGTCATTCAGTCAGTCAGTGAAATAGCCAGTCAGAGAGTCAAGCAGTCAGTCAGTCAGTCTCAGTCAGTCAGTTAGTCAGTCAGTCAGTCAGTCAGTCAGTCAGTCCAGTCTCAGTCAGTCAGGCAGTTAGTCAGTCAGTGAGTCAGTCAGTCAGTATCAGTCAGTCAGTGAGTCAGTCTGTCAGTCAGGCAGTATCAGTCAGGCAGTAAGACTCCGCTCGACAGAACTCCGATAGCCTAATGGCTAGACCGCTGGTCTTCCAAGCGAGTGGCCTGGGTTCGAGTCCCAGCCGGAGAGAATATCTTCAATGTATATATTTCTTTTCTAATTTGAAAATTCTTTTTTTTTTCAATTTCTTTCCTTTGCAATTATTGATTATTTATGTAGGGAAGAAAATTCTGAGTCAGTTTAATTTTTCGACACGAAGATTTCAAAGTGTTTAAATAAACAATTACCAAGGTGCATTTTTTGTTTTTATTATATTTAAAACTCCCACCGACAGAGCTCCCATAGACTAATGGCTAGAGTGTTAGGCTTCCAAGCGAGTGGCCCTGGGTTCGAGTCCCAGCCTGAACGAAAATCTTCACTGTATACTTTTAGTTTCTAATTTGAAATTTCTTCTTCTTTTTTTTTAATTTTTCTCTTTTGCGAATATTGATTATTTATGTAGGGAGAAAAATTCTGAGTCAGTTTAATGATTCGACCTGTAAATTTCAAAGTGTTTGAATCAATAATTACCAAGGTGCATTTTTTGTTTTTATTATATTTAAGACTTCCATCGACAGAGCTCCGATAGCCTAATGGCTAGACCGTTGGGTTCCAAGCGCGTGGTACTGGGTTCGAGTCCCGGCCGGAACGAAAATCTTCCATGTATATATTTCTCTTCTAATTTGAAGATTCTTTTTTTTTTCAATTTCTTTCTTTTGCAAATATGGATTATTTATGTACGGAAGAAAATTCTGAGTCAGTTTAATCATTCGACCTTTAGATTTCAAAGATTTTAGATCGATAATTACTAAGGTGCATTTTTTGTTTTTATTATAATTAAGACACCGATCAACAGAGATCCGATAGTATATTGGCGAGAGCGTTGGGCTTCCATGAGTGTCGCCCTGGGTTCAAATCCCAGCCGGAAAGGAAATCTTAAATGCAAATATTTTTTTCTAATTTTATAATTCTTTTTTTTTTATTTTTCCCTTTTGCGAAGTCAGTCAGTCAGTCTGACAGTCAATCAGTCAAGCACTCAGTCATTCAGTCTCAGTCAGTCAGTCCAGTCAGTCAGTCACTCAGTCAGTCAGTTAGTCCTTCAGCCAGTCAGTCAAGCAGTCAGTCATTTAGTCTCAGTCAGTCAGTCAGTCAGTCAGGCAGTCAGTCAGTCAGTCAGTCGGTCAGTCCTGTGCAGTCAGTTAGTCACTAAAGCAGTCAGTCAGTCTCAGTCAGTCAGTCAGTCAGTCAGTCCAGTCCAGTCTCAGTCAGTCAGTCTCAGTCAGTCAGTCAGTCAGTCAGTCCAGTCCAGTCTCAGTCAGTCAGTCAGTCAGGCAGTCAGTCAGTCGGTCAGCCTTATTCAGTCAGTCTGTCAGTCAGTCAGTCAGTCAGCCTTATTCAGTCAGTCTGTCAGTCATCCTTATTCAGTCAGTCTGTCAGTCAGTCAGTCGGTCAGTCCTGTCCAGTCAGTTAGTCAGTCAAGCAGTCAGTCAGGTAGTCAAGCAGTCAGTCAGTCAGTGTCAGTCAGTCATTTAGTCATTCAGTCAGTCAGTGAAATAGCCAGTCAGAGAGTCAGGCAGTCAGTCAGTCAGTCTCAGTCAGTCAGTTAGTCAGTCAGTCAGTCAGTCAGTCAGTCAGTCCAGTCTCAGTCAGTCAGGCAGTTAGTCAGTCAGTCTCGGTCAGTCAGTGAGTCAGTCAGTCAGTATCAGTCAGTCAGTGAGTCAGTCTGTCAGTCAGGCAGTATCAGTCAGGCAGTAAGACTCCGCTCGACAGAACTCCGATAGCCTAATGGCTAGACCGCTGGTCTTCCAAGCGAGTGGCCTGGGTTCGAGTCCCAGCCGGAGCGAATATCTTCAATGTATATATTTCTTTTCTAATTTGAAAATTCTTTTTTTTTTCAATTTCTTTCCTTTGCAATTATTGATTATTTATGTAGGGAAGAAAATTCTGAGTCAGTTTAATTTTTCGACACGAAGATTTCAAAGTGTTTGAATAAACAATTACCAAGGTGCATTTTTTGTTTTTATTATATTTAAAACTCCCACCGACAGAGCTCCCATAGACTAATGGCTAGAGTGTTAGGCTTCCAAGCGAGTGGCCCTGGGTTCGAGTCCCAGCCTGAACGAAAATCTTCAATGTATACTTTTAGTTTCTAATTTGAAATTTCTTCTTCTTTTTTTTTTTAATTTTTCTCTTTTGCGAATATTGATTATTTATGTAGGGAGAAAAATTCTGAGTCAGTTTAATTATTCGACCTGTAAATTTCAAAGTGTTTGAATCAATAATTACCAAGGTGCATTTTTTGTTTTTATTATATTTAAGACTTCCATCGACAGAGCTCCGATAGCCTAATGGCTAGACCGTTGGGTTCCTAGCGCGTGGTACTGGGTTCGAGTCCCGGCCGGAAAGGAAATCTTAAATGCAAATATTTTTTTCTAATTTTCTAATTCTTTTTTTTTTATTTTTCCCTTTTGCGAAGTCAGTCAGTCAGTCTGACAGTCAATCAGTCAAGCACTCAGTCATTCAGTCTCAGTCAGTCAGTCCAGTCAGTCAGTCACTCAGTCAGTCAGTTAGTCCTTCAGCCAATCAGTCAAGCAGTCAGTCATTTAGTCTCAGTCAGTCAGTCAGTCAGTCAGGCAGTCAGTCAGTCAGTCAGTCCTGTGCAGTCAGTTAGTCACTAAAGCAGTCAGTCAGTCTCAGTCAGTCAGTCAGTCAGTCAGTCCAGTCCAGTCTCAGTCAGTCAGTCAGTCAGTCTCGGTCAGTCAGTCAGTCAGTCATTCAGTCAGTCAGTCAGTCAGGCAGTCAGTCAGTCGGTCAGCCTTATTCAGTCAGTCTGTCAGTCAGTCAGTCAGTCAGCCTTATTCAGTCAGTCTGTCAGTCATCCTTATTCAGTCAGTCTGTCAGTCAGTCAGTCGGTCAGTCCAGTCCAGTCAGTTAGTCAGTCAAGCAGTCAGTCAGGTAGTCAAGCAGTCAGTCAGTCAGTGTCAGTCAGTCATTTAGTCATTCAGTCAGTCAGTGAAATAGCCAGTCAGAGAGTCAAGCAGTCAGTCAGTCAGTCTCAGTCAGTCAGTTAGTCAGTCAGTCAGTCAGTCAGTCAGTCAGTCCAGTCTCAGTCAGTCAGGCAGTTAGTCAGTCAGTCTCGGTCAGTCAGTGAGTCAGTCAGTCAGTATCAGTCAGTCAGTGAGTCAGTCTGTCAGTCAGGCAGTATCAGTCAGGCAGTAAGACTCCGCTCGACAGAACTCCGATAGCCTAATGGCTAGACCGCTGGTCTTCCAAGCGAGTGGCCTGGGTTCGAGTCCCAGCCGGAGCGAATATCTTCAATGTATATATTTCTTTTCTAATTTGAAAATTCTTTTTTTTTCAATTTCTTTCCTTTGCAATTATTGATTATTTATGTAGGGAAGAAAATTCTGAGTCAGTTTAATTTTTCGACACGAAGATTTCAAAGTGTTTAAATAAACAATTACCAAGGTGCATTTTTTGTTTTTATTATATTTAAAACTCCGACCGACAGAGCTCCCATAGACTAATGGCTAGAGTGTTAGGCTTCCAAGCGAGTGGCCCTGGGTTCGAGTCCCAGCCTGAACGAAAATTTTCAATGTATACTTTTAGTTTCTAATTTGAAATTTCTTCTTATTTTTTTTTTAATTTTTCTCTTTTGCGAATATTGATTATTTATGTAGGGAGAAAAATTCTGAGTCAGTTTAATTATTCGACCTGTAAATTTCAAAGTGTTTGAATCAATAATTACCAAGGTGCATTTTTTGTTTTTATTATATTTAAGACTTCCATCGACAGAGCTCCGATAGCCTAATGGCTAGACCGTTGGGTTCCAAGCGCGTGGTACTGGGTTCGAGTCCCGGCCGGAACGAAAATCTTCCATGTATATATTTCTCTTCTAATTTGAAGATTCTTTTTTTTTTCAATTTCTTTCTTTTGCAAATATGGATTATTTATGTACGGAAGAAAATTCTGAGTCAGTTTAATCATTCGACCTTTAGATTTCAAAGATTTTAGATCAATAATTACTAAGGTGCATTTTTTGTTTTTATTATAATTAAGACACCGATCAACAGAGATCCGATAGTATATTGGCGAGAGCGTTGGGCTTCCATGAGTGTCGCCCTGGGTTCAAATCCCAGCCGGAAAGGAAATCTTAAAAGCAAATATTTTTTTCTAATTTTATAATTCTTTTTTTTTTATTTTTCCTTTTGCGAAGTCAATCAGTCAGTCTGACAGTCAATCAGTCAAGCACTCAGTCATTCAGTCTCAGTCAGTCAGTCCAGTCAGTCAGTCACTCAGTCAGTCAGTTAGTCCTTCAGCCAGTCAGTCAAGCAGTCAGTCATTTAGTCTCAGTCAGTCAGTCATTCAGTCAGTCAGTCAGTCAGGCAGTCAGTCAGTCGGTCAGTCCTGTGCAGTCAGTTAGTCACTAAAGCAGTCAGTCAGTCTCAGTCAGTCAGTCAGTCAGTCAGTCCAGTCCAGTCTCAGTCAGTCAGTCAGTCAGTCTCGGTCAGTCAGTCAGTCAGTCATTCAGTCAGTCAGTCAGTCAGGCAGTCAGTCAGTCGGTCAGCCTTATTCAGTCAGTCTGTCAGTCAGTCAGTCAGTCAGCCTTATTCAGTCAGTCTGTCAGTCATCCTTATTCAGTCAGTCTGTCAGTCAGTCAGTCGGTCAGTCCTGTCCAGTCAGTTAGTCAGTCAAGCAGTCAGTCAGGTAGTCAAGCAGTCAGTCAGTCAGTGTCAGTCAGTCATTTAGTCATTCAGTCAGTCAGTGAAATAGCCAGTCAGAGAGTCAAGCAGTCAGTCAGTCAGTCTCAGTCAGTCAGTTAGTCAGTCAGTCAGTCAGTCAGTCAGTCAGTCCAGTCTCAGTCAGTCAGGCAGTTAGTCAGTCAGTCTCGGTCAGTCAGTGAGTCAGTCAGTCAGTATCAGTCAGTCAGTGAGTCAGTCTGTCAGTCAGGCAGTATCAGTCAGGCAGTAAGACTCCGCTCGACAGAACTCCGATAGCCTAATGGCTAGACCGCTGGTCTTCCAAGCGAGTGGCCTGGGTTCGAGTCCCAGCCGGAGCGAATATCTTCAATGTATATATTTCTTTTCTAATTTGAAAATTCTTTTTTTTTCAATTTCTTTCCTTTGAAATTATTGATTATTTATGTAGGGAAGAAAATTCTGAGTCAGTTTAATTTTTCGACACGAAGATTTCAAAGTGTTTAAATAAACAATTACCAAGGTGCATTTTTTGTTTTTATTATATTTAAAACTCCGACCGACAGAGCTCCCATAGACTAATGGCTAGAGTGTTAGGCTTCCAAGCGAGTGGCCCTGGGTTCGAGTCCCAGCCTGAACGAAAATTTTCAATGTATACTTTTAGTTTCTAATTTGAAATTTCTTCTTATTTTTTTTTTAATTTTTCTCTTTTGCGAATATTGATTATTTATGTAGGGAGAAAAATTCTGAGTCAGTTTAATTATTCGACCTGTAAATTTCAAAGTGTTTGAATCAATAATTACCAAGGTGCATTTTTTGTTTTTATTATATTTAAGACTTCCATCGACAGAGCTCCGATAGCCTAATGGCTAGACCGTTGGGTTCCAAGCGCGTGGTACTGGGTTCGAGTCCCGGCCGGAACGAAAATCTTCCATGTATATATTTCTCTTCTAATTTGAAGATTCTTTTTTTTTCAATTTCTTTCTTTTGCAAATATGGATTATTTATGTACGGAAGAAAATTCTGAGTCAGTTTAATCATTCGACCTTTAGATTTCAAAGATTTTAGATCAATAATTACTAAGGTGCATTTTTTGTTTTTATTATAATTAAGACACCGATCAACAGAGATCCGATAGTATATTGGCGAGAGCGTTGGGCTTCCATGAGTGTCGCCCTGGGTTCAAATCCCAGCCGGAAAGGAAATCTTAAAAGCAAATATTTTTTTCTAATTTTATAATTCTTTTTTTTTTATTTTTCCTTTTGCGAAGTCAGTCAGTCAGTCTGACAGTCAATCAGTCAAGCACTCAGTCATTCAGTCTCAGTCAGTCAGTCCAGTCAGTCAGTCACTCAGTCAGTCAGTTAGTCCTTCAGCCAGTCAGTCAAGCAGTCAGTCATTTAGTCTCAGTCAGTCAGTCATTCAGTCAGTCAGTCAGTCAGGCAGTCAGTCAGTCAGTCAGTCGGTCAGTCCTGTGCAGTCAGTTAGTCACTAAAGCAGTCAGTCAGTCTCAGTCAGTCAGTCAGTCAGTCAGTCCAGTCCAGTCTCAGTCAGTCAGTCAGTCAGTCTCGGTCAGTCAGTCAGTCAGTCATTCAGTCAGTCAGTCAGTCAGGCAGTCACTCAGTCGGTCAGCCTCATTCAGTCAGTCTGTCAGTCAGTCATCCTTATTCAGTCAGTCTGTCAGTCATCCTTATTCAGTCAGTCTGTCAGTCAGTCAGTCGGTCAGTCCTGTCCAGTCAGTTAGTCAGTCAAGCAGTCAGTCACGTAGTCAATCAGTCAGTCAGTCAGTGTCAGTCAGTCATTTAGTCATTCAGTCAGTCAGTGAAATAGCCAGTCAGAGAGTCAAGCAGTCAGTCAGTCAGTCTCAGTCAGTCAGTTAGTCAGTCAGTCAGTCAGTCAGTCAGTCAGTCCAGTCTCAGTCAGTCAGGCAGTTAGTCAGTCAGTGAGTCAGTCAGTCAGTATCAGTCAGTCAGTGAGTCAGTCTGTCAGTCAGGCAGTATCAGTCAGGCAGTAAGACTCCGCTCGACAGAACTCCGATAGCCTAATGGCTAGACCGCTGGTCTTCCAAGCGAGTGGCCTGGGTTCGAGTCCCAGCCGGAGAGAATATCTTCAATGTATATATTTCTTTTCTAATTTGAAAATTCTTTTTTTTTTCAATTTCTTTCCTTTGCAATTATTGATTATTTATGTAGGGAAGAAAATTCTGAGTCAGTTTAATTTTTCGACACGAAGATTTCAAAGTGTTTAAATAAACAATTACCAAGGTGCATTTTTTGTTTTTATTATATTTAAAACTCCCACCGACAGAGCTCCCATAGACTAATGGCTAGAGTGTTAGGCTTCCAAGCGAGTGGCCCTGGGTTCGAGTCCCAGCCTGAACGAAAATCTTCAATGTGTACTTTTAGTTTCTAATTTGAAATTTCTTCTTCTTTTTTTTTTAATTTTTCTCTTTTGCGAATATTGATTATTTATGTAGGGAGAAAAATTCTGAGTCAGTTTAATTATTCGACCTGTAAATTTCAAAGTGTTTGAATCAATAATTACCAAGGTGCATTTTTTGTTTTTATTATATTTAAGACTTCCATCGACAGAGCTCCGATAGCCTAATGGCTAGACCGTTGGGTTCCTAGCGCGTGGTACTGGGTTCGAGTCCCGGCCGGAAAGGAAATCTTAAATGCAAATATTTTTTTCTAATTTTATAATTCTTTTTTTTATTTTTCCCTTTTGCGAAGTCAGTCAGTCAGTCTGACAGTCAATCAGTCAAGCACTCAGTCATTCAGTCTCAGTCAGTCAGTCCAGTCAGTCAGTCACTCAGTCAGTCAGTTAGTCCTTCAGCCAGTCAGTCAAGCAGTCAGTCATTTAGTCTCAGTCAGTCAGTCAGTCAGTCAGGCAGTCAGTCAGTCAGTCAGTCGGTCAGTCCTGTGCAGTCAGTTAGTCACTAAAGCAGTCAGTCAGTCTCAGTCAGTCAGTCAGTCAGTCAGTCCAGTCCAGTCTCAGTCAGTCAGTCTCGGTCAGTCAGTCAGTCAGTCATTCAGTCAGTCAGTCAGTCAGGCAGTCAGTCAGTCGGTCAGCCTTATTCAGTCAGTCTGTCAGTCAGTCAGTCAGTCAGCCTTATTCAGTCAGTCTGTCAGTCATCCTTATTCAGTCAGTCTGTCAGTCAGTCAGTCGGTCAGTCCTGTCCAGTCAGTTAGTCAGTCAAGCAGTCAGTCAGGTAGTCAAGCAGTCAGTCAGTCAGTGTCAGTCAGTCATTTAGTCATTCAGTCAGTCAGTGAAATAGCCAGTCAGAGAGTCAAGCAGTCAGTCAGTCAGTCTCAGTCAGTCAGTTAGTCAGTCAGTCAGTCAGTCAGTCAGTCAGTCCAGTCTCAGGCAGTTAGTCAGTCAGTCTCGGTCAGTCAGTGAGTCAGTCAGTCAGTATCAGTCAGTCAGTGAGTCAGTCTGTCAGTCAGGCAGTATCAGTCAGGCAGTAAGACTCCGCTCGACAGAACTCCGATAGCCTAATGGCTAGACCGCTGGTCTTCCAAGCGAGTGGCCTGGGTTCGAGTCCCAGCCGGAGCGAATATCTTCAATGTATATATTTCTTTTCTAATTTGAAAATTCTTTTTTTTTTCAATTTCTTTCCTTTGAAATTATTGATTATTTATGTAGGGAAGAAAATTCTGAGTCAGTTTAATTTTTCGACACGAAGATTTCAAAGTGTTTAAATAAACAATTACCAAGGTGCATTTTTTGTTTTTATTATATTTAAAACTCCGACCGACAGAGCTCCCATAGACTAATGGCTAGAGTGTTAGGCTTCCAAGCGAGTGGCCCTGGGTTCGAGTCCCAGCCTGAACGAAAATTTTCAATGTATACTTTTAGTTTCTAATTTGAAATTTCTTCTTATTTTTTTTTTAATTTTTCTCTTTTGCGAATATTGATTATTTATGTAGGGAGAAAAATTCTGAGTCAGTTTAATTATTCGACCTGTAAATTTCAAAGTGTTTGAATCAATAATTACCAAGGTGCATTTTTTGTTTTTATTATATTTAAGACTTCCATCGACAGAGCTCCGATAGCCTAATGGCTAGACCGTTGGGTTCCAAGCGCGTGGTACTGGGTTCGAGTCCATTCCCGGCCGGAACGAAAATCTTCCATGTATATATTTCTCTTCTAATTTGAAGATTCTTTTTTTTTTCAATTTCTTTCTTTTGCAAATATGGATTATTTATGTACGGAAGAAAATTCTGAGTCAGTTTAATCATTCGACCTTTAGATTTCAAAGATTTTAGATCAATAATTACTAAGGTGCATTTTTTGTTTTTATTATAATTAAGACACCGATCAACAGAGATCCGATAGTATATTGGCGAGAGCGTTGGGCTTCCATGAGTGTCGCCCTGGGTTCAAATCCCAGCCGGAAAGGAAATCTTAAAAGCAAATATTTTTTTCTAATTTTATAATTCTTTTTTTTTTATTTTTCCCTTTTGCGAAGTCAGTCAGTCAGTCTGACAGTCAATCAGTCAAGCACTCAGTCATTCAGTCTCAGTCAGTCAGTCCAGTCAGTCAGTCACTCAGTCAGTCAGTTAGTCCTTCAGCCAGTCAGTCAAGCAGTCAGTCATTTAGTCTCAGTCAGTCAGTCATTCAGTCAGTCAGTCAGTCAGGCAGTCAGTCAGTCAGTCAGTCGGTCAGTCCTGTGCAGTCAGTTAGTCACTAAAGCAGTCAGTCAGTCTCAGTCAGTCAGTCAGTCAGTCAGTCCAGTCCAGTCTCAGTCAGTCAGTCAGTCAGTCTCGGTCAGTCAGTCAGTCAGTCATTCAGTCAGTCAGTCAGTCAGGCAGTCACTCAGTCGGTCAGCCTCATTCAGTCAGTCTGTCAGTCAGTCAGTCAGTCATCCTTATTCAGTCAGTCTGTCAGTCATCCTTATTCAGTCAGTCTGTCAGTCAGTCAGTCGGTCAGTCCTGTCCAGTCAGTTAGTCAGTCAAGCAGTCAGTCACGTAGTCAAGCAGTCAGTCAGTCAGTGTCAGTCAGTCATTTAGTCATTCAGTCAGTCAGTGAAATAGCCAGTCAGAGAGTCAAGCAGTCAGTCAGTCAGTCTCAGTCAGTCAGTTAGTCAGTCAGTCAGTCAGTCAGTCAGTCAGTCCAGTCTCAGTCAGTCAGGCAGTTAGTCAGTCAGTGAGTCAGTCAGTCAGTATCAGTCAGTCAGTGAGTCAGTCTGTCAGTCAGGCAGTATCAGTCAGGCAGTAAGACTCCGCTCGACAGAACTCCGATAGCCTAATGGCTAGACCGCTGGTCTTCCAAGCGAGTGGCCTGGGTTCGAGTCCCAGCCGGAGAGAATATCTTCAATGTATATATTTCTTTTCTAATTTGAAAATTCTTTTTTTTTTCAATTTCTTTCCTTTGCAATTATTGATTATTTATGTAGGGAAGAAAATTCTGAGTCAGTTTAATTTTTCGACACGAAGATTTCAAAGTGTTTAAATAAACAATTACCAAGGTGCATTTTTTGTTTTTATTATATTTAAAACTCCCACCGACAGAGCTCCCATAGACTAATGGCTAGAGTGTTAGGCTTCCAAGCGAGTGGCCCTGGGTTCGAGTCCCAGCCTGAACGAAAATCTTCAATGTGTACTTTTAGTTTCTAATTTGAAATTTCTTCTTCTTTTTTTTTTAATTTTTCTCTTTTGCGAATATTGATTATTTATGTAGGGAGAAAAATTCTGAGTCAGTTTAATTATTCGACCTGTAAATTTCAAAGTGTTTGAATCAATAATTACCAAGGTGCATTTTTTGTTTTTATTATATTTAAGACTTCCATCGACAGAGCTCCGATAGCCTAATGGCTAGACCGTTGGGTTCCTAGCGCGTGGTACTGGGTTCGAGTCCCGGCCGGAAAGGAAATCTTAAATGCAAATATTTTTTTCTAATTTTATAATTCTTTTTTTTATTTTTCCCTTTTGCGAAGTCAGTCAGTCAGTCTGACAGTCAATCAGTCAAGCACTCAGTCATTCAGTCTCAGTCAGTCAGTCCAGTCAGTCAGTCACTCAGTCAGTCAGTTAGTCCTTCAGCCAGTCAGTCAAGCAGTCAGTCATTTAGTCTCAGTCAGTCAGTCAGTCAGTCAGGCAGTCAGTCAGTCAGTCAGTCGGTCAGTCCTGTGCAGTCAGTTAGTCACTAAAGCAGTCAGTCAGTCTCAGTCAGTCAGTCAGTCAGTCAGTCCAGTCCAGTCTCAGTCAGTCAGTCTCGGTCAGTCAGTCAGTCAGTCATTCAGTCAGTCAGTCAGTCAGGCAGTCAGTCAGTCGGTCAGCCTTATTCAGTCAGTCTGTCAGTCAGTCAGTCAGTCAGCCTTATTCAGTCAGTCTGTCAGTCATCCTTATTCAGTCAGTCTGTCAGTCAGTCAGTCGGTCAGTCCTGTCCAGTCAGTTAGTCAGTCAAGCAGTCAGTCAGGTAGTCAAGCAGTCAGTCAGTCAGTGTCAGTCAGTCATTTAGTCATTCAGTCAGTCAGTGAAATAGCCAGTCAGAGAGTCAAGCAGTCAGTCAGTCAGTCTCAGTCAGTCAGTTAGTCAGTCAGTCAGTCAGTCAGTCAGTCAGTCCAGTCTCAGGCAGTTAGTCAGTCAGTCTCGGTCAGTCAGTGAGTCAGTCAGTCAGTATCAGTCAGTCAGTGAGTCAGTCTGTCAGTCAGGCAGTATCAGTCAGGCAGTAAGACTCCGCTCGACAGAACTCCGATAGCCTAATGGCTAGACCGCTGGTCTTCCAAGCGAGTGGCCTGGGTTCGAGTCCCAGCCGGAGCGAATATCTTCAATGTATATATTTCTTTTCTAATTTGAAAATTCTTTTTTTTTTCAATTTCTTTCCTTTGCAATTATTGATTATTTATGTAGGGAAGAAAATTCTGAGTCAGTTTAATTTTTCGACACGAAGATTTCAAAGTGTTTAAATAAACAATTACCAAGGTGCATTTTTTGTTTTTATTATATTTAAAACTCCCACCGACAGAGCTCCCATAGACTAATGGCTAGAGTGTTAGGCTTCCAAGCGAGTGGCCCTGGGTTCGAGTCCCAGCCTGAACGAAAATTTTCAATGTATACTTTTAGTTTCTAATTTGAAATTTCTTCTTATTTTTTTTTTAATTTTTCTCTTTTGCGAATATTGATTATTTATGTAGGGAGAAAAATTCTGAGTCAGTTTAATTATTCGACCTGTAAATTTCAAAGTGTTTGAATCAATAATTACCAAGGTGCATTTTTTGTTTTTATTATATTTAAGACTTCCATCGACAGAGCTCCGATAGCCTAATGGCTAGACCGTTGGGTTCCAAGCGCGTGGTACTGGGTTCGAGTCCCGAACGGAACGAAAATCTTCCATGTATATATTTCTCTTCTAATTTGAAGATTCTTTTTTTTTTCAATTTCTTTCTTTTGCAAATATGGATTATTTATGTACGGAAGAAAATTCTGAGTCAGTTTAATCATTCGACCTTTAGATTTCAAAGATTTTAGATCAATAATTACTAAGGTGCATTTTTTGTTTTTATTATAATTAAGACACCGATCAACAGAGATCCGATAGTATATTGGCGAGAGCGTTGGGCTTCCATGAGTGTCGCCCTGGGTTCAAATCCCAGCCGGAAAGGAAATCTTAAATGCAAATATTTTTTTCTAATTTTATAATTCTTTTTTTTTTTTTTTTCCTTTTGCGAAGTCAGTCAGTCAGTCTGACAGTCAATCAGTCAAGCACTCAGTCATTCAGTCTCAGTCAGTCAGTCCAGTCAGTCAGTCACTCAGTCAGTCAGTTAGTCCTTCAGCCAGTCAGTCAAGCAGTCAGTCATTTAGTCTCAGTCAGTCAGTCATTCAGTCAGTCAGTCAGTCAGGCAGTCAGTCAGTCAGTCAGTCGGTCAGTCCTGTGCAGTCAGTTAGTCACTAAAGCAGTCAGTCAGTCTCAGTCAGTCAGTCAGTCAGTCAGTCCAGTCCAGTCTCAGTCAGTCAGTCAGTCAGTCTCGGTCAGTCAGTCAGTCAGTCATTCAGTCAGTCAGTCAGTCAGGCAGTCACTCAGTCGGTCAGCCTCATTCAGTCAGTCTGTCAGTCAGTCAGTCAGTCATCCTTATTCAGTCAGTCTGTCAGTCATCCTTATTCAGTCAGTCTGTCAGTCAGTCAGTCGGTCAGTCCTGTCCAGTCAGTTAGTCAGTCAAGCAGTCAGTCAGGTAGTCAATCAGTCAGTCTGTCAGTGTCAGTCAGTCATTTAGTCATTCAGTCAGTCAGTGAAATAGCCAGTCAGAGAGTCAAGCAGTCAGTCAGTCAGTCTCAGTCAGTCAGTTAGTCAGTCAGTCAGTCAGTCAGTCAGTCAGTCCAGTCTCAGTCAGTCAGGCAGTTAGTCAGTCAGTCTCGGTCAGTCAGTGAGTCAGTCAGTCAGTATCAGTCAGTCAGTGAGTCAGTCTGTCAGTCAGGCAGTATCAGTCAGGCAGTAAGACTCCGCTCGACAGAACTCCGATAGCCTAATGGCTAGACCGCTGGTCTTCCAAGCGAGTGGCCTGGGTTCGAGTCCCAGCCGGAGAGAATATCTTCAATGTATATATTTCTTTTCTAATTTGAAAATTCTTTTTTTTTTCAATTTCTTTCTTTTGCAAATATGGATTATTTATGTACGGAAGAAAATTCTGAGTCAGTTTAATCATTCGACCTTTAGATTTCAAAGATTTTAGATCAATAATTACTAAGGTGCATTTTTTGTTTTTATTATAATTAAGACACCGATCAACAGAGATCCGATAGTATATTGGCGAGAGCGTTGGGCTTCCATGAGTGTCGCCCTGGGTTCAAATCCCAGCCGGAAAGGAAATCTTAAATGCAAATATTTTTTTCTAATTTTATAATTCTTTTTTTTTTATTTTTCCTTTTGCGAAGTCAGTCAGTCAGTCTGACAGTCAATCAGTCAAGCACTCAGTCATTCAGTCTCAGTCAGTCAGTCCAGTCAGTCAGTCACTCAGTCAGTCAGTTAGTCCTTCAGCCAGTCAGTCAAGCAGTCAGTCATTTAGTCTCAGTCAGTCAGTCATTCAGTCAGTCAGTCAGTCAGGCAGTCAGTCAGTCAGTCAGTCGGTCAGTCCTGTGCAGTCAGTTAGTCACTAAAGCAGTCAGTCAGTCTCAGTCAGTCAGTCAGTCAGTCAGTCCAGTCCAGTCTCAGTCAGTCAGTCAGTCAGTCTCGGTCAGTCAGTCAGTCAGTCATTCAGTCAGTCAGTCAGTCAGGCAGTCACTCAGTCGGTCAGCCTCATTCAGTCAGTCTGTCAGTCAGTCAGTCAGTCATCCTTATTCAGTCAGTCTGTCAGTCATCCTTATTCAGTCAGTCTGTCAGTCAGTCAGTCGGTCAGTCCTGTCCAGTCAGTTAGTCAGTCAAGCAGTCAGTCAGGTAGTCAATCAGTCAGTCAGTCAGTGTCAGTCAGTCATTTAGTCATTCAGTCAGTCAGTGAAATAGCCAGTCAGAGAGTCAAGCAGTCAGTCAGTCAGTCTCAGTCGGTCAGTTAGTCAGTCAGTCAGTCAGTCAGTCAGTCAGTCAGTCCAGTCTCAGTCAGTCAGGCAGTTAGTCAGTCAGTCTCGGTCAGTCAGTGAGTCAGTCAGTCAGTATCAGTCAGTCAGTGAGTCAGTCTGTCAGTCAGGCAGTATCAGTCAGGCAGTAAGACTCCGCTCGACAGAACTCCGATAGCCTAATGGCTAGACCGCTGGTCTTCCAAGCGAGTGGCCTTTGTTCGAGTCCCAGCCGGAGAGAATATCTTCAATGTATATATTTCTTTTCTAATTTGAAAATTCTTTTTTTTTTCAATTTCTTTCCTTTGCAATTATTGATTATTTATGTAGGGAAGAAAATTCTGAGTCAGTTTAATTTTTCGACACGAAGATTTCAAAGTGTTTAAATAAACAATTACCAAGGTGCATTTTTTGTTTTTATTATATTTAAAACTCCCACCGACAGAGGTCCCATAGACTAATGGCTAGAGTGTTTGGCTTCCAAGCGAGTGGCCCTGGGTTCGAGTCCCAGCCTGAACGAAAATCTTCAATGTATACTTTTAGTTTCTAATTTGAAATTTCTTCTTCTTTTTTTTTTAATTTTTCTCTTTTGCGAATATTGATTATTTATGTAGGGAGAAAAATTCTGAGTCAGTTTAATTATTCGACCTGTAAATTTCAAAGTGTTTGAATCAATAATTACCAAGGTGCATTTTTTGTTTTTATTATATTTAAGACTTCCATCGACAGAGCTCCGATAGCCTAATGGCTAGACCGTTGGGTTCCTAGCGCGTGGTACTGGGTTCGAGTCCCGGCCGGAAAGGAAATCTTAAATGCAAATATTTTTTTCTAATTTTATAATTCTTTTTTTTTTATTTTTCCCTTTTGCGAAGTCAGTCAGTCAGTCTGACAGTCAATCAGTCAAGCACTCAGTCATTCAGTATCAGTCAGTCAGTCAGTCACTAAGTCAGTCAGTTAGTCCTTCAGCCAGTCAGTCAAGCAGTCAGTCATTTAGTCTCAGTCAGTCAGTCATTCAGTCAGTCAGTCAGTCAGGCAGTCAGTCAGTCAGTCAGTCGGTCAGTCCTGTGCAGTCAGTTAGTCACTAAAGCAGTCAGTCAGTCTCAGTCAGTCAGTCAGTCAGTCAGTCCAGTCCAGTCTCAGTCAGTCAGTCAGTCAGTCTCGGTCAGTCAGTCAGTCAGTCATTCAGTCAGTCAGTCAGTCAGGCAGTCAGTCAGTCGGTCAGCCTTATTCAGTCAGTCAGTCAGTCAGTCAGTCAGTCAGCCTTATTCAGTCAGTCTGTCAGTCATCCTTATTCAGTCAGTCTGTCAGTCAGTCAGTCGGTCAGTCCTGTCCAGTCAGTTAGTCAGTCAAGCAGTCAGTCAGGTAGTCAAGCAGTCAGTCAGTCAGTGTCAGTCAGTCATTTAGTCATTCAGTCAGTCAGTGAAATAGCCAGTCAGAGAGTCAAGCAGTCAGTCAGTCAGTCTCAGTCAGTCAGTTAGTCAGTCAGTCAGTCAGTCAGTCAGTCAGTCCAGTCTCAGTCAGTCAGGCAGTTAGTCAGTCAGTCTCGGTCAGTCAGTGAGTCAGTCAGTCAGTATCAGTCAGTCAGTGAGTCAGTCTGTCAGTCAGGCAGTATCAGTCAGGCAGTAAGACTCCGCTCGACAGAACTCCGATAGCCTAATGGCTAGTCCGCTGGGCTTCCAAGCGAGTGGCCTGGGTTCGAGTCCCAGCCATAGCGAATATCTTCAATGTATATATTTCTTTTCTAATTTGAAAATTCTTTTTTTTTTCAATTTCTTTCCTTTGCAATTATTGATTATTTATGTAGGGAAGAAAATTTTGAGTCAGTTTAATTTTTCGACACGAAGATTTCAAAGTGTTTAAATAAACAATTACCAAGGTGCATTTTTTGTTTTTATTATATTTAAAACTCCCACCGACAGAGCTCCCATAGACTAATGGCTAGAGTGTTAGGCTTCCAAGCGAGTGGCCCTGGGTTCGAGTCCCAGCCTGAACGAAAATCTTCAATGTATACTTTTAGTTTCTAATTTGAAATTTCTTCTTCTTTTTTTTTTAATTTTTCTCTTTTGCGAATATTGATTATTTATGTAGGGAGAAAAATTCTGAGTCAGTTTAATTATTCGACCTGTAAATTTCAAAGTGTTTGAATCAATAATTACCAAGGTGCATTTTTTGTTTTTATTATATTTAAGACTTCCATCGACAGAGCTCCGATAGCCTAATGGCTAGACCGTTGGGTTCCAAGCGCGTGGTACTGGGTTCGAGTCCCGGCCGGAACGAAAATCTTCCATGTATATATTTCTCTTCTAATTTGAAGATTCTTTTTTTTTTCAATTTCTTTCTTTTGCAAATATGGATTATTTATGTACGGAAGAAAATTCTGAGTCAGTTTAATCATTCGACCTTTAGATTTCAAAGATTTTAGATCAATAATTACTAAGGTGCATTTTTTGTTTATATTATAATTAAGACACCGATCAACAGAGATCCGATAGTATATTGGCGAGAGCGTTGGGCTTCCATGAGTGTCGCCCTGGGTTCAAATCCCAGCCGGAAAGGAAATCTTAAATGCAAATATTTTTTTCTAATTTTATAATTCTTTTTTTTTTATTTTTCCTTTTGCGAAGTCAGTCAGTCAGTCTGACAGTCAATCAGTCAAGCACTCAGTCATTCAGTCTCAGTCAGTCAGTCCAGTCAGTCAGTCACTCAGTCAGTCAGTTAGTCCTTCAGCCAGTCAGTCAAGCAGTCAGTCATTTAGTCTCAGTCAGTCAGTCATTCAGTCAGTCAGTCAGTCAGGCAGTCAGTCAGTCAGTCAGTCGGTCAGTCCTGTGCAGTCAGTTAGTCACTAAAGCAGTCAGTCAGTCTCAGTCAGTCAGTCAGTCAGTCAGTCCAGTCCAGTCTCAGTCAGTCAGTCAGTCAGTCTCGGTCAGTCAGTCAGTCAGTCATTCAGTCAGTCAGTCAGTCAGGCAGTCACTCAGTCGGTCAGCCTCATTCAGTCAGTCTGTCAGTCAGTCAGTCAGTCATCCTTATTCAGTCAGTCTGTCAGTCATCCTTATTCAGTCAGTCTGTCAGTCAGTCAGTCGGTCAGTCCTGTCCAGTCAGTTAGTCAGTCAAGCAGTCAGTCAGGTAGTCAATCAGTCAGTCAGTCAGTGTCAGTCAGTCATTTAGTCATTCAGTCAGTCAGTGAAATAGCCAGTCAGAGAGTCAAGCAGTCAGTCAGTCAGTCTCAGTCAGTCAGTTAGTCAGTCAGTCAGTCAGTCAGTCAGTCAGTCCAGTCTCAGTCAGTCAGGCAGTTAGTCAGTCAGTCTCGGTCAGTCAGTGAGTCAGTCAGTCAGTATCAGTCAGTCAGTGAGTCAGTCTGTCAGTCAGGCAGTATCAGTCAGGCAGTAAGACTCCGCTCGACAGAACTCCGATAGCCTAATGGCTAGACCGCTGGTCTTCCAAGCGAGTGGCCTGGGTTCGAGTCCCAGCCGGAGAGAATATCTTCAATGTATATATTTCTTTTCTAATTTGAAAATTCTTTTTTTTTTTCAATTTCTTTCCTTTGCAATTATTGATTATTTATGTAGGGAAGAAAATTCTGAGTCAGTTTAATTTTTCGACACGAAGATTTCAAAGTGTTTAAATAAACAATTACCAAGGTGCATTTTTTGTTTTTATTATATTTAAAACTCCCACCGACAGAGGTCCCATAGACTAATGGCTAGAGTGTTTGGCTTCCAAGCGAGTGGCCCTGGGTTCGAGTCCCAGCCTGAACGAAAATCTTCAATGTATACTTTTAGTTTCTAATTTGAAATTTCTTCTTCTTTTTTTTTTAATTTTTCTCTTTTGCGAATATTGATTATTTATGTAGGGAGAAAAATTCTGAGTCAGTTTAATTATTCGACCTGTAAATTTCAAAGTGTTTGAATCAATAATTACCAAGGTGCATTTTTTGTTTTTATTATATTTAAGACTTCCATCGACAGAGCTCCGATAGCCTAATGGCTAGACCGTTGGGTTCCTAGCGCGTGGTACTGGGTTCGAGTCCCGGCCGGAAAGGAAATCTTAAATGCAAATATTTTTTTCTAATTTTATAATTCTTTTTTTTTTATTTTTCCCTTTTGCGAAGTCAGTCAGTCAGTCTGACAGTCAATCAGTCAAGCACTCAGTCATTCAGTATCAGTCAGTCAGTCAGTCACTAAGTCAGTCAGTTAGTCCTTCAGCCAGTCAGTCAAGCAGTCAGTCATTTAGTCTCAGTCAGTCAGTCATTCAGTCAGTCAGTCAGTCAGGCAGTCAGTCAGTCAGTCAGTCGGTCAGTCCTGTGCAGTCAGTTAGTCACTAAAGCAGTCAGTCAGTCTCAGTCAGTCAGTCAGTCAGTCAGTCCAGTCCAGTCTCAGTCAGTCAGTCAGTCAGTCTCGGTCAGTCAGTCAGTCAGTCATTCAGTCAGTCAGTCAGTCAGGCAGTCAGTCAGTCGGTCAGCCTTATTCAGTCAGTCAGTCAGTCAGTCAGTCAGTCAGCCTTATTCAGTCAGTCTGTCAGTCATCCTTATTCAGTCAGTCTGTCAGTCAGTCAGTCGGTCAGTCCAGTCCAGTCAGTTAGTCAGTCAAGCAGTCAGTCAGGTAGTCAAGCAGTCAGTCAGTCAGTGTCAGTCAGTCATTTAGTCATTCAGTCAGTCAGTGAAATAGCCAGTCAGAGAGTCAAGCAGTCAGTCAGTCAGTCTCAGTCAGTCAGTTAGTCAGTCAGTCAGTCAGTCAGTCAGTCCAGTCTCAGTCAGTCAGGCAGTTAGTCAGTCAGTCTCGGTCAGTCAGTGAGTCAGTCAGTCAGTATCAGTCAGTCAGTGAGTCAGTCTGTCAGTCAGGCAGTATCAGTCAGGCAGTAAGACTCCGCTCGACAGAACTCCGATAGCCTAATGGCTAGACCGCTGGTCTTCCAAGCGAGTGGCCTGGGTTCGAGTCCCAGCCGGAGAGAATATCTTCAATGTATATATTTCTTTTCTAATTTGAAAATTCTTTTTTTTTTCAATTTCTTTCCTTTGCAATTATTGATTATTTATGTAGGGAAGAAAATTCTGAGTCAGTTTAATTTTTCGACACGAAGATTTCAAAGTGTTTAAATAAACAATTACCAAGGTGCATTTTTTGTTTTTATTATATTTAAAACTCCCACCGACAGAGGTCCCATAGACTAATGGCTAGAGTGTTTGGCTTCCAAGCGAGTGGCCCTGGGTTCGAGTCCCAGCCTGAACGAAAATCTTCAATGTATACTTTTAGTTTCTAATTTGAAATTTCTTCTTCTTTTTTTTTTAATTTTTCTCTTTTGCGAATATTGATTATTTATGTAGGGAGAAAAATTCTGAGTCAGTTTAATTATTCGACCTGTAAATTTCAAAGTGTTTGAATCAATAATTACCAAGGTGCATTTTTTGTTTTTATTATATTTAAGACTTCCATCGACAGAGCTCCGATAGCCTAATGGCTAGACCGTTGGGTTCCTAGCGCGTGGTACTGGGTTCGAGTCCCGGCCGGAAAGGAAATCTTAAATGCAAATATTTTTTTCTAATTTTATAATTCTTTTTTTTTTATTTTTCCCTTTTGCGAAGTCAGTCAGTCAGTCTGACAGTCAATCAGTCAAGCACTCAGTCATTCAGTATCAGTCAGTCAGTCAGTCACTAAGTCAGTCAGTTAGTCCTTCAGCCAGTCAGTCAAGCAGTCAGTCATTTAGTCTCAGTCAGTCAGTCATTCAGTCAGTCAGTCAGTCAGGCAGTCAGTCAGTCGGTCAGTCCTGTGCAGTCAGTTAGTCACTAAAGCAGTCAGTCAGTCTCAGTCAGTCAGTCAGTCAGTCAGTCCAGTCCAGTCTCAGTCAGTCAGTCAGTCAGTCTCGGTCAGTCAGTCAGTCAGTCATTCAGTCAGTCAGTCAGTCAGTCGGTCAGCCTTATTCAGTCAGTCAGTCAGTCAGTCAGTCAGTCAGCCTTATTCAGTCAGTCTGTCAGTCATCCTTATTCAGTCAGTCTGTCAGTCAGTCAGTCGGTCAGTCCTGTCCAGTCAGTTAGTCAGTCAAGCAGTCAGTCAGGTAGTCAAGCAGTCAGTCAGTCAGTGTCAGTCAGTCATTTAGTCATTCAGTCAGTCAGTGAAATAGCCAGTCAGAGAGTCAAGCAGTCAGTCAGTCAGTCTCAGTCAGTCAGTTAGTCAGTCAGTCAGTCAGTCAGTCAGTCAGTCCAGTCTCAGTCAGTCAGGCAGTTAGTCAGTCAGTCTCGGTCAGTCAGTGAGTCAGTCAGTCAGTATCAGTCAGTCAGTGAGTCAGTCTGTCAGTCAGGCAGTATCAGTCAGGCAGTAAGACTCCGCTCGACAGAACTCCGATAGCCTAATGGCTAGACCGCTGGGCTTCCAAGCGAGTGGCCTGGGTTCGAGTCCCAGCCATAGCGAATATCTTCAATGTATATATTTCTTTTCTAATTTGAAAATTCTTTTTTTTTTCAATTTCTTTCCTTTGCAATTATTGATTATTTATGTAGGGAAGAAAATTTTGAGTCAGTTTAATTTTTCGACACGAAGATTTCAAAGTGTTTAAATAAACAATTACCAAGGTGCATTTTTTGTTTTTATTATATTTAAAACTCCCACCGACAGAGCTCCCATAGACTAATGGCTAGAGTGTTAGGCTTCCAAGCGAGTGGCCCTGGGTTCGAGTCCCAGCCTGAACGAAAATCTTCAATGTATACTTTTAGTTTCTAATTTGAAATTTCTTCTTCTTTTTTTTTTTAATTTTTCTCTTTTGCGAATATTGATTATTTATGTAGGGAGAAAAATTCTGAGTCAGTTTAATTATTCGACCTGTAAATTTCAAAGTGTTTGAATCAATAATTACCAAGGTGCATTTTTTGTTTTTATTATATTTAAGACTTCCATCGACAGAGCTCCGATAGCCTAATGGCTAGACCGTTGGGTTCCAAGCGCGTGGTACTGGGTTCGAGTCCCGGCCGGAACGAAAATCTTCCATGTATATATTTCTCTTCTAATTTGAAGATTCTTTTTTTTTTCAATTTCTTTCTTTTGCAAATATGGATTATTTATGTACGGAAGAAAATTCTGAGTCAGTTTAATCATTCGACCTTTAGATTTCAAAGATTTTAGATCAATAATTACTAAGGTGCATTTTTTGTTTTTATTATAATTAAGACACCGATCAACAGAGATCCGATAGTATATTGGCGAGAGCGTTGGGCTTCCATGAGTGTCGCCCTGGGTTCAAATCCCAGCCGGAAAGGAAATCTTAAATGCAAATATTTTTTTCTAATTTTATAATTCTTTTTTTTTTATTTTTCCTTTTGCGAAGTCAGTCAGTCAGTCTGACAGTCAATCAGTCAAGCACTCAGTCATTCAGTCTCAGTCAGTCAGTCCAGTCAGTCAGTCACTCAGTCAGTCAGTTAGTCCTTCAGCCAGTCAGTCAAGCAGTCAGTCATTTAGTCTCAGTCAGTCAGTCATTCAGTCAGTCAGTCAGTCAGGCAGTCAGTCAGTCAGTCAGTCGGTCAGTCCTGTGCAGTCAGTTAGTCACTAAAGCAGTCAGTCAGTCTCAGTCAGTCAGTCAGTCAGTCAGTCCAGTCCAGTCTCAGTCAGTCAGTCAGTCAGTCTCGGTCAGTCAGTCAGTCAGTCATTCAGTCAGTCAGTCAGTCAGGCAGTCACTCAGTCGGTCAGCCTCATTCAGTCAGTCTGTCAGTCAGTCAGTCAGTCATCCTTATTCAGTCAGTCTGTCAGTCATCCTTATTCAGTCAGTCTGTCAGTCAGTCAGTCGGTCAGTCCTGTCCAGTCAGTTAGTCAGTCAAGCAGTCAGTCAGGTAGTCAATCAGTCAGTCAGTCAGTGTCAGTCAGTCATTTAGTCATTCAGTCAGTCAGTGAAATAGCCAGTCAGAGAGTCAAGCAGTCAGTCAGTCAGTCTCAGTCAGTCAGTTAGTCAGTCAGTCAGTCAGTCAGTCAGTCAGTCCAGTCTCAGTCAGTCAGGCAGTTAGTCAGTCAGTCTCGGTCAGTCAGTGAGTCAGTCAGTCAGTATCAGTCAGTCAGTGAGTCAGTCTGTCAGTCAGGCAGTATCAGTCAGGCAGTAAGACTCCGCTCGACAGAACTCCGATAGCCTAATGGCTAGACCGCTGGTCTTCCAAGCGAGTGGCCTGGGTTCGAGTCCCAGCCGGAGAGAATATCTTCAATGTATATATTTCTTTTCTAATTTGAAAATTCTTTTTTTTTTCAATTTCTTTCCTTTGCAATTATTGATTATTTATGTAGGGAAGAAAATTCTGAGTCAGTTTAATTTTTCGACACGAAGATTTCAAAGTGTTTAAATAAACAATTACCAAGGTGCATTTTTTGTTTTTATTATATTTAAAACTCCCACCGACAGAGGTCCCATAGACTAATGGCTAGAGTGTTTGGCTTCCAAGCGAGTGGCCCTGGGTTCGAGTCCCAGCCTGAACGAAAATCTTCAATGTATACTTTTAGTTTCTAATTTGAAATTTCTTCTTCTTTTTTTTTTAATTTTTCTCTTTTGCGAATATTGATTATTTATGTAGGGAGAAAAATTCTGAGTCAGTTTAATTATTCGACCTGTAAATTTCAAAGTGTTTGAATCAATAATTACCAAGGTGCATTTTTTGTTTTTATTATATTTAAGACTTCCATCGACAGAGCTCCGATAGCCTAATGGCTAGACCGTTGGGTTCCTAGCGCGTGGTACTGGGTTCGAGTCCCGGCCGGAAAGGAAATCTTAAATGCAAATATTTTTTTCTAATTTTATAATTCTTTTTTTTTTATTTTTCCCTTTTGCGAAGTCAGTCAGTCAGTCTGACAGTCAATCAGTCAAGCACTCAGTCATTCAGTATCAGTCAGTCAGTCAGTCACTAAGTCAGTCAGTTAGTCCTTCAGCCAGTCAGTCAAGCAGTCAGTCATTTAGTCTCAGTCAGTCAGTCATTCAGTCAGTCAGTCAG